>NC_044306.2:106394585-106705614 GCF_007474595.2 Lynx canadensis
ATTTTAGCAATGTGACTATGATATATTACAGTTTGGTTTCCTTTGTATTTATGCCACTTCAGGATGGTTGAGCTTCCTAGAACTGTGCATTAGTGTTTTGTAAAATTTAGAAAAATTAGGCCCTACTTCAAATATATTCTCTGCTACTTCTCTTCCTTTGAACCTCTATTTACATGTAAATTTAGCCCCTTGAGAATATCCCACAGGTTACTAACACTTTATCCTTATTTTTGTATATTTCTTCTCTTGGTTTTAATCTGGAAATGCCTAATGAGTTGTCTTCAAGTTTACAAATATTTTCCAATGTCTGATCTACTTTAAAGCCCATGTGTATGTGTGTGTGTGTGTGTGTGTGTGTGTGTGTATAAACTTTTTTAGAGAATAACTTTTTTGATTTTAGAATTTCCATTCACTTCATTTCTCTTCTGAAATCTATCTTCTGTTAACTATTAGGTCTTTTTCTTTTATTACAATTAAAAATGTATATTTGTAATAATTGTTGATAAGTCCTTGTCTGCTAATTCTTTTTTTTTTAAGTTTATTTATTTATTTTTGAGAGACAGCACAAGCAGAGAGACAGGAGATATAGAGTCCAAAGCAGGCTCCAGGTTCTGAGCTGTCAGTAGAGCCCAATACAGGGCTCAAATCCACGAGCTGTGAGATCATGATCTGAGCCATGAGATCATGATCTGAGCCGTGAGGTCATGATCTGAGCTGTGAGATCATGTCCTGAGCCGAAATCAGATGTTTAACCAACTGAGCCACCCAGGTGCTTCCCTTGTCTGCTAATTCTAATAATTGGGTTTTCTTTAGATATGCTTTAAAACACTGTCCTTTCTCTTGACTACATGTCATATATATTTTTTGTGTGTGGAGGTTTGTCATCAATTTTAGTTATATTCACATTGTGTATAAAATGACTTAGTATATTGAAGCATAGTATTACATTGTTCTATCCCTTTATCAGCCTGCAAACTCTTTCCTCTATGTAGCAGTTTGGGTGGGTAAGTAAACTTTGAGATTCCTTATAAAAGTAAAGTTGAGTTAAATAGGAACCATGGATTTGTGGCTCCTGGATGGCTCAGTAGATTAAGCGTCTGACTTCAGCTCAAGTCATGATCTTGTCAGTGAGTTCTAGCCCCGTGTCGGGCTCTGTGCTGATAGCTCAGAGCCTGGAGCCTGTGTCGGATTCTGTGTCTCCCTCTCTCTCTGCCCCTCCCCTGCTTGCGCTCTGTGTCTCTCTCTCTCTCACAAGTAAACATTAAAAAATTGAAAAAAATAAGAACCATGGATTTAATGACAGCCTCTGCAACTTCCACTTTTTTGAAAATGTGGTGTGTGAGATCTTTTGGGAGAGACCTAAAAAAGTCTAGATTTGGCATGAGAAGAGTGAATCAGTATACAAGACCTGAAGTAATCAAATGAGGGTTTTCAAGAAAATAGACAAAATTCTTCTTGATAAAGGAATGGTTAATAAAAGTGAAAGACTAGGGACAATAGAGTACTAAGGAGGGAGAGAGAATTGTCTCCTTATCCTCTTACAATTATATATATTGTGGGGGCTGTCGAGCCTAAAATCTGTAGGGCAAGCTGGCAACCTAGAAATTCAGGTAAGAGTTGTACTCTTGAGTCTGAAGCCTGGAATCTCAGGCAATAATTGTATGTTGCAGTATGAAAGTGGAATTCCTTCTTCTTTGGGAACCCTCAGGTTTTAAGACTTCAATTGATTGGGTGAAGTCCACTCACATTATAAAAGCCAATCTGCCTTATTTAAAGTCAGTGATTGCAAATGTGAATCATGTATAAAATTAACTTTGCAGCAACATCTGGATTAGTGTTTGACCCAACAACTAGTGTCTATAGTCAAGTTGCCATATAAAATTAACTATTTATTACCCCTGGAGAGTCAAGGAAAATTTTATAGGGAAGATAGAAATTTAGAGGGCTCTTAAAAGAATGATTTAAATATGGGAGTAGAAGATTATGGGCAGGAATTTCATGTAAAAGAAATGGCAAGGACAAAAATCTGGCAACCACTAACATTTCCAATCACATAGTGAAATTCCTTTAGGCTAATGCTTACAATTCAATTCCACCCCTGTTCAAGGTCGGCTGTCCAGTTGAGTGGAGAAAGAAAAGGCAAAATTATATACATAAAGAATCATAAAACCTTAAAAGTTGCAAACACATCAGTAATCATTTGTTCCAACATTTCACTTAGGGTAGCGTTTCTAAATTTTCCACCTATAATTTGGAGACCTATTTTCCTCTTGATTGTCTGTGCCTTGGACATCTAATTCTCTTATAGGGTGGATACTGTGAGGTTTGTATATAATTATTAGAACATTCTCTACTCAGAATGGCATGGCATACTGGTTAGGGCAGAACTCTGTAAGTAGTATTTCTTGGCTCTAATCCAAGTTCTAGCACTTAGTAGTAGTGTGAACATGTGTGTGTTGTATAATCTTTGTGTGTCCAGTAATATTCTGTGTAACATGGGAATAGTAACCATGCCTACCTCCAGGAAATAGGGTTGTTAGAAATACCTGAGATGATCCCAGTAAATTGCTACCATCTTGCATATATAACAATCTACATTCACTGTTGTTATTGTAATGCTAATATTAATGTAGCAATAATCCAAAAATAATAATAGAACATTATGTTGATGAAAAATGATATTCACCTGGTAGTGGGATTGGAGCAGGATTAGAGCTAATCTCTCTTTCACAAGGAAAACCTTCTGATGATCATTTCCTCTTCAAGTCTAAATGTTTTCACTTCTTTCAACTATTATTCATACAGTACTTTCCAAATCTTTATGATTCTAGTCATTCTTTAGAGTATACTACATTTGCCAATGTCCTTGAAATGAAATTAAAGTTATTCCAAATATGTCCTGACCAGAGTGCATTTCTGCAGAACTGTTTCTTTCCTTGAGAAAACTCTGACTTCCATTTATGCATCATAAGCTTGCTTTGACTTTTTTTTTTTTATAGCAAATTGATGGTTCTATGGAATTTATAACTAACTCCTAGGTCTTACCACATAATTCACTATTATGTCGATTTCCACTCACACTTATGAGTGTGAGTGGAGTTCCACTCACTACTATCAGTAGTTGCTGTGCCCTTGATGTGTTCCAACCAAAAGCTGGAGTTTTTCTTTACTCATAAAAAGCTCTACCATATTTATTACTTATTAAATAAACCATTTATTAACTTTTGTTGAATGTCCATGTTTTACCAATTATGAGTATATTACCTTATTAAACTTTATTCCACTTGGTAGCAGTCACAGTTTGATAAGTAAAACTTCTATGCCTTAATCTAAGGCTTTTAAAACATTTGCGTGAGTTCAGGATCAAGTTAAGTCCTTGAGAACACCATCATAGACACTCCCCCCAAACTGATACTCCTATGTTTAAACTTTTGGGTTAAGGTTGTTGAAATAATAATTTATCAAACTCCTCTGCCATCTACTTCTCATTTATCTCTCTTGGACCAGTAGAATATCTTGAGATGCTTTCCAAAAGTTCCTGCCAAATGTGATTTCTAATTAAGAGAACCTAAAAGAAATGGTATTAGTATTACATGACTAATTCTTAGTAAATCTGTATGTACTACCAAATGATATCTTCTGCTTTCAATGTGCTCATAATCACTTGGTTAAATATGGAATGGGCCCCTTGAACAAAAGGTAACATTGATGGCGTTCCAAGGAATAAAACATTAATGGATAATCAGAAGAAGCTGCTCGCTACTCAGGAAAGAACTTTCTTTCTTTCTGAGCTACTTGCAGATAGATGGAGCCAAATGGTTGAGTTTTGAACAGTGAAATTTGAGTGGACGTGATATCTACTCTTCAAGGACCAAGACTTTTAAGAAGCAGTTATGGTACTTTCATGCTCTCTCCCTTTCTTTTGATTTTGATTGTAGAGAATTATAATGTTTTAGGGATTGACAGAGCTTTAAGATCAATGGATACTGTTTTCTGAATTAAGACTAATTAAAAGTACCCAGCTCTTCAGGAACACTTTCTTTAAAAGGGTTATGTGAGGAAGAAATAAACATTTTGTGCTCCTTTATGTATTTTTTGGTTTATTTGATATAGCAGTTAAGCCAACCAAACTAATACAACTTAAATTTGTTCTAAAATTATCATGTAAAAATATTTTTAGCTCATGCTTAAACAGCTTTAATAATGGGGAAAAAACTCAAGTAACATGCTTAGCCAGTGTAGAGCTCTGATTCCAAGTAAGAAAATTGCTTAGGTGAAATGTTTTCCTGAAGAACTTTATAAAATCCTGACCTCCTTTCAAAGTACCAATTAAATCTTTGTACGGTGAATAAGTCTATTGTCCACTTCCTAAATCATGAGCTAGTGTCTCACCTATCCCCATAAAATTAAAATAGCCCCATCTTCTGGACCAAACAACTGAGGAAGACCTGTTTTTATAGTACATAATTATCACATCCCAGATGTGGCAACTGTGATTCTCCATGAAGTTATAGTCCTCTCAAAAATAATCTGATGCATACTGTCTGGAATTCTATGGAGCAGTAAAGATCATGTGCCAATTATTTCTGGTATTTGAACATCTGAGTGGTAGATACCAACTGATTCCACCCCCGCCCCGCCCCCGCCACCCAACTGTCTTTGGCACAAACCCACAAATCACCTCAAGTTTCTTCATTCAAAGTAAATGAAACAAAATATCATTCATTAACTCTCCACTTAGAATATCTTAAACCCTACTTCTGTTAAGCAGAAGGACCCCACTATACATTACCCTGCTAGGGGAGGCCTTCCTGAAGAAAGGGATGCTTATATTGGATTGCCTAGCCAAGTCATTAAACATACCTTCACTGGTCCATTAATTCAAGCCCCAAACACTAAAAAATTGCGCTATTTTTTTCTTGACACTTCTCCTAATATCATTCTCACATATTTCCCTAACTTTTTGGCCAGGATTACTGGCCATTATTACCTTGATATTTGTGAGGTTCAGCATTCCACAAGATCACCCTCACTTCTGAAACCAATTGCAAGTGTTGAGGTCCCCAAGATTACCACAGTTTTGACAAACCACTAGAAATACTCATGGAACTCACTGATAACTATTATCCTTATGGTCATAATTTATTACAGGGAAAGGATACAGATTAAAATCAGCAATGGGAAGAGATTCAGTAGGCAGGATCCAAACATGATTTTGCAATTGTCCTCTCCCAACAGAGCTGTAGAAAGTGCTAACTTCTTTGGCAATAATGTGTGAAAATATTCATAGAGTATTGACCACAAGGGAAGGTTGCCTGAGCCTTGGTGTCCAGAGTTTTATCCAGCCTTGGTCACATAGCATGATTAATGGTGCAGGTAGCTAGCCTTAGGCTTCAGTAGCTCTGGAGGCTGAGCTGATCCTGAGTGGGCAAAGCCCCTACCATTGTTAACATAGACTATCTGAGGTGACTTGAGGCCCCAGGTAATCCAAAAATTATTATTAAGCAATATGTTCCAAAGGCAGAGATCCTCCTAGAAGCTGCCTACAAGGCCAGCAGTATCTCTGGGTAAAGTTAATCCCCAACTGTGCAATGTTTACTGTAAGCTTCTCCCAATGTTGTTTAATAACAGCATATGTGAAAGTTATAGAAAGCTATGTAACCATTGCTTGATTCCATCAACAAATATGTATGGAACAGTGACTTTGTGTCAAGTTCTTTTCTGTATCCTTGCTGATCTTTGGAGTTCAGTTTTCTTCATATATTTTTTTCTTGGCTTGTTTTCTGAGTTTAAAAATCTCCACACACTTAAGTGAGAATACTCTACTCATGATCTTGTTAGAATAGAAGGAGGGCTTGGGGCGCCTGGGTGGCTCAGTCGGTTGAGCATCTGACTTCGGCTAAGGTCATGATCTTGTGGTCCGTGAGTTCCAGCCCTGTGTCAAGCTCTGTGCTGACAGCTCAGAGCCTGGAGCCTGCTTTGGATTCTGTGTCTCCCTCTCTCTCTGCCCTCCCCTCCCCTCACTCTCTGTCTCTCTGTCTTTCTCTCAAAAATAAACCTTAAAAAAGTTTAAAAAAAAAATAGAAGGAGGGCTCTCCCAGCTGTAATGTCTCTCTCCCTCATGGAATTCTGTAGACAATCTGGACTAATGTTCTGCCTCATTTCCTACCACTCTTCCTCTTACTCCCCACCCAATTCGGTTTCTACCACACTTGCTTCCTAGCATTCTTTAGACACTTCTGCATCAGGGATTTTGCAACAGCTTTTCTTTCTTTTTGAAGTTCTACTCCACAGATATCTGTTTGATTCTTTTTCTCAACTCCTTCATCTCTTAACCTAAAGGTCATCTTCTCCAGGAAGGCTTTTTTAGTGCTCTATCTGAAACTGTAAGCCTCTTCTCCAAACTTTCTATCACCTGTTTCAATTTTTGTACTTAACATAAAAATCAACTCTTAGGATATATGCTAATAATTACAGTGCTCATTAACTGTTTCTCTTCTCAGGAGGTAGACATCAAATGCCAAGGATTTTTGTCTATTTTTTCACCATTTTATCCTGAATGTTTAGAATAGAACTTGAAGGATAATGTTCAATAGGTATTTCTTTATTGAATGAATGAATTTCTATGTATTTTCACATAAAATGTGCTATTAGTCAATACTTTCCTTCTTTTTATTCAGTTGGATTCTTTTAAATGTATGTCTTAAAGTACAGCCTTTTCATTGAACCCATTTAGCCACATCTTTGAAAGTTTAAGTTAGACTAGTTTAAGCTAATCCAGACTTTGAAGTCAGCAGGATATAGATTTGAATCTGTTTTTGCATTACCAGCTGAATGACTCAGAACAGTTTAATAATTCCCACCAACACTGTTTTCTCAACTTTAAGGGTATATAATATCGATTTCACAGAGTTGTGAGGTTGTGCCATGTGATATTTTCTTAACAGATTTGTCCCTATTTTCCCCCTTTCCACTGTTATATTTTGAAATATGGATTTCATCTTTTAATGCTTCTATAATACCTCAGCTTCTGGTGCTCAAAAGCCTGGAATCTTGCTTTCGATCTCTCTCTCCAGATTGTTACTATAAATTGTTAACAGGACAAGGTTGAAAATATAGAATAGAAAATACTATGAATGTGTTCCTAATGAATCCATTTGACTTTTAGTCATCAGCTGTTTTTTTTTTTCCTTCAAAATATTATTTAATTTTGTATGTCCTATTGGGAGTCTTTTTACCTTTCAGAAAAAAAAATATAACCAAATTTTCCCACTCTCTCTGTTTTGGTATTTCTTCATTTCCTCATCATTACTCAGAAATTTCTTGTGATTGTCAATCAATCCTACTTACACTTAGTTTTTCTCTCCTGGGATGACATTTCTCTGAGGCAGGAGACCTCATACAGAGTAGTGAGTACACCTTTTTTTGGTCTTAATTTTCAGGTTCCTCTTCTAAATGCTTGTTGTATATATTTTAGTTTGACCATTTTCATTTATGGAGAACAGATAAACAATGAGATGGCATCCATTTTTGCAATGTTATCTATCAACTTTACACCATCAACTCCAGGCAATGAGTCTAGCTATTCATTGTTAATTTTGTCCCAGCAAGCATCTAAATGAAGCAATATTTGAGCTTTGGAAGATGATGATAAGCCTCAGCTGATATTATTCTTACATTCCTGTGATATTCTCTAATCTTCTTCACATTGGTTTTGTGTCTTATTTCCATCTTATTAAATGCTCTTGTGTTTCCATCTTAATATATTTTCCCAGCATTTACTTTCCACAAAGTTCTGGTGCAACTAAAACAATTATACATGTACCTTCTATCTTTTCCTCACATATAATTGCATTGCCAGAAATAATTTCTGTGAGAGCACTTCAGACTGCTTGAATCATTGTCCACTTCTGAGACATGAATTAGTGCTTTCCTTACACCTGAACTTTTCAGTCTGTCTGTCCTCCAAAAGTAGGATACATTAATTATTATGCTCAGTCTTCAATTTCATGGCTATCAAAATTCTATGATGACGAAATTACTTACTCCCTAGGTTGCCATCATGTCTTCTTCACCAAATACATTCCTTCTTTTTCATTGGTATAAAGTTGTGAGAAATGAACTAGTAAATAATTTAGTAACTTCCTCCTTTTTACCACAAAAGACCCTTTTTCATTATTTGCCCATGCATTATTGTAGAGTTTCCAGTGCATTCTTGGAATGCATGGTTTTCAGTGCTTTATTTCCAAACTAAAATAAATAGGCTATGTGTTCTTATTCTTAAATATTCAATTACTTTAAAGCATTTAAAAATACTAAAAGGAAGCTAAGGACCTCCATAACTATTTTTAAAAACCTCCAGTTGTAATGTCTGCTTGTACATATTTCCAGCACTTGGGAAAATAAAATTTTAAACAAAATGGGAATTTTCAGTAGATGTCTGGAGAACATGTCTCATGGTAACTAGAATAACTTGCCTCTGAATCAGTTCTGTAATGTTAGGAAATGTTAGTGATGTAGTATATTGTTGAGCGTTCCTGATAGCTGATTTTTAATGTATATTTTTACAATAATAATGCTCTGCTTCTCCTTTAATCTTTCTTAAACATTGAATTAACTATGGTAAGTAATGTGGTGACAGATGACAGAGTAAGATTGGCCTCACTTAGAACCAGAATACTCTTCCTTAGATTTCACTCTGTTTCCAAGATTTCATCTTAACTGTGAATATTCTTAATATATTCTCTTCTATATCTCTTTCTACTGTATCTATTTATTTCAAATAAACAGGACTAGATGTATATTTCCATCAACTATTTTATTCATGATATACCCATATTCATATTTATATGTCCATAAAATAAACATGTTTTATGTTTAAATGAGAATCACATTCAACTCTTTCTTGACTCACACAGATTTGTTATCAAAAAAATTGGAGGCCACTGATTAAACTATTGCCATATTGATACTATTTCACAGTGGGGGTACAGAAAAAGAACAGTCAAAATTAATCACTCCTTACTCTATATCTCACCTCTGCACTTTGTATCATAATCATGATGGTTTTACTGTCCTGTCTTGTAAAGTTAATCTAGCACATGCCTGCCTTTGTACTTCATTGAGGTGTCAGCAAAATTGAACTTGTGGAATACTCCCTTCTTGAAAATCTCTTTTCCCTTAGCTTTGGTGTTACCACCACCTTGTGATTTTAATTCTATGTTCATATACTCTGTCTCTTCTTACACTTGCCCTTTATGTTTTGTTTTTCCCACGACTTGTCTTTGACCTACTACTGGTCTTATTAAAATTTTATTTCTTGGCAGTTTCTTAAGTACCAATGGGGTTCAAATATCATGTAAACACTCAAATCATCTTTCTTTCTTTCTTTCTTTTTTTCAAAGTTCACTTTACTTATTCTGAGAGAGAGAGAGAGAGAGAGAGAGAGAGAGAGAGAGAGAAACCAGGGGACAGAGAGAGGGCAAGAGAGAATCCCAAGCAGGCTCCATGCTGTCAGCACGGAGCCAGATCAGGCCTTGATCTCACAAAGTGTGATCATGACCTGAGCTTAAATCAGGTCAGACATTTAACTGATTGAGCCTTCCAGTTGACCCTCAAATCATCTTTCTTATGAAATTTTCTTTTATTCCTTTTCTGTCTCAGTGAGTTAAACCACCACTGATTAAGCTTCACAATTCCTGGACTGCTTTCTCTCAATGAATTCTATGTTCAATTAGCCATAAATTAATATAGATTACATGTTCTTAATATCTCTTGCATTCACTTTCTTTTCTAACTTTCTTTTTTTTTTAATTTTTTTTCAACATTTATTTATTTTTTGGGACAGAGAGAGACAGAGCATGAACGGGGGAGGGGCAGAGAGAGAGGGAGACACAGAATCGGAAACAGGCTCCAGGCTCTGAGCCATCAGCCCAGAGCCCGACGCGGGGCTCGAACTCACCGACCGCGAGATCGTGACCTGGCTGAAGTCGGACGCTTAACTGACTGTGCCACCCAGGCGCCCCATTCTTTTCTAACTTTCACCTGCCATTGCACTAATTCAAAATTCATCTGTTTTGGCCTGGATCACTGGAATAACCTTCTAATGGATTTCATCTCCACTCTGTCATATGGAGCAGATTTATGGTTTCCAATTTCAACTAGGCCCTCAACATTACACGACAATCCTTTTACTTGTCACTCAAGTGAATCTTGGTTTTATAGCCCTGACCTATGTACTAGCATGAACATAGCTTTCTCCCTTACAGTGTCTAGAAGTGACTTGGGGGAGTCTAACAGTGATTCTTTGCAAGTTACTATATGGGAGTTTATAAGCTTCTGTTTCCATGTCAAATTGTCCCTGATTGAGCTGTTTGCTCACATCTGCTTCTGTACAGCTGTTTGTAAGAAGTCTTACCATTATTCCTTCCTAAAATGCCAACATTCCTGTCATGGAAATTGTTTCTAGATATTTTGAGGACTTCTCCTCTTTGGAATATTAGAATAATTCTGAGTTTGTATTGAGGCAAGAGGAATGGTACACGTCATCACCTGAGGTCCAAAGCATAATATCTAGTGTCTCTACTAGAATTTTGGAAGTTTCTGAGCCTCATAGGTACTTAATCATAGGTGCTCTCATTCAATCATTCTGCCACAAATGAAGCAGGCCTCTATCAATTTCCCTAGATTGTTCTTTATTATTCTTTCCAATCTTTATTAGCCAAAATTTCATAACTACTTGACAGGTATAAAACAGAAGATCTTCATTTTACAGAGACATGTAGAAGGAGATGGAAGGAAGAAACAGTGGTTGCACCAAAACAGAAGTAGAAAACAAAATAATGTTTGCTACCATTGTCTGAATTCATC
This sequence comes from Lynx canadensis, assembly GCF_007474595.2. Lineage (NCBI taxonomy): Eukaryota > Metazoa > Chordata > Mammalia > Carnivora > Felidae > Lynx > Lynx canadensis. The sequence goes on from NC_044306.2 coordinate 106,405,455, forward strand.
TTTCTTGTGTCTTCTCTTGGCTTATTTTCCAAATACAGAACATTCTATTCTAAGCCTACTTATCCTTCTTTGATGTTCATTCATCACCCTCCTTACTATAAGTTGCTACTGTTTCTTCTAACTTCACAGAGAAAAAACTAGTTCTTCAGTTCACTTCATCCTTCAACAAGCATTCATGCAGGGTGTGAAGTACACTAGACTGTACTAAGTACTGTGGCTATAGATATAAGATATACATTTCTGTCCAAGAAGCTTCCAGGTAATAGAGGAAACTTTAGCCAAGAAGTAAATAAAAATGTTAACATTGCTATGGTGACAATCTATGTGGAATACAGAGGGCTTACAGGGAAGAAAGAATACAATTCTGTTGGAGATGGAAATCAAAGGCTTCATAAAATAACTAAACTTGCAGAAGCCTGTATTTGATTACTGATATGATTTGATCATTAAATATTTATCCCACATATATGATAAAATTATTTTAACAAATAAAGGTTATAAACATATGGAGTCAGTTTGTAACATTTCAAACCTTAGATGTATGGTTTTATAGTCAATAGTGTGTGTGAACATGGTTCTCTATATTTGTGTGAGTGTGTGAGTTTGTGTGGGAGGAGGGTGGGAGAGATGAAGAGAGAAATCATTACTTACTTCCTGTTAAAATGAAGAAACAGTTTTTGTTTTTCTGTTCTTTATCTAACTATGCTATGGGTGGATGCTATCAATTATATAAATATTATACAATTAGGCCTAATTTTTTCTAGTCTGTACACTAAGGAACAATTTCAAGCTTTCTGTGTTGTCACTTGTTTTTAGTCTTTTATTTAAGTTTTCTTTTTTTTTTAATTTTTTTAAATGTTTATTTATTTTTGAGACAGAGAGCGAGACAGAGCATGAATGGGAGAGGGTCAGAGAGAGAGGGAGACACAGAATCTGAAGCAGGCTCCAGGCTCTGAGCTGTCAGCACAGAGCCCGACGCGGGGCTCGAACTCACGGACCGTGAGATCATGACCTGAGCCGACATCGGACGCTTAACCGACTGAGCCACCCAGGCGCCCCTATTTAAGTTTTCATAGTGTACACTCTTTTATTAAAAATTTTTTATGTTTATTTTTGAGAGAGAGAGAGAGAGCACAAGCAGGAGAGGGGCAGAGAGACAGGGAGACACAGGATCAGAAGCAGGCTCTAGGCTCTGAGCTGTCAGCACAGAGCCCAATGCAGGGCTTGAACCCACAAACCATGAGATCATGACCTGAGCCAAAGTCAGATGCTTAACCAACTAAGCCACCCAGGTGCCCCTCATAGAGTACACTCTTAAGAAAAAGTACTATGATAAAATTATGAATGAGAATGAAGATGATTATCTAAATGAATAAGTTTTATCTTAGCATTTAAAATGGTTTACAGTAGAAAGGAAAGGACAGAATAATAACTGAATGTGAAATACAGCACAGCCCAAGTTTTCTAAAATTGCAGCATTGTTGTTACTATAAAACCCCTCTTTTGAATCCTATATTGACAGAGTAGCAAAAGGGATGGAGTTCTCTTTCCCTGCCTTGGAGAATATTGCAGCCGACGTATAAGTGAGAGGCCTTAACACCCATTATACTGGTATGGTCATGGTAGAGGGTCTTGCTCAAGATTCTTTATTCACACTCACATGTACATGATTGATAGCAGCTTAGAGCAATATCATTTCACACATTTATATGCAAAGTAAATGAAACTCTTACTTTCAAAGGCTATCAAGATCTTTTATGGAAGTCATTAACCTCTAAAAGAGAAAACTTTAGATTTTTGTTGTTCTTTTTTGGTTATTTGGCATGATAACCTTCCTTGAAAACCTACCACTATAGGGTCTAATGTATAACATTGTGATATGGCGATTTATAATAAGAAAGTTTTTTTTTTTTAATTTTTGTTTTCATTCCGTTTCTGGCACAGAACTCCTAAGACCCTTGGAATTTTCTGTGATAAGAAACATAAAGGTATCTTTTGTTTATGAGGTGACTTATGAAATACACTTATGGATGGGGGCTAGTTGCCAGTAAAGCCAGCCATATGATTAGAAGAAGGTTGAAGCTTTCAGTTCCACCCTGGACCTCTAGGGAGAGGAATGGGGCTAAAGGTGGAATCAGTTACCAATGGCCAATGATTTAATCAGTCACGACTCTGTGACAAAGATTCCTTAAAAATCCAAGAGGACAGTGTTTAGAGAGATTCTAGTTGGTAAAAACATCGGGATTGGGGAGCATACTCATTTCTAGACAATGTGGATGTTCTCTGTGCCTTTCCTCCCTACTTTGCCTAATGCACCTCTTTCATCTGGCTGGCTGTATCCATTATCCTTTCATAATAAGCTAGTGATCTAGTAAGCAAAATGTTTCTCTGAGTTCTGTTAGCTGCTCTCGTAAACTAACTGCACCCCAAGAGAAGATCTTATGAACCTCTGACTTATATCCAGTTAGTTAGAAGTACAGGTAACAACCTGGGCTTGCTACTGACATCTGAAGTTGGGTGGGGGACAAGGCAATCTTGTAGCACTGATTCCTTAACCTATGAAGTTTGATACTATCTCCCTGTAGTTAGAATTGAGTTGAATTCTCAGTCACCTAGCTGGTGTCTGAAAATTGCTTGGAATGTATGGGGAAGCCACCCCCTGCCTCCATCACAGAAACATTGAAATTGGATCCAGGAACCCAAAATAATAGCATCTTCTATATTTTTGAGTAAAGGTATATTATTCTGGGTTTGGTTAGGAAACCAGGACTGCTCTAAGGATTGGGAGAATAATGCGACTCAATAGAAAATTTGGGACTTATATGAATGTGGGAAGAATGGGTGGGGTGGTGGAGTTGGTAGATGGAGGGATGGTGATAAAGGTCAGGGGGTTCAAAAACTAGCCACTGATGACATTAGCCTGAAGCTAATAAGCTAATAAGCTAATAAGCTAATAATTCCTGGAAAAGATCCTGTGAACTTTATCAGTCTTCAACAGAGAAGCAGGTGATCAGGAAGCAGTCTGGGAAACCACAGTGAGTGGTCATCATGACCTTCTGAGAGAATTAGAACTTCTTCCAAATCTGTGAGTTTCATTTATGGTTAAACTCAAATCTGGAAACATGCATAAAATGGTATTCTGGGAAATAGTTCCTGACTTCTCAGCAAGAGTCCTTAGGAACGGGTGCTAGCAGTGCAAAATGAACAACTAGTGATCCAACAAGTGTGAGTAATGTGTTGTGAGCAAGGCCTGATATTTGCTAATCAATAATAAAACACTGAAATTTATTTTCTGGCAAGAAAGTGAAAAGTTTAACTGTATTTTAAATTTTGCATAATTTTTCATCATATTTCATAGCTTGAAATTGAATGGCTTATAAAGAATGTTACAGGTTTTCTTCATCTTGTAAGAAACCAAACACAAATAAGCTAGTATACTGAATAGCATTATACTGAAAAATATTATTTATCTAACAAAAATTTTTTAAAAATATTACCTTGGCACATTTAAATATATCAACTTCTTATTTGGTTAAGTTGATAATATGATGAAACCATATTGATTCTGCTTGTCACTAAACTTATTATGGTAAGAAGGTATGTGTGCATTTTTCTACCTATAAAATCCAGTGAAAGTGCTATTTCTGTTTCCAGAAGCTTTTTCCTGAGCATACATGTGTGTGTCTCTGTGTGTGTGTTTCTATACATATATCTAGGTGTGTTTATGTGTGTGCATGTGTATATAAATATATTCTTCAAGCTGATGATACTTCTGTCTAAATTACTAGCTAATTATAGTAATATTTTTTATTTACAGCAGTTAAACTCCTTTCATAAACACTGTTATTATCTGTACTCTTGAGCCAAGTCCAATACCCTGGACTAGTCAAAATGCATTATTTTTAATATTCTCAGTATTCTCAGTGGTAAAGTAGTGATATTTTTTTCTATGAAAATTGTGCCTTTTGGGCATCAATGTTTTTCAGCTTTAAATAAGACAAAATTGATTTTGTTGCAGTAGCCTGTGTGTGTGTGTGTGTGTGTGTGTGTGTGTAGACCTATGTTAAGTTACTTTTTTAAATTAAATGTCACATCCAGCTTGGCACTGGAAACATAGTGCATGCTTGATGTTTGAGGAAAAGCTGTCAGCTTGTCTCTTCCTGTCAAATTGCCAGCTGCCTCGTAGTGATTAGTTTAGGCTAAAGGATCACTGTTGGGCAGAACTTTGTATCACAAATGGCTCAATATTATGTGACTGGAGGGGGGAAATGTGACAACCTATTTGTCTTTAGGAGATTGAATTTTATACTTTTAATTATTTGAGGTTATTTTAGGTGTTTTTCTTATAAATGTACTTAATAAATCAGAAATCCTATTCAGAATTAGGCATGAAAAGGACAGTTGAAACCTTTCTGACTCATAAGTCCTGTGAATCTTAGTGTCCAGTGTAGTTGGAATGGAAGGTTTTTATTCTATTTGGAATGGCCATATTTTATACTAATACTTTTTACATTTGGAAAATTTCAAGCCAGAGTGTAATTGCTGGCCAGTTACACAGAGCTGGAGAACTGGACCTTGTCTCAGTTATTTAGAACAACTCATTCCCTGTGGTGATGGTATTGTGTGAGTTTGTGTGATCCTCTAATAAACTAAAAATCAGGAACAACCATCTGGATAATTAAAGCCATCTACTTGCCCCAAAGTAAACAAACCAAAAGAAAAAGAGAGGCAACGTTATTGGCATTTCCCCCAGTCAGTAACCCAAAAGAGCGTAGACATGGCTTCAACTATTAGGACAGCTAAGGGAAAAGCAGAGTTTGAAACTGAAATGAGTGACATAAAGGTGAAAAGGGGGATTCATTCCCTGAGGCAGTACCCAGCATCAGTGTTGAAGGCATTTTGAGGTAGCAGCTGCAGTACCCAGGGGCATTATTGGGGTCCTATTTTGTCTTAGAGTCTTTTGTTCTATTAACATGGCTGCCCCAGGTTTCTTTTGGTTAGAAACTAGTAAAAGTTTCTTTTAGTTAGAAACTAATAATATTAGTTTATCTTTTTCCGTCCCCATACTTTCAATCTTTCTGTATCCTTATGTGTAAAATTGGATTTTTAAAAATCTAGTCTGATAATATTTGACTTTTTTGGAGCATTTGGTCCATTTAACATGTAATTGCTAATAGATTTGCATTTTTACTTATCTAATTTGAATTTTGTATTTGTTTTACTTGCTCTCTCTCACTCTCTGCCTCCTTTGGGGTTGATTACTTTTAATCTTCTCATTATTTTCCCTTCTCCTATTTTGGAATGTATATATCTGCATTAGATTACTCTAGAAATTACATTACAAATATCAAACTTCTCAAACTCTAAAGTGAAAGAATGCCTTTATCCTCCTCCTCAGAAAAAAGAAAAACACACACACACAAGGATTTGGACCCATTCATCATTCTATGCAAATGCTGTGTAACTGATTATATATTTTTATCCTGTAATATACAGTTATTTCATGAAGTCAGTAATTATTCACTCATACTTTTATCCCTTTTTGTGCTTTTCCTTCCCTCCCAACGTATTTTTATCTGAGACTACTTTGCTTCTGAGTCACGTATAGATAGAGGATTTATTTGGTAGGGATCTGTTAATGGAAAACTGTCAGTTTTTGTTTGAAAAAGGTCTATGAAGGCAGCCCATGATATCTAACCAAAAGTATTTTGTTTACTCCACTTAAAACATTTATAGGGATCAAAGCAAGAGATGGAATGGAAAACTCTGGCTTGTAGCATAACCCATATTCTCTTCCCATCCCCAGCTTTGTCCCTCAGCATGAGGATTCTTATGTGTGCACACCCCAGTGTGCATAGAAGAGTGAAGCAGGACCAGAGAAGGGTCTTATAAATCACAGGGCCCATAGCAAGGCTCCCAATTGACCTAGTCTAAGGGGGGCCTATTTATTTTGTGTTCATTCTTGGAAGATGTCTTCATACTATTGAATTTCTTCTGTTTGTCAGTTCAGGAATCTATCCCTGCTGTCCATAAGTCAGCTCTCAGCCTAATGCCACTCATTTGAAGGTAATCTGGTCTTCTTGCCTGACAACATTTAGCCTTTCCATTTGCCTTTGACTTTCTAGTTTCACTATGATGTGTTTAGTTATGGATTTCTTTTTATTTATTCTGTTTGGGGTTTATTGGGCTTGCTGCGTCTGAAGATCGGTGACATTAGTCTTCTCAGCAATTAATTGATATATTTATGTATAGTTGACGCACAGTGTTACATTAGTTTCAGGTGTACAACATAGTGATTCAACAACTCTCCGTTATGTCACCACAAGTATAGCTACCATCTGTCACCATGCAACACTATTATAATATTGTTGACTATATACCGCAATTATTTCCTTAAATGTTGCCTTTAGCCCATTTCATTCATTCAACCATTATGTTTTTATTGTTTACCAATTAATACTCCTTTAGGCACCAAGAATATGTGAGCAAAAACAACTAAAAAAATTACCTGCTTTAGTGTCCACTTGCATTCTACTGAGCAAAGACAAACCATGCATATACAATAAGGCAAAATCCAGAGGACTTAATAAGAATTATGAAGAAAAAAAAATCAGGAAAGAGGGCAGAGAGTGTCATGGGCACAGTTGCAATGTAAAAACTGTATTCAGAGAAAGCCTCAACAAGAGGGCGATATTTGAGTACATGGAAGAGGGAAGGGAGTGAGCCTTCATATTACTTGAGAAGAAAGAGGGATTCACAGGTTTAACAGTCCTGGTGTGGGAAGAAGTCTACTGTGTTCACAGATATTTAAGGAAGCTGACTGGACTTATGCCAGGTAATATTTGCATTTCATCAATCTTTTCAAGAATAGCACACCAAAGTCCTTATCTATAGAAGAAAACAATAGAGGGGTGCTGGGGTAGCTCAGTTGGGTAAGCATACAACTCTTGATTTCATCTCAGGCCTTGATGTCATGGTTTGTGAGACTGAGCTCTGTGTGGGGCTCCAGACTGACATCAGGGAGCCTGCTTGGGATTCTCTCTCTCCTTCTCTGTGCCTCTCCTTTGCACCTGCACACACACACTCTCTCTCTTTCTCAAAATAAATAAATAAGCTTAAAAAAAAAGAAGAAAAAAAATAAAACTGTTCATTTTCAATGAAGAGGTACACTAAATACAGCATTGCTGTCGTCCAAGGAAGTGCTGCAAACACTGATACGTATCCTACCTAAACACATAGGCCATCTCCTTTTTTGTTGTATTACTGAAAATTGCTTCACGAGGGGCGCCTGGGTGGCGCAGTCGGTTAAGCGTCTGACTTCAGCCAGGTCACGATCTCGCGGTCCGTGAGTTCGAGCCCCGCGTCGGGCTCTGGGCTGATGGCTCAGAGCCTGGAGCCTGTTTCCGATTCTGTGTCTCCCTCTCTCTCTGCTTCTCCCCCGTTCATGCTCTGTCTCTCTTTGTCCCAAAAATAAATAAACGTTGAAAAAAAAAATTAAAAAAAAAAAAAAAAAGAAAATTGCTTCACGATACATATCCTACCTACACACATGAGGCCATCTCCTTTTCTGTTGTATGACTGAAAATTGCTTCACGATGGCGGATGATTTAACCATGTGACCATGGAGCAATATGGCTTATATTCTAATGACTATTTCTATATAATTGGATCTAATCTTAAAGTATGGAAAATGTTATCCCACCAAGTAAATGTTCTTATAGGTAAAACATACATTTAACATGCAGGCAACACAATTAAAAACTATTTTGGAAATTAAGTTTTAGGAATGTTTTTTCTCCTTTGGAAAGAAATACATACTCTTTTTGAAACTTTGTTTATATCTTTCAATCAAATTTAGCTCTCATGTGACTTAGAAGCTGTATAGAATCTGTGTCAGGATTTGCAATGCTGTGCAAAGATTTGTCTGCTTTGTTTTTCTCATCTTTGATGGAGTTAGTGCTAATTAAAATCCTGCAAAACACTTTAAAAGAATTGTACTTGGGGAAAAGTTTTATCATCTTAAAAATATTAACTACAATTATATCTTATTTTAAATTTTTGGGGCGCCTGGGTGGCGCAGTCGGTTAAGCGTCTGACTTCAGCCAGGTCACGATCTCGCGGTCCGTGAGTTCGAGCCCCGCGTCGGGCTCTGGGCTGATGGCTCAGAGCCTGGAGCCTGTTTCCGATTCTGTGTCTCCCTCTCTCTCTGCCCGTCCCCCGTTCATGCTCTGTCTCTCTCTGTCCCAAAAATAAATAAACATTGAAAAAAAAATTTAAATTTTTATTATATGCTTTATATCTTGTGGCAATGACTTACAGAATCTTCAGAGACACGAGATGAAAGGTGTTCTTGCAGGTCAACATTATTTAACCAAGGGAATGTCTCTTTTTCTTACCTGGGAATATGCATTTCATAGAATCATAAGCAAGAGAGGATCCCTGTCCCAAACTTATTGTTCTTACTGCTTTATTTAAACTTTTGCCATGGCAAAGACCTTACTCTACATCCCTGGGCATGCTACTAGGATTCTTTAGGCTTCTTTGGCTGGCTTTTTAATCTTTTTCCTATATATTCATCCTTAGAGGTTTCATATTTCACAGTAACATCTATACGGTGATGATTCTGTGATATCTATGTCTACTCAATCTATGTCTACTCAAGATTCACCGCCCCCCTTCTGGAGACCCATATATGAAACTATTTATTGATCATCTCTATTTTGATACCTCAAGATTGTCTTAGGTTTACACAGTCCAATTTATTTTATTCCCCAAATCCCCCTTCTCTTCCTCTGTTTCTTTTTTTTTCTTTTTTAAAGTTTAATTTAAACTCCAGTTAGTTAATATACAGTGTAATGTTAGTTTCAGGTATAGAATTTAGAGATTTATCACTTACATACAACACCAGTGCTCATCACAACATGTGCCTTCCTTAATAATTGTTATTCATTTCATCTATCTCCACTCAAGCAACCCTCCATTTGTTCTCTGTAGTTAATTTTTTTTAATGTCCATTTACTTTTGACAGAGAGGGAGACAGAGCATGAGCAGGGGAGGGGCAGAGAAAGAGGGAGACACGGAATATGAAGCAGGCTCCAGACTCTGAGCTGTCATCACAGAGCCCGGCACGGGGCTCGAACTCACAGACTGTGAGATTGTGACCTGAGCCAAAGTCCGACGCTCAACTGACCGAGCCACCCAGGCGCCCCTTGATCTCTGTAGTTAAGAGTCTGTTTTCTGGTTTGTCTTTTTCCCCCCATATTCATTTGTTTTGTTTCTTAAATTCCACATGGGTGAAATCATATGGTATGTGCCTTTTTCTGACTATCTTTTTTTGCTTAGCATAATGCTCTCTAGCTCCATCCACATTGTTGCAAATGGCAAGGTTTCATTCTTTTTGATGGCTGAGTAATATTCTACTATATCTATATATACCACATCTTCTTTAAGCCATCCATCTGCTGATTGACATTTGGGCTCTTTTCATAAATTGGCTATTGTTGATAATGCTGCTATAAACATCAGGGTGGATGTATCCCTTTGAATATCCAATGGAAAAAAGACAGGCTCTTCAAGAAATAATGTTGGGAAAACAGGGTAGCAAAATGTGAAAGAATCAAACTGGACCACTTTCTTATACCATACACAAAAATAAATTTAAAATGGATGAAAGGCCTAAATTTGAGACAGGAAACCATCAAAATCTTTGAGGAGAAAGAGGCAGTGACCTCTTCGACACTGGCAGTAGCAGCTTCTTACTAGATATGTCTCCTGAAGCAAGAGAAACAAAAGCAAAACTTAACTATTGGGACTACGTGAAAGTAAAAATTTCCTGCATAGTGAAGGAAACAATCAACAAAACTAAAAGGCAACCTTTGGAATGGGAGAAGGTATTTGTAAATGACACATCTGATACAGTGTTAGTATCCAAAATATATAAAGGACTTATAAAACTGAACACCCCCCAAAACAAATAATCCAGTTAAGAAATGATCAGAAGACATGAATAGACGTTTTTCCAAAGAACGTCTCCAGATGACCTCCAGCCATGAAAAGATACTCAGTATCACTTATCATCAGGGAAATAAAAATAAAACTAAAATGAAATATCACCTCACACTAGTTAGAATGGCTAAAATTAACAACACAGGAAATAACAGGTGTTGGCAAGAATGCAGAGAAAAGGGAACCCTCTTGCACTGTTGGGTGAAAATGCAAAGTGGTGCAGACTCTTTGAAAAACAGTGTGGAGGTTCCCCATAAAGGTAAACGTAGAACTACCCTATGATCCAAGAATTGTACTACTAGGTATTTATTTTTCTCTATTTTGGTGAGTGGCATTACTAGCTACTATGAAATTTGAGTGTAATAGATCTTTTTTCTATTAAAAATTTTTTAAATGTTTATTTTTGAGAGAGAGAGACAGAGTGTGAGTGGGGGAGGGGAAGAGAGAGAGGGAGACACAGAATCCGAAGCAGGTTCCAGGCTCTGAGCTGTCAGAGTCCAATGCGGGGCTCAAACCCACGAAACGTGAGGTCATGATCTGAGCCAAAGTCTGATGCTTTACTGACAGCCACCTAGGCACCCGGAGTGTAATTTAGTTTAACTATGTTTTATTTATCTATCCATATTAAGAAGCACATGACCTTTTCAAAGAATAACTTTATTTTTAAAAGCTTCACTGAACTATAATTCACATACCATACAATCCATCCACGTAGAGTATACAATCCAATGGGTTTTAGCATGGTCGAGAGTTGTGTATCCATCACCACAGTCAATTTAGAATGCTTTTATTATCCCCCCAAGGAAATTTATGCCACAATGTGGTCAGCCACCAATCCTATTTGTCACAGCCCTAGGCAACCATGAATCTACTTTTCTTCTCTACAGATTCATCTTCTCAGGATGTTTTATATAAATACAATCATACAATATATGACACTTTGTGATTGGCTTCTTTCATTTCACATATTGTTTATCCATGTTGTAGTATGTATCAGTATTTCATTCCTTTTTATGTTTGGATAATTTGTGTATAGATATACCATATTTTATTTTCCATTCATTTACTCATGGCATTTGCGTTGTTTCCACTTTTTGGCATTTATGAATAGCACTGTTATAATTATTCATGTACAAGTTTTTGTGTGGAGATACATTTTCCTTTCCTTGAGTGTATACATAGAGTTGTAGATTCACATGGAGCTCTGTGTCTAACCATTTCAACAACTGCCAGATGGTTTTCGAAACAGCTGTAGCATTTTTCATTTCCACCAGCAATGCATGAATGTTCCAATTTATTAAAATCATCCTGAGTTTTTAATACTTGTCTTTTAGGTTATAGTCACCCTCCTGAGGATGAAGTGGTATCTCATTGTGTTTTTTCTTTGACTGAAGTATAGTTGACATACAATGTTACATTAATTTCATTATGGTTTTGATTTGCATTTGCATGAAGGCTAATGATTCTGAGAATCTTTTTTATGTGCCTATTTGCTTTTTGTATATTTTCTTTGGAGAAATGTCTATTTAGCTCCTTTGCTCATTTTAAAATTGATTTATTTCTCTTTTATTTTTGAGTTGTAATCGTTCTTAATATGTTCCAGATGCAAGTACATGTCATATATATCAACCAAAAATAGCCTCTATGTATTAGCCCCTGGGTTGTTTATTTCTTCACTGCAGTTTGAGACTTGTTACTTCAAAAGCCCACTGGTGCCCAACTCTAATTGACATGTACGTTAATTTTTTTTAATAGCCAAACAGACCAGTTTTTAGCCATTGAGAGCCTACTTGCTTTGCATAGCTCACAAGACCTCACCCACATCTGCTAGCAATAGATAAGATAAATTCAGGTCTATAAAAACATCAGTTGCTGTTACCATTAGGAGCTCTGCAATGCAGAGATTCTCCTCTGAGCAACTGGGAGTTTCCTTCCCCACCTCCCTTTCTGAGTAGCAACCCCCACACTGTAGCCGGCATAACCCAATGAAGTTCATATGTACCACTGCCACTCCTTGATCATACCATGTTTCTTGATCAGCTCCTAAATGCCTCCAAACCCCTGTTGTACCTTATCAGATAAAGGACTTGCAAAAACTTTTTTCCTATTCTGTTGGTTGTCTTTTTACTTTCTTGATGGTGTCCTTTGAAACACAGAAGTTCTAAATTCTGATGATGATCAGTTTATGTTGTTGTTTCTTGTGTTTTGTATCATATGTAAGAAAACACTGCCCAATCTGGGGTCACTAAAGCTTATACTAATACTTATACTATGCTAATACTGATACTTCTATATTCTTCTAAGAGTTTTATAGTTAGCTCTTCTATTTAGGTGCAACTTCATTGTTTGTTGATGTTGGTTGTCCCAACACTATTTGTTAAAAAGATGATGATCTTTTTTATTTCACTTGTATTGCTCTTCTTTCCCCATTATTAATCGCTGTTCCTTTAGTTCATTTCACTTATATGCATTCTTTCTAAATTTGTATAAAATTATTCCCTAATTAACTTATATTTGTTTCATTCTTTCCAATTTTCTGTAATACAGTCAACAATCTTTTTCAAATGAAAAATTTGATTATGTCCCTCTTTTGCTTAAAATCTTTCAATTTTCCCTATTTCAGACACAGTACAAATGACTTAGTATAACATACAGGTTTTCTCTTGTCTCCCACACTTCCTGTCCATGTTGCAACTATATTTTTAGTACTTCAGGGGCACCCCTTTCAATTCTGCACCTTTTCGTATGGAAAACTCTGTCTGTGTTCTTTAGTTCAAGCTTAAACATCAAATATTTGAGAAAGATTTACTTAAACAGCATAAGACAGTTGGTTGCTCCCATGGATTTGGAACTTGTCCTTTCATGGTTTTTATCGTAACATAGTATAATTGTCTGATGATTCTTTCCTTCTCTAGTTTGTAAAGTCAGTAAATTTTAAGACTTCTTTTTCACTCTGGTGTTTTCAGGGCTGAGCATAGTGTTGGGTAAAAGGTAGACATTAAATTACTTTTTGCTGTGTTGAATTATTATTTTTTTTTACAAAGTCAATAAAAAAATAAGAGCCCCGTTTGAAAGACATGACACGGAGTGCTGTAGAAGCAAGAGTATTGATTATTTAATGAAGAATAAGATTGCTACTCTCAATTTATTGTGCAATTGGCCATGCTAGATATAAACTCATGAAGTATGATGAACAATAAGCCATTTATATGTTTCCAGAAAAAGTGTTAAAGATGTATAGCCCTTGCTTTTGAATAAAATTAGAGCAGCTTCATATTAGGCAGTTGTATCTATTGGAAGGCAAAAAGACGAAGAATTAGATAATGACAATATATTATGGTAATTGGAGTGATCTCATTTGTAGGTCTATTAGCAGGGACTGAGCTAGTTTAAATATCTATGAATCTGGGGTATACTTGGGAAAACTAATGGCAAAATATATTTAGCAACTGGATAGTAAATAAATTAAGAAAATAAAAAATGAGTATCAAAATGAGTTGGCATGTTACTATGAGTAACTTGTCTACATTTTTTCCTGATATTTAGAAGCAGACAAACTTGTAACATTACGAAATACCCCAGTAAAATATAGATACTTTAAAAGTTGTAGAGGTGATGCAGGTTAATGGTAAATCTCAGTTGCATTGGTAGATAATTAGATCTCAGGATCCTTTACTGTGTGGATTAACATATAGCAAAGCCTTATATTTCAGATTGGCTTTTACTTTAATCATTTTATGCCATTGGGTAGAAATTAACTAGGTGTTGAATGATGGTGACACTTTAGTAGCTTTAGTAGTTTAAGCCTTTTTAAATAATTATACAGAGGAGGTTCTCTGAAAAAAAATCCATAATTTACAAAATCATAATTGTTGCAAGATACTTTTCTTATAGGTCCTCCAATATTGTAAGGATATGTATATACATATATATGAAATCTTGACACAGCAAAGGAAGTTTCTTTCTAACATTCTCAAACTTAGAACAATTAGTTTAACTTGTTTTTGAATCAATAGTTAAACTGTTATCTTGATTGAAACAATTCTCAACTATTTGCCAACTAACTTTCTTTGGAGGAACAATTAGTAAGAAAATAGAATTACTTCAGAGAGACAGTAATGTCATATTTAGGAAAAATTCATAGGTGATGTTATTCTCTGTGCTCACATAGGTTTTAGGAAGGCAAGTGTTTTCCTTCTTGACTACCTCAACAACAGTTTTGAATAAATGATATTTTCCCTGAAAATAAAATTAATCTATGGAACTTTACAAAATGCATGTTGCTGTCCAGCAGCACTATACATATAAATGATGATGAATGAATGGGAGGTCATCTCAAAAGCAATACACCAGCAGAGACCTAGTTGACACGTTGGTATAGGTTTTCCTGCCACAACCTATTACTGTTGTATACTTTTCCTTGATCCAGTGTTATTTCCCCTCTCCGAAGACTACAACTTGGGTTCAGCTGTACCTCTTTAACAATGTCACATTTTTATTTTTATTTATTTTGAGAGAGAGAACACATGAGTGGGGGAAGGGCAGAGAGAGAGAGGGAGAGAGAGAATTCCAAGCAGACTCCACACTATCAGTGCAGAGCCCGACATGGGGCTTCATCCCTCGAACTGTGAGATCATGACATGAGCTGAAATCAAGAGTTTGACACTTAACTGATTGAACTTCACAAATACCCCCAATAATGTCATATTTTAAGGAATAACTCAGATGAGGGAGCTATTACAGAGTTTAGGTATTCATATAAAAATCATAGGGTATGAAAATAATAAGTAATATGATAATGTCATAGCCCCCTCAAGGAATCCTACAATTAAGTACAATAGATTATAGGCAGTTCCAGACATAGGATAGATATCTAAAAATATGTGATTTCTATATTTCAAACATTCCCAGGCTGACAGTCATTTCCAGACAAGCTTATTTTAAAATATAATTCTACCTTAAAATAATAAAAATATAAGCCACAAACAAGAAAAAAATATTTGCAAGTTGCATCAAACATAAACTAGAAAAAAAATTGCAAGTTGCATATCTAATAAAGGACTTGTAGGGGCGCCTGGGTGGCTCGGTCGGTTAAGCATCCGACTTCGGCTCAGGTCATGATCTCGCGGTCCGTGAGTTCGAGCCCCGCATTGGGCTCTGTACTGACCGCTCAGAGCCTGGAGCCTGTTTCCGATTCTGTGTCTCCCTCTCTCTCTGACCTTCCCCCGTTCATGCTCTGTCTCTCTCTGTCTCAAAAATAAATAAATGTTAAAAAAATTAAAAAAAAGGACTTGTATCCAGAAAATATAAAAAGCTTTCAAAATTTGATAAGAAAACAAACTAATATAAAAATGAGTGAATTATGTGTAAAGACACTTCATCACAAAAGCAAGGATCACATAAACACACAAGAAGATGCTCAATATCATTAATCATTAAAGAAACACAAATTTTGAAAAATGAGACATTACTGAACATTTACTAGAATGTCTGAAATTAAAGACTGACCATAACAAGTGATGGCAAAGATGTGTAAAATGTAACTCCCAAACACTGCTGGTAAAAATGCAAAATGCTACACCTACTTGGGAAAATATTTTGGCAGTTTTTAAAAAACTTTATATGGACACATACTATATGGCCCAGCCATTCCATTCTTAGGTATTTACCTAAGTGAAGTGAATGCATATGTACAAGAAGACTTCTACATGAATATTCATAACAGCTTCATTTGTAATAGTCAAAAACAAGTAAATGGATAGTCATTCTTTGGTACATACATACAGTTTAATATAAAGGAATGAACTATTGATATATGCAACTTGTATGGGTAATAATGTAATTATGCCAAAGGAAAAGAGCTGCACACACACAAAGAATAATTGTATGATTCCATATGTGTAAAATTGTGGAAAATGAAAACTAATATAGAAAGCAAATCAGTCGTTGCCTGGGAAAGGGGGTGAAACTGGATAAAAGTGCAAGGAAAGAAGGAGAAAGACTGGTTTACAAAGGAGTTGGGGAAAACTTGAAAGTAATGAATATATCTACGTATATATACATACATGTATGTATTTATATAAAAACTTTGGAGTGTTTATACATATCATTGGCCTATTTATTTAATGTTTATTTATTTTTGAGACAGAGAATGGGGGAGGCTCAGAGAGAGAAGGAGACACAGAAGCTGGAGCAGGCTCCAGGCTCTGAGCTGTCAGTGCAGAGCCTGATGTGGGGCTCGAACCCACAAACAGTGAGATCATGACCTGAGCCGAAGTCGGATGCTTAACTGACTGAGCCACCCAGGGGCCCCCTCATTGGCCTATTTATATTAGGTAGCTATATATATTATTCTATATAGCTATATATGTATATATAATCTTGATTGTGGTGAAGATTTCAACAATTTATTAAATTGTACCCTTTAAATATGTGCATTTTATTCTTTTCAGAAATCTAGTTTTACCTATATCCACACTCTTTTGCATTAAACGCTCGTTTGAGTTAAACACTCTTAAAAGAGCTAAACACTTTTTTTAATCTTCAAAATTGTTTCCACGTGATATCTTTTTAGTGGGTGTTTTGTTTTTATTTGTGGGTTCAATTATCTTTTGTAAAGGAAATTTCTCCAGGCCTCATTACTCAGAAGGTAAATTATACCTTCAGGTATTTCATTAGCAGTTTACCTCCCCAGTAGATTGACTTCAGAAACCTGGTGATTCTTTGGAGTTTTCTTCCTCTGTCTAGAGCAGGGATTGGCAAACTTTTCCTGTAAAGGGCCAGATGGGAAATATTTAGCTTTCCAGGTCATGCATGCAAGGTCTCTGTTGCTGAGCTGCTGCTCCGTTTTCTCCTCTTCCTCCTCTCCCTTCCCCACCCTCTTCCCAACCCCCTCTAACTCCTCTTCCTTTGCTGTCTCCTCCTACTCCTTCTGTACAACCCTTTAAAAACATACAAACCGGGGCGCCTGGGTGGCGCAGTCGGTTAAGCGTCCGACTTCAGCCAGGTCACGATCTCGCGGTCCGTGAGTTCGAGCCCCGCGTCGGGCTCTGGGCTGATGGCTCGGAGCCTGGAGCCTGTTTCCGATTCTGTGTCTCCCTCTCTCTCTGCCCCTCCCCCGTTCATGCTCTGTCTCTCTCTGTCCCAAAAATTAAAAAAACTAAATAAGTAAATAAAAAATAAAATAAAAATAAAAACATACAAACCATTTATAGTTGTTGGCCATTCAGAAACTGACCATAAGCTGGTCTAGGTCTGTAGGCCATAGTATACTAATTCTCCTTTTAAGGACCAAGTCACGCACATTAACAAGTTTGGTGGAATTCTTTTAGCTGCCATTCCTTTGCTTGATGTCACCACATGCTGGTTCTCCAGGGCCTTGGCTTGAGCCTTTCCTACCACTTCCTTTCCTCCTCTGCTGTTGTCTCTGGAAGGATGGTGAGCTCTATATCTATTCCTTTGTCCTCAATCCTGCCGGCTTCTGCTTGAAACTCATTTGGGGGCAATGCCCAAACATGTCTGCCTATTACTTTTTTAAAAAATTTTTGCAATGTTTATTTATTTTTGAGAGAAAGAGCATCATAAACAAGTGGGGGAGGGGTAGAGAGAGGGAGATACAGAATCTGAAGCAGGCTGCAAGCTCTGAGCTGTCAACACAGAGCCTGAGTCAGGGCTCGAACCCACTGACTGTGAAATCATGACCTGAGCCAAAGTCGGATGCTCAACCGACTGAGCCACCCAGGTGTCCCTGCCTATTACTTCTCACCTAGTCAAACCTTGTCTGAAGCCTCCATTAGATGTTACATAGATAAGAGTAGGTCACCCTGCAAATTCAAATACTGATTACACTGTTTCCTTTTTAGTTCTGACCTGACTGTACATTTCTGGATGGCTTCTAGATTTCATGCTAACTCAGATTCTTTGCTATTATTGTCATGTGATTACTAAACTCTACTTGGCTCTTTGTTTATTTAGTATTCAGCATAAAATTTATCATTTATGCCACTGAAGTTAATCTTTCATCTGAAGCTGGAGAAATTACTGTACATTTCAAGTTTCTTTTGTGTGAACAACATAATAGAGGGCTTAGGTGCTAAAAAAATTTTTTTTAAGTTTACCTAGAGCTTTTATCTCTAGGCAGAATGTACACTTGCCAACAGGGTGAATGGTTTGGAGCAGATTCAAGTTAACAGTTGTGACATTATAATTGGAACCATCACTCTGAAACCTCCTGTGCTATTGCTGAAACTGATTTTCCAAGACATCTCCTCTTTGATGTTCAAAGCCCTCATTTACTATTTGTTTGCCTTAATTTGGACCTTTGAATCCTTCCTTCCCCAAACCCATGTAGTTTAGCAGGTATGCCATATGTATCTTAACCCCTATTACAGATATATGTTGTGCTATTTTACCTGGAGTTTCCACATGCCTTTAAGATTAGCAAATACAAGCAACTATGGGACTGAAGAGGGCTCAGAAATTTTACATAGCATGTGAAAATATCAGGAGGACTTTTGTTACATTTATAATTCTGCCTGGCTAAGAAAAAGATGAATAAAATTGTTTCTATTGTAGGTATATCTGTCCTCAATATTGAAAAGGACCTTTCTGTTTCTATATACCCTTCTGTAGTAATTTCATCTTTGACCAAAGTTTTTTTTTCTATTTATGATTTTTCAGCTCCAGATACAGTAAATCACTTGAATATGGAAGGAAAGCATTGTTACTATTCATGTATATTCTAATTGATCTCTTAAACACTAGTTTAGTTGCTTTTTCCTCAAAATAACTATGCAGGATCACAATAAATGCCACATTTGTATGGCTATTAATTTTTCTCTCTGTAGTAAAGACCTGTCTCTAGTAGTGAGTATCTGTCAAAATTTCAGCTGGGCATAACTTTAAAAATATCCATTTAGTATAATATCATGAAAGTAAACACTGATTATACGAAAACTACACATGCTAATTTATAATGTTGGACACTAGTGGATAAAAAATTACTGAGTACAGGGACACCTGGGTGGCTCAGTTGGTTGAGTGTCTGATTTGGGCTCAGGTCATGATCTCACAGTCTGTGGGTTTGAGCCCCGCATCGGGTTCTGTGCTGACCGCTCAGATCCCAGAGCCTGCTTCAAGTTCTGTGTCTCCTTCTCTCTGCCCCTCCCTTGCTTGAGCTCTGCCTCTCTCTTTCTCTCTTAGAAAAATTAATAAACGTTGAAAATAATTAAAAAAAATGCTGAGTACATGTAAGGTTTTTAAACACCTATCTTTATTAGAGAGGGAGGTTGGGAAGGTGGTGGAGTCAGAGAACCCTAAGCTCACCTTAACCCATGGATACAGCTAGATGACACCCAAAATGATCCAACGATTAGCACAACAAACACCATAACTAAAGGTAGACAAGATACCACATCAAAGAAAGTAGGAAGGCCCAACACAGTTTGGGAGAGAAACTGATTGTGGCTGTCTTCAGTGGGGAGGGAGCTGGTGGTACAGAGAAGGACAAAAAATAGACTTTCATACTGGAAACCCACATGGGGACGTTGAATCCCTATAACATTTGGCTTTGAAAGATAAAGGGGCTGAATTTTGTGAGTTCTTATAACCAGCAGGACTTTAGCCTAGAATTTTAAAAATCAGCAGGCTCCACTCTGGGGGAGCCTGGAGAGTGTTAACAAGTGGAGTCCTCACTTTTTTTTTTTAATTTAATTTTTTTATTTTTTTAAATGTACATCCAAATTAGTTAGCATATAGTGCAACAATGATTTCAGGAGTAGATTCCTTAGTGCCCCCCTTACCCATTTAGCCCATCCCCCCCTCCCACAACCCCTCCAGTGACCCTCAATTTGTTCTCCATATTTATGAATCTCTTCTGTTTTGTCCCACTCGGTTTTTATATTATTTTTGTTTCCCTTCCTTTATGTTCATCTGTTTTGTCTCTTAAAGTCCTCATATGAGTGAAGTCATATGATTTTTGTCTTTCTCTGACTGACTAATTTAACTTAGCATAATACCCTCCAGTTCCATCCATGTAGTTGCAAATGGCAAGATTTCATTCTTTTTGATTGCTGAGTGATACTCCATTGTATGTATGTGCGTGTGTATGTATGTGTGTGTGTGTATGTGTGTGTGTGTATATATATATATATATATATATATATATATATATATATATATATATAAAATCACATCTTCTTTATCCATTCATCCATCGATGGACATTTGGGCTCTTTCCATACTTTGGCTATTGTTGATAGTGCTGCTATAAACATGGGGGGTGCATGTGTCCCTTTGAAACAGCACACGTGAGTCCTCACTCTTAAAGAGCCAAAGCAGCAAACAACCAGCAGATACAGGCTTGGAAGCAGCAATTTGAAAAACACCAGGGGCAGACTAATGGGAGAATGATTTACTCATCTCGGAGCCTGGCCCATAGAGGCATGGATCACGGGGTGGAGCAGGGTGTTGACCCCTCCAGGAACAAGGGGCTGACACATACCATTTCTCCACCCCTTCAGCACAAATACATTGCCACAGGCAGGTAAAAAGCTTGGTGGCTTGATTATACCAAGTCATGCCCCCCATGCTTCTGGGCATCTGCCCTTCTCAGTTAATGTTGCCTTGGTATGTCAGTCTTGGAATTGGAGGCCCTTCCTCCAGAAGACTGCCTGAAATCTTGCCAGCCCTGTGATGCCCAGCCTGCATGTTTTACAGAACCTCAGCTATGTTGGCTGCAGCAGTGGCAGCAGGTCTCCTTTCATAATCAGACCACCATATAGCTTGTTAAAATGTACCCCACCTTTGGACCAAACACTGCTCACAAAAGGCAGAGAGAACTTCTGTGGACAACTGACTGAAGGAAAATGAGGCCAGGACCCAATAGTAGAGCAAGTGCAACACACATAGGAGATACTCCCTGAAGTGTCAGATCCGGGGGAACAGGAGACACTGCACTACCTGGCACTACAGGACATCTTCTACATAAGACCAATGCTGTCAAGAGCAAGAGACATGGCTGACTTTCTTAACACAGAGAAACAGACACGGAGAGTGAGACAAAATGAGGAGACAAAAATATGTCCCAAATGAAAGAATAGCAAGCTACCGAAGCAAAACAGATAAAAATAATATGCCTGATAGAGAACTTAAAATAATGATTATAAAGATACTTCCTAGACTTCAGAAAAGAGTGGAGGACACCAGTGGGACCCTTAACAGATAAAAAAGAAACAATCAGAGATGAAGAACACAATATGAAATTTAGAATATGCTTAATGGAATAAAAAGCAAGCTAGATGAAGCAGAGGTTATGAATTAATGACCTGGAAGACAGAGAAATATAAAGTAACCAAGTTGAACAAATGAGAGGAAAAAATTATGCAGGTGGAGAACTCAGTGGCTCCATCAAACATAATCACATTCACATTATAGGGATCCTGTAAGAAGAGCAAGAAAAGGGGGCAGAAAACGTATTTGAAGAGATAATAGCTGAAAACTTACCTAATTTGGGGAAGGAAACAGATAGCTAGATCCAGAAGGCACAGAGATTTCCCCCAAAAATCAACACAAGGAGGCCCATACCAGGACACATAGTAATTAAAATGGCAAAAAGTAGTGATAAAAAAAAATTAAAAGTGTTAAGAAGGAAGAATACAGTTACAAATAAGGGGAAATCCCATTAGGCTATCGGGGGATTTTTTTAGCAAAAACTTTGCAGGCCAGGAGGAAGGGGCATGATATATTCAAAGTGCTAAAAGGGAAAAATCTGCAGCCAAGAATACTCTATCCAGGAAGGCTATCATTCAGAACATAATTGAGAGATAAAGAGTTTCTCAAACAAATACTAAAGGAGTTAATGACCACAAAACCAGTCCTACAGGAAATATTAAAGGGCATACTTTGAGTGGGAAAGAAAGACCATGAGTGAGAGTATGAAAAGTTAAAAACACAAAAGCAGTAAAAATAAGTATTTCTGTAAAAATAAAATAACAATAAAATATTACATCATATACCTAAATGTATAGGGGAGAGGAGTAAACTATAGATTCAAACTTAAGTGACCATCAGCTTAATATGAGTGGCTAGATGCAGAAGATGTTATATACAAACCTAATGATAAAAATGAATCAAAATCCAATAATAAATATACAAAGAATAAAGAGAAAGGAATCAAATATATCACCAAAGAGAGCCAAAAATCCATGAAAGAGAGCAAGAGAAGAAAAATCAGAGAAAAACTACAAAAAGAGCCTGTATAACAGGTAACAACATGGTATACATTTGTGTCTACCAATAATTACTTTATTGTAAATGGACTAAATGTTCCGATCAAGAGACATAGGGTGACAGAGTGGATAAAAAAAATAAGACCTATCTATATGCTGCCTACAAGGGAATCATTTTAGACCTAAAGGCACCTGCAGATTGAAAATGAGGAAATGAAGAAACATTTATCATAAAAATGGGTGTCACAGCAGACCTGGGGTAGCAATACCTATATCAGACAAAATAAACTTTAAAGTGAGACTATAACAAAGAAGGACACTAATAATAAAGAGGACAATCCAATAAGAAGAGATAACAATTGTAAATATTTATGTACCCAATGTGAGAGCACCCAAATAAAAGTTCATAACAAACATAAAGGAACTAATCACCCCATTTACATCAGTGGACAGATCATCCAAAGAGAAAATCAACAAAGAAATAGTAGCTTTGGATGACACACTGTACCAGATGGATTTAAGAGTTATATTCAGGACATTCTATCCTAAAACAGCATAACACAGGGGCACGTAGTTGGCTCAGTCAATTGAGCATCACATTCTTGATTTTGGTTCAGGTCATGATCCCAGGGTCGTGGAATCAAGCTACACCTCAGGCTCTGTGATACATATGGACCCTGCTTAAAATTCTCTCTCTTTCCCTCTGCCCCTCTCCCCTGCTCACTCTCTTTCTCTCTAAAATAAATGAAAAAAAAAAAACCCAGAATACACATTCAACTGTATATGGAACATTTCTAGAATAAATCACATATTAGGCCACAAAACAAGTCTCAACAAATTAAAAAATATCAAAGTCATACCATGTATCTTCTCTGACCACAATGTTATGAAACTAAAAATCAACTGCAAGAAGAAATCTGGAAAGAGCACAAATACATAGAGTTTAAATAACATGCTACTAGACAATGAATGGGTCAAAAAATCAAAGAAGAAATAAAAAATTACATGGAAGCTAATGAAAATGAAAACACAATGGTGCAAATCTTTGGGGTGCAGCAAAAGTAGTTCTAAGAGGGAAGTTGATAGCAATACAGGTCTACCTCAAGAAGCAAGAAAAATCTCAAACAACCCAACCTTTTACCTAATTGAGTTAGAAAAAGAGCAAACAACCCCCAAACCAGTATAAAGAAGGCAATACTAAGGACTAAAACAGAAATAAATCATATAGAAACTTAAAAAACAAAACAAAAAATGAAAAAAAAACAAAAAAAAAAACAGATCAATGAAATAAAGAATGGGTTCTTTGAGAAGATTAACAAAACTAATAAACTCTAACCATTCTCATCAGAGAGAGAGAGAGAGAGAGAGAGAGAGAGAACCCAAATAAAATCACAAATGAAAGTGGAGAACTAAAAAACAGCACCACACAAAAATAAAGTTGTAAGATAATAATATGAAAAATTATAGGTGAACAAATGATTGGAATCCATGATTAGAATCAATGGATACATTCCTAGAAACATATAACCTACCAAAACTGAAGCAGAAATAAATAGAAAATTTGAATATGCAGATTACTAGCAATGAAACTGAATCAGTAATCAAAAAACTTTAAACACAAAAAAGTGCAGGACAAGATAGCTTCACAGGCAAATTCACCAAATACTTAAAAGTTAATACCTAATTTCAAATATTCCAAAAATAGAAGAAGGAACACTTCCAAACTTATTCTATGAAGCCAGTGTCATTCTGACACAAAAACCAAATAAAGACACCACAAAAAGACCATATCAAACCAATATGTCTGATAAATACAGATGGAAAATTTCTCCAGAAAATACTAGCAAACCAAATCCAGTAATGTATTTACAAAGTACAGCATATTCAGGTGAGATTTATTCATTCACAAGATGCAAGGTGGTTTAATATTTGCAAATCAATGTGATACTTCACATCAAGAAGAGAAAGGATAAAAACCATATGATCATATTAATAGATACAGAGAAAGCATTGACAAAGTACAATATCCATTCAGGATAAGAATCCTCAACAAAGTATGTCTATACCTGAACCTAATAAAGGCCTTTTATATAAAACCCATAGCTAACATCATACTGAATGGGGAAAAACTGGGAGTTTCTTCCCTAAGGTCAGGAACAAGACAAGGATGTTCACTCTCACCACTTATATTCAGCACAGCACTGACAGTCTGAGCCACAGCAATCAGACAACAAAAATAAATACAAGGGATTCAAATCAGTAAGGAAAAAGCAAAACTTTCATTATTTGTCAATGACATGATACCATATATAGAAAGCCTGAAAGACCTCACCAAAAAAACTACTAGAACTATTAAATGAATTCAGTAAAATCTCAAGATATAAAATCAATGTACAGAAATCTATGCACTAATATTGAAGCAGCAGAAAAAATGAGAAGTCAACCCCATTTACAACTGTACCAAAAAAAAAAAAAAGATACTTAGGAATAAACTTAACCAAAGAGGTGAAAGACTGAAAACTCTAAAATACTGATGGAAGAACTTGAAAATGACACAAAGAAATGGAAAGACATTCCATGCTCATGGATTGGAAGAAAAAATATTTTCAAAATGTCTATACTATCCAAAGGAATCTACAGATTGAATGTAATCTCTATCAAAATACCAACAGGGTTTTGCACAGATTTAGAACAAACAATCCTGGAATTTGTATGGAAGCACAAAGACCACAAATAGCAAAAACAATCTTGAAGAGAAAAACAAAACTGGAAGTATCACAATTCCAGACTTTAACTTATATTACAAAGCTGTGTAATCAAAGCAATATGCTACTGGCACAAAAATAAACACATAGATCGATAGAACAAAATAGAAAACCCAGAAATAAACATTTAAATATAGTCAATTAATCTTTGACAAAGGAGGAAAGAATATGCAATAAGAAAAAGATAGTCTCTAACCATTGGTGTTGGGAAAACTGGAAGTCTACATGCAAAAGAATGAAATTGGACCACTTCTTACACTATACACAAAAAGAAACTCAAAATGGATTAAGAACCTAAATGTGAGAGATGAACCATAAAAATCCTAGAAGAGAGCACAGGAAGTAATCTCTCTGATATTGGCCATAGCAACATTTTTCTAGATAGGTCCCCGGAGGGAAGGGATACAAAACCAAAACTAAACTGTTAAGACTGTGTCAAAGTACAAAGTTTCTGCACAGTGAAAGAAACAATCAAAAAACTAAAAGGCAACCTAATGAATGGGAGAAGATATTTGCAAATGACATATCTGATAAAGGGTTAGTATCCAAAATATGTAAAGAATCGATACAACTCAACATTTATAAAACAACCCAATTAAAAAATGGGTATAGGACATGAATAGGCATTTTTACAAAGAAGACATCCAGATGGCAACAGACACATGAAAAGATGCTCAACATCGCTCATCATCAGGGAAATGAAAATCAAGACTACAATCTGATATCACCTCACACCTTTCAGAATGGCTAAAATCAAAACCACAAGAAACATCAGTGCTGGCAAGAATGTGGAGAAAAAGGAACCCCTGTAAACTGTTGGTGAGAATGCAAACTGGTGCAGCTACTGTGAAAAAGAGTATGTTCTGTGCACTCTGTTGTTGTGTCTCTATTTCACTACTCATAGTGGTGGTTTGAACCTTCCACCAGGTGTGCTTTGATTTGTTCATTGAAGTAACCCTCTGTCCAAGCTGTTTCTGTACACCTGTGGAGATTTTTCTGTCACTTTGTAGCCTGGATTCCCGGAATTCCAAGTGTTCTGACCTCAATACTGCTGTGTTTGAGGGAGGAAGGAAATTCTGGTCTCCCTACTTCTCTGCCATCTTGACTCTCTGCCACACCTTAAAAATCTTACTGATCATGCAGCACAATAATTATGATTATTGTAAATATATGTCATATAATTTCTGTAAGTTTTGTTTGTTAAATGTATTGCATAGGTTGATTACATAGGTTGATCCATATAACCTGGCTTTGTGTGCAGTTGGATGTATATTCAAAGCAAATATAAAGAGTAATTGCTGGATTCCTTTTAAAGACTCCAACAGAAAGTGGCTTCATCTCAAGAAAAAGAAAATACAAAACCCAATCAGAGTCTTCAAACACAAAAATTTTCTGGTGCTATTTACACTGTCAGCACATACCAAATTGAGAAACTTGATATACCTATCTCTGTGTAATTTAATCTCTTCAATTTTATATCCCTTTATAAAGCAAGTTAAAATCTTCATTATAGTATAAGAAGTACATTTATGAGATAGATTAATTTCTGTTTGGCTTCTCATGTCTTTAAACTCACTAAAAAAGAGATAAATGAGTAAATGATAAATAGATTTTCTAACAGTTCATTTTTTACAAGATAAAGAAAAATCACACAGACACATCTATAATACTGCCAGGATACTGAGTTTCAGTAAATGCTACAAATTGTCACATCTATATCATATATTTGAAAAATTGGAAAATAATCATCAGAACTCTAGCTAATAACACAAACTTGTCTTTTGTTATTTTATTGTGCCTCTTGAGCTGATACTTTCATTCTTTTCCTACTTTCAATAAAGTCTGATAATCTCATGGATTTCACCCGTGCCAGGTGTTATGTAGATTCTCAGGTACATTTAGATCTCAGTTTTAAGACAAGTTTTTCCTTTTCCACACTAATTATCACCACTGCTGGCACTGAAAACAACTTGTGATTTTGAAAAATGCTTTATTTCAAACCTATGCCAGGAAGTAAAAAACCTGTACCAATGCTGTATAGACATCAGTGATAACGCTAAAACGTCCAAGTAAGTTGTGAAATTTGATAGCGGTATTTTAAAATTCTCATTGAGCTATAGTTTACAAAAGCCTGCATTTCTAAATATTATTGTGAGTTGGCAACTCAAAAATGATTTATTATCATTTTTCCCATTTAAATAAATTACAAGTGATAATCCTATTTATACTCATAGTATTAAAATATTAAAGTGACCATGAATGTTGATATATTTCAATAGGGGTACTAATATACATATGTATATCATATTTATAGGACATTGTATGTGGAACTATAAGCTTTGAATATTTAGATACCATTTTATGTATATAGTTATAATTAAAAAACAATTAAAACTTCTTGCCATATAAACCACTTAGTCTAATAATCAAACTTTGGGAAATGTACAAATACTAAATATGGGTTTCAGACATTATAAATATATTGTACCTATACTTAAATGTCCCTGTGATCTGATGGTCATTTCCTAAATTAAATGAAAGAGTAATGTTGTAAGAGTATACAGTGTAGTTACTGGTCTCTGTCCAGTTTATTAGAATTTGTTGATTACTTGCCTTCTATTTCATTAGCTCTTTAGCATATATTTCTTCTAATTTTCAAATTTATTTTCTTCAAAGATCTCTATCTTCATGATCCACACTGTCCATTTCAGCAAATTGTTTCTTTGTGCTTTTTTACAATGCTTTATTAGCATGTCTTCCAACAATAATAATTTCACACATAATTTACATAGTTTTTGCACTTAAAATTAATTACAATCAGTTATGTTATTTAATTAATCAGTTATGTTTAAATTTTAACTCCAGTATAGTTAACATACAGTGTTATATTAGTTACAGGTGTACTATATAGTGATTTAACAATTCTATACATAACTCAGTGCTTATCATGGTAAGAGTACTCTAATCTCCACCACCTACTTTACCCATCCTCCCACCAACCACCACCCTGGTAGCCATCAGTTTGTTCTCTATATCTTGGTTTGTATCTCTCTTTTTTCTTTCCTTTGATCATTTATTTTCTTTCACAAATTCTACATATTAATGAAATCACATGGTATTTGTCTCTGACTTATTTCACTTAGCATTCATTATTCACTCCAGATTTACCCATGTTGTTGAAAATGGCAAGATTTCACTATTTTTTATGGCTGAATAGTATTCCATAAATATATATTCATATATCTATATATCTATATCTATCTATCTATCTATCTATCTATCTATCTATCTATCTATATCTTCTTTATCCATTCATCCACTATCCACTATCCATGATGGACACTTGGGCTGAATACATATATTGGCTATTGTAGATAATGCTACAATAAAGATAAGGGTGCGTGTATCCCTTCAAATTAGTGCTTTTATATTTTTTGGATAAATACCCAGTAGTGTGATCACTGGATCATAGGGTAGTTCTATTTTTAACTTTTTGCTAAACCTCCCTACTGTTTTATCTATTAAATTTTGTGATACTCAAATATTAAATATCTTGTCAGAAAAAAGTGACACCTAAGGGTTTATTTCAGAAAATTTAAATTTGTTTTTATTTAAAATCAGAAACCAGTGTTGTGTTTCATCTTCTCCCCTGGACTCAACCAATTTGGCCTTGCTTCTGAAATTGTCTCTATCTCCACTGTGTCATCATATTTTTTTTATTTTTTGAGATTTAACATCATTATACAATTATGCTATAATAGCACCCATTTTAAGAATAAGCATGCAGTCCTCACTCAACATAACTTCTCTTTTGACTACTGTTTAATGCAATGATTTCCTGTTTCTCTATTTGAGAAAATCAAGTCCAATAGAAACTCATTATCCCCACAGCTTTTTTAAAACTGACCTTGCTATGGGGCGCCTGGGTGGCGCAGTCGGTTAAGCGTCCGACTTCAGCCAGGTCACGATCTCGCGCTCCGTGGGTTCGAGCCCCGCGTCAGGCTCTGGGCTGATGGCTCGGAGCCTGGAGCCTGTTTCCGATTCTGTGTCTCCCTCTCTCTCTGCCCCTCCCCCGTTCATGCTCTGTCTCTCTCTGTCCCAAAA
The DNA here is from genome assembly GCF_007474595.2 of Lynx canadensis. Classification (NCBI taxonomy): domain Eukaryota; kingdom Metazoa; phylum Chordata; class Mammalia; order Carnivora; family Felidae; genus Lynx; species Lynx canadensis. The sequence goes on from NC_044306.2 coordinate 106,434,556, forward strand.
ATAAATAAAAAACGTTGAAAAAAAAATTTAAAAAAAACTGACCTTGCTAATATCCTCAGCTTCCTCTATATTGACAAATCTGGTAGTCACTTTTTTTTTTCTCATCTTGCTTGAACTCTCAATACTGTTGAATAGTTTTGATACACTATTCTTCATCCTATTGATGCATTTTTCTTTCGGTTTCTGTAATAGCTTGAATGCTTTGTTTTCCTTCTCCAGCACCAGCCATCAGTCAGTTTCCTTTGTCATTTCTTACTCCTAACGTTCATGTCCAAATGCTTGATGTCAGTCCTAAGCTGCCCTCTCTCCTCTACGTATACTGTCTTCATAGATTACCTCATATAGTGCCTTTGATTAAATATGTTCTTTATGCTGACAGCTCCCAAATTACTGCCTCAGCTCTTACCACTCCTTTGAAACTCCAACTACTGAGTAGGATACTTAAGAGACCTCTCAAAATTAACTGACCAAACCATACTCTTCATGCTTATTCTGACCAACAAATTTGTTCTCCTCCAGTGTTCCCTTTCTTTGTACACATTGTCATTATCCTTGCTTTTTGAAATTATGTAGGTACAATCTGTTATCTCCCTTTTTGACATCAAGAACCTAAATTATCTGTTTCCATCTATGTGAATCATCAAAAACTAAATCTGGACTTATATAAGAAGGGAATTTATTCAAAGAGATTATTGCAAGACAGGGTAAAAGGTGATGGGGTTAGGGAGACTATTGCAAATAGGGAGTGCTCCCTGATCATGAGCTCTGCGAGCATTTGAACAGTTTGGTTAAAGAAGTTTTCCTCTTGTAGGGAGGAATAAACAAGGCTAGGAAGAATGGAATGTGGGGAAGAGGCAGGGAAAGGTGGCTTACTGGGACAATGGATCAGAGATTATTTTATCATAAAGCCAGCTGATTTTCAGGGGAGAGTATACACTGACTCAAGCTGAAGGTGTGTCAAAGTTCAGGTGTCTGGGGGAAGGAGAAAAAACTGACCAAAGTTTCATTACCAAGCATTTTGTTCTGTTTAGCCAATCATTTATATGGCAAAGAAAGGGGATTTGGAGGGTTTGCATCTGGCCCAGGCAAACAGAGTGGGCCTAGCTGTGGGTCTTATTTAAGTCTTTTGGGGAATGATGTTTCTTTGCAGTAAGCCATTTCCAAGAACTCAAAAAGGTAGGGGGTTTCTTTACCATCACTGTTTTCCAGGAGCACAGGGCTCAGGTAAAATTCAACATTGACAGTGTTGTTTTACCATCTATTCCTCATTGATTGGACAGAATTATCTTTTACAGAGTATTTGTCCCAAAATTAAATGCTTTTCATGACTTTTTATTTCATTTCATTTCATTGACAATGAAATCTGTGCTTTTTGTCATTATCTTCAAGGCCCAACTGATTAGGAACTTGCTTATTTCTCTGGACTTATATTGGAATTCACTCCTTCTCATTCAGTATGCTTCTAGCTGCCTGGATTTCTCTGTGTTCAAACAAGTCAGGTTCTTTTTAGAAACTGAAATGTAAATTCTGTGAAAGCAGAGACTGGTTGGTATGTCTGATCTCTGGTAGGCTCTATCCTCAGACGCATAGTAGGCAGATATTAAAACAATATTTTAGTGAATAAACGCTTTACATGTTAACATTTCTTTACACATGATTTTCAATTTCTGTTTCACTTAATGATACATTTTGACAGATACTCAAGTTCATTTCACTAAATAGTGAAGTATTACAAAGTTATAAATTTTTTTTGTGGGAATTATGTGTTTCTATTCCCTAGATTTATTATTTCCTTTGAGTTTTTTATTTTTTTTTTTTCATTTCAGTGTTCATCAGAATAAATATACTCTTAATCCCCTTTATGTCACCCATTCACTCACCCACCTCCTCTTTGGCAACTACCGGTTTTTTTCTCTGTATTTAAGAGTCTGGTTTTTCTGTTTGTCTCCTTTTTTGTTTTTTCTTTTTTTTGTTTTGTAAGTTCCACATATTATTGAAATAATATGGTGTTTATCTTTCTCTGACTGACTTATTTCACTTAGCATTATACTTTCTAGATCCCTCCATGTTGTTTCAAATGGAAAGATTTCATTCTTTTTTATGGCTGAATAATATTCTATTATATATATAATAGAAATATATGCTCTCTCTATATATAGATACATATATCTATATATATATTATATAATAGAACATATAGAATATATGTTATACATTATATTAATATATAATATTTTATATATAATACTATATATAGAAATATATAAAGATATATAATATATATGTGCATATATATAGAAAATACATAATAGAATATAGCAGAATGTATATAAATGTATTTTTTCCTGTTGGATATATATATATTCTATGGATGGACACTTGGGTTGCTTCCATATCTTGACTGTTGTAAATAATACTGATGCAATAAACATAGAGGTGCATATATCTTTTTGAATTGGTGTATTTGTTTTCTTTGGGTAAATATACAAAAATGGAATTACTGGATAATATGGTAATTCTATTTTAAAATTTTTAAGAAGCCTTAATACAATCTTCCACAGTGGTACACCAGTTTGCATTCCCACCAACAGTGCATGAGGATTCCTTTTTTCTCCACATCCTTGCCACCACGTGTCATATCTTATGTTTTCTCTTGTAGCCATTCTCACAGGTGAAGGTATTATCTCATTGTAGTTTTAGTTTGGATTTCTCTTATGATGAGTGATGTTGAGCATCTTTTCATGTATTTGTTTGCCTTCTATATGTCTTTATGGAAAAATGTCTAGTCACATCCTGCCCCTTTTTAATTGGATTATTTTGTTGTTTTTGTTCAGTTGTATAAGTTGTTTATAATTTTGGATATTATCCCCTTATTGGATATAATATGTGCAAATATCTTCTCCCATTCAGTATGTTGCCTTTTTGTTTTATTGTTTCCTATAGTATGCAAAATCTTTTTGGCGTAGTCTCAATAATTTGGCGTAGTCTCAATAATTTAATTTTGCTTTTGTTTTCCTTGCCTGAGGAGAGTTATCTAGAAAAATGTTTTTATGGCCAATGTCAAAGAGATTGCTACCTATGTTTTCTAGAAGTTTTATGGTCTCAAGTCTCACATTTAGGTCATATATCCTATGACTATTTTAAATTTTTGCTTTCAAAACAATTGTATTATGTGCATAACCATAGCAATGTCCATGATTTGTATGTTGTACCTATTGAGACTATTTTAACTGTGACTCTAGAGACCTAAAAACACATTTTCACTACCCTTTGCCTGGGTTCTCTCCTTCCCACTTTACAATGGTAAGAATACAACATTTTTCACCACAGATAATTTCTCTTCCTCTTCACTCTAGGGATCAGAGGAAAAATGTAAGTCAGTTCTATTCTGCAGCTTTTTGACTGAACTCTGTTAGATAGAAAATAAGAATAACTTTATTTTCACTCTTCTTCTTGGATGTTTGGGCATCTTATATAGTTTAAAGCAATCTCAGCATTAATCCAAATCTACTGAATTTTGAATGAAACTGTGATATGGAGACAATAATTAGTGTTAGAAAAAACTTAATTTTTCTTGTACGAAAATTGATTTCATGGCACTGTTCAGAATGTCTCATTACTAAGGAATTCTGGGTTGTTGGTGGTATGTAAACGTGGAATAAAAGGAAGAGTATTGGAAGCCAAATTATCTGGAACTGTGTCTAAAAACTACCCCCCTAAAGACTGGAATCTTAAGAGTATAGCTAAGAGAAAATACTCAGTGTCCTGATAGATTTGATATATTCAAGTCTGATTTGAGCCAGTGTTGAAGAAACATATCCAAGGCAATGGATGGAATTCAACTGTATAAAAATATAAAGTAGGCAATGTTAAAATCAGTCAAGGCAAGCACAGCATGGTTCCAGGTCTCTAGGGGAAGAATGATAGCTAGTACTTAGATGTACAGAAAAAAGAATCCGTTCTTCAAAGTCAAGGCTGGGATAAACTGAGTGGAAAGCCAAGGATATAGCCAAGTAGTCCAACATTCAACTATCCAGACTCAGTGGATAATTGCAGTTCTAAGTGGAATCTGCATCAACCTGGCAGAGATTGAGGGAAGGGTGTATGAATGTCACAAAAATGCCTTAGGAACTTGTAGACTGTAACCTCTGGATAGATATTGTATCCTGTTCAGTGTTGGTTGTATTAAACAAATGAGACTGAGGGCACACTGAAGGAACACAATGCCAGTAGATTAGTGGGGGTAAAAAAAATCTAGTTTTGTTTCAAGGTACATAAACTCTAGAAAGCGTCTTTACCAAGATTGAGCAAATGATCACTCTTATATTCTTAACTCACATTCCTACAAGTAAGCTTTATAGTGTCTATTTTTGCCATGAATGTAGGGATATGTGGCATCTCTGCTTTTCACTCTTAGTATATTTGTTTATACTCTTCTATTTACTTTTCTCCACTCTGGCTAATTTTGTAATAATGTAAATTTTACCTGCATTTTGCATTTTTATTTCCATTATCTCCTGTTTAGGAAAAAAAATTGAGTTTATAATCACAGATTATAAATTCTATCCTATGATCTGAATTATGCCTATGGAAATGTTTTCTTCAGCTAGTAGTTTTGACAATTAAGAAAAAAATCTTTAGTCAGGTCATGTGTTCTCAAATTTTCCAGAGGCCCCCACAACTCCCTTTTGTGTTAGCCCAGCTACTGCCTGTCTTTACACAGTCTTCCTTACCCCAGAGGCATTTACGTTTTAAACCTTTGCTTTATATGCATGGAGTGGTATGGAGAGGAAGGTATGCACTGGAAAGGAAAATGATTTTTCATGTATTTGTGTCTGAAAATCAATTTTACACAGCGCCAAACTGAGCATCTGACAAATTGCATTTTAAAAGATAGGGGGTGCCTGGGCGGCTCAGCTGGCTAAGCATTGGAATTCAGGTCATGATCTTGCAGTTCGTGGGTTCAGGCCCTGCATCGGGCTCTGTGCTGACAGCTCAGAGCCTGAAGCCTGGTTGGATTTTGTGTCTCCCTCTCTCTCTGCCCCTCCCCTGCTCGTGCTCTGTCTCTCTCCGTCTTTCAAAAATGAATAAACATTAAAAAAAAGTTTTAATAGAGTTAAGGGATGGCTGGGTGGCTCAGTCACTTGAATGTCTGACTCTTGATTTTAGCTCAGGTCATATTCCCAGGTTATGGGATCGAATGCTGCATTTGGTTCTGCACTGAACATGGAGACTACTTAGGATTCTGCCTTCCTCTCTTTCTGCCCCTCTCCCTCTTCACACACTCTCTCTTTCTAACATAAAAATTAAAAAAAAATTAAAAATGGTTAAAATTGTGTTGGAATTAAGTAGGAAGATGTCCTATATATTTGCTTACGTAAAGCTTTGTTATAGGAATTTTGTCTCTAATATATAGCCATATTGGTTAATTTATCTTTTTCCACCCTTTGCTTTCATGTTATGAGTAATGCATATTCATTTAGTGAATTTTCAAAATGCAGAAAAGAGTGGAGAAACAGCAAAATTCACTTTTAAACACATCATATATAAGTAACCAATGTGGGGCACCTGGGTGGCTCAGTCAGTTAAGTGCCTGACTTCCACTCAGGTAATGATCTCATAGCTTATGAGTTCGAGCCCCACATAGGGCTCTGTGCTGATAGTTCAGAGCCTGGAGCCTGCCTTGAATTCTCTGTCTCCCTCTCTCTCTGCCCCTCCCCTTGCTCATGCTTTGCCTCTTTCTCAAACATAAATGAATATTAAAAAAAAGTAACCAATGTGAAAATCATGTCATATTTTTCACATCTTTTATACGGCCTTTATGTATATATGTGTCTATGTATGCATCTATTATTTATTGTATCTATACATAGATACAAGTGTATGTCTATATCTCTCTTTACTGAAAAATGAAATAAATGGGAAAACATCTTTTTTTTTTTAAAGTTTATTTATTTTGAGAGAAACTGAGGAAAAAGCAGAGAGAGAGGGAGAGAGAGACTCCTAAGCAGGCTTGGTGTTGTCAGCACAGAGCCTGACACAGGGCTGGATTTCAGGAACTGTGAGATCATGACCTGAGCTAAAATCAAGAGTTGGTCACTTAACCTGCTGAGCCACCCAGGAGCTCCAGATGTCTTATTTTAAATGAATATTAAAACCCAAGAGGAAAATTGTAAATAATTGTGCATGAGTAAATTATTACATATATAAAACAGCTGTTTATTCAATTGACTTGAATAATTCAAATTTGAGTAATTTGAGACATTGGTATGGTTTGTTTTTGTATGTGATTTATATATTGAAAATAAGTAATAGTATAAATAATATTCATAGATATATTTCTCTTTCTAGAGTAATTTCCTAGAGTTGATACATTTTAGTAGATAGATAAAGTCAAAGTATATATTATGAAATTATTTTTGTTTATTTGTTTTTAAATTATGGAATCATGAAGAGAAGTTAGAAGTTATTTAAATTCAGTAATAGAGGACCATTTTTAGTCAGAATGGTTAAAAGATCTGGGTTCAAATTACTAGTGGCAGATCTGAAACTAGATAGTAGATCAGTTTTGAACTGTATTTTAAACTAATAACACTTTATTTACTTTCTATTTATACTATATGTTTATATAGTACGTTTATATTTATATATTTATATATAATATAGATTTATATTTAAATATATATAATATATATTTATATATTTATATTTAAAAATATGCTTACATGTATACTATATATTTAAGGGTAGATTTTGGTTTTGCTGGAAAAAATTATTATTTACATCCTGAAGATTTTAGATATCAGCAGTACAAAGAGGCTGCGTGATCTAGCAATATACCACATCTTCCACTGGCGGCCATCTCCATAACAGGCACAACAAATACAGAAATCATGTCAAGAGAACAAAAACCAATTAATAACAATAAAACCATAAATAACTGCCTACTCTAGGACAGTGGTCTCTAATGTGGATTAATGCCTCAATGGAACACAAAAAAGGACAAACTTGTGTCCATACTTAATTTTCCAATAAGAATAAGGGAGCAGTTGGAGGCCCCTGGGTGGCCTCTGTGCTGATAGCTCAGAGCCTGGAGCCTGTTTCAGATTCTGTGTCTCCCTCTCTCTTTGCCCGTCCCCTATTCATGCTCTGTCTCTCAAAAACAAATTAACATTTAAAAAAAAAAAAGAATAAGGGAGGAGTTAGGAGGTAAACTGGGCAGGGAATACCTATCTGCATGGTTTATAAGTTGTCCAGCTATAAGTTCATTGGAATAGCAGACTGGAGAAGCATTTGAGGCCAAACCCCTATCAGGTGTTAAAACAACAGCGAAAACATGACCAGGTTAGCGAAAGCATTCATTTCCTTGAAAAGACACAAGATCTATAAAAAATCTATTCATAGATAAGAGTGTGCTCCTACACAGACTTTTGTCAAATGGTCACATCTCTGTGGTGGCTTTTGACACCTGTGACCCAACAGTGGAAAAAATGCTGTTTTTGTATATGGCTTACCTCTTTCATTTATCCTCAGAGGATTTTGACATGTTGTAGTTTATGCCAAATTTAGTGGATCTTTCAGTTCCATTTTCTTTGTTGCCTATCTATCACAAAATGGACACGTGGATTAAATATTCCGGAAAATAAACTGTACATTGAAAAAATAAAACTGTAAGTGAACAAGTTCAATGAGAGAGCTGTCATTTTTATTTAAAATTCCTCAATAACCAGGATATGAGATAAAAATGACAACAATGTAGCCAGAACTATGAAGAAGCTGGTAAAATATTCAATATTATGAAGATTTTATGTATATATATGCATAGATACATACATACACATACACATACACACATACATATATATGTGCACATTCACAAAAACCAACCTCATTCTGAGGCATATTTGCCCTGAGATGTTTGTGGAGTTTTTAGCACATTTACTTAAAATAAATCTACATAAATGTCTATAATAGGTTTACAATTTTGATTTAAATACTTAATTTTGTCTTTACCATCTATATAAGGTCTGAAACCTTAACATTTCCTCTTGAAACTCTAGTGTCCAAAATAGGGCTGGAACATAATAAGCATTTACTATTTTTGAGTGAATGAATATTATACATGGCAACAAAAATCAATATTTTATACTACTATATTAATATTTAACATAGAAATGCACATATGTATCCATATGTATATACATACAAAAATAATTAACAGCATCTGTCAATGTGAGATGTGTAATCTACTAATATATAAAACTGACTGAGACCAGCCTCACAGCTTGAAGAATTCTATCTAGATATCAAGAATCATATATGCCATTTGCATTTATTTGGCCTGACTCTACTTTTGTTTATATCCTTGTAGAATACCTCCAGACCCTAAAACATAATCGGTGTGAAGTAAGACCATTACGGCAGCTGGAAAAAGGGCACGTGACTCTAGGAATTAGATTGGCACATGGTGGGTGAGGAGATGGGACTGTAAAAGCTTCCTTCTAGGGAGGTTGGAGTGACAGGGTTTGGCCACAGTATTGGGAAAATTGAAGGACAAGAAGAGCAGGTGAGATATGATCCAAGGGAAAGAGAAAGACTTCAAATGTTCGCTTGGCCAGACATAGGTCTAGAAGCTTGATCATCAGCACCATCACCACATAAGAACTGCATTTTCCCTGAATAATAAGAACCAGGCAGAAATGTTATTCCACAGCCCTGTTTTATTTAATTTAAATTCCTTTTATATCTCTCTAATTTTCCAGAAACATTTTCCACCTCTTTATTTTAAAACAGATCCCATTTTTTTCCACTAATGCTAACAGTAACTTTCTTTAGAAAGAAAGCATATGGGTGGTTACCCACTGACCTCTTCCTTTTTAAGTGTCTTTAGATTGTTTCTGTAAAGGTTTTTTTCAACTGGAGTAAAATAGAATATTTCCTTTTGTTCCTAAAGAAAGTTTTGCTATTAATGTATTTTATATTCGTTGGTAATATATAAAATGACAGCCTTTTTTATTTATGAAAAATTCTAGTTGTAGCTTCACATTAGAAATCAAATTCAATTTTTACTTATAAAAGCACTCAAGTTTCAAAGAGCTTAGTGAATCAAAAATAACATTAGGATGCCACACACTGAATTCCTAAAGAAGAGTCTAATGCTTGAAGCCAGTTTTTCTCTCCCCTTGAGAAACACTGATTAAAGTTGACAGATTTTTAGTTCCAGAGAGTGGAGTTCAATGTTGTGTGGTATGTGTCAGCCAATTAAAAGTAAACTGTAAATTCACTTATTCACCAATAACAAGTTTTCATTGTACTAGCTGCTAATATTTTGTTGTTGAATAAAAGAAGCATGGTTCCTGTCCTTGATCTGGCAAGTGTGACAGATGACAAGCAAGAACAGTGAATTAATATTTACAAATGAGATACAAAGGCTTTTTAGGGGGGTGCCAATTAAGTTTGTCTTCTGTTAGGAATTAAGTTTGCATCAATTCACTGCAACAAACATGAGTGCTTTGATATACACAAGGCTCTAGGAGACCTAAAGATGCAAAGGGTGACCATCGGTGCCCACAAGGAGACCGAATAGTGTCCATGCCTATTTAGAACTGTGTTTGAGCTCTGTGGTTTGTGAAAATATGTTACATTCAGTTTTTCATATTCAAATTCATATTCATTCAAATTCATAATATTAGGTTCTTATGCTGAATTTATAACTCATAATGAAGAAATATGCCTGTAGAAGGCTATAACATATCTAAATTGTGTTTTTGTAATTGTGTTCAGAAGTTGACAACCTTGTGTTTGTTGATTTCATTGTATTCGGTGATTGAGGAAGTTGAACAGCTGTTTGTTTTTAATTAAGCAAAAGAAGGAACTAACACATCTACCTTGGGATATAAATATTTTGCCATATGTAATGATTCAGATGAAACCCCAGTTGAGCCCTAGGGAAAAAATGCTCTAGGCTTTCTTATTTCTTCCAAACCATGAGATTCTGTGCACTACTATGGTAATGGTAGTGTTGAAATGGTATGTTTTAAATTTTAGTTTAAGGAGTGTAGTTGTCATTGGCTTAAAACAGAACTTATAAAGCTAAACACCCAAAAAAACAAATAACCCGGCTAAGAAATGGGAAGAAGACATGAATAGATAATTTTTCCAAAGGAGACGTACAGATGGGCAACAGACACATGAAAAGATGCTCAATATCACTCATTATTAGAGAAATACAAATCACAACCACAGTAAAACATCACCTCACACCTGTCAGAATGTCTAAAATTAACATCACAGGAAACAAATGTTGGTGAGGATGCTGAGAAAAGCAAACCCCCTTACACTGTTGGTGGTAATGCAAACTGGTGCAGCCACTCTGGAAAACAGTATGGATTCCTCAAAAGGTTAAAAATAGAACTACTCTGTGATCCAGCAATTGCACTACTAGGTATTTACCCAAAGAATACAAAAATACTGATTTGAAGAGACTCAAGCATCCTGGTATTTATAGCAGCATTATCAACAATAGGCAGTTTATGGGAAGAGCCCGAATATCCATCAATGATAAATGGAAAAAGAAAAGGTGATGTGTGTGTGTACACACACACACACCCAATGGAATATTCCTCAGCCATCAAAAGGAATGAAATCTTGCCATTTGCAATGACAGATGGAGCTAGAATGTATTATACTAAATGAAGTATTTGTCATAGAAAGACAAATGCCATATGATTTCACTAATATGTGGAATTTAAGAAATAAAGCAGATGAACGTAAGGGAAGAGGAAAAAAGAGAGAGGCAAACCATAATAGAAGCTCTTGACTATACTGAACAAACTGAGGGTTGATGGAGGGAGGTGGGCAGGGGATGGGCTAAATGGGTGATGGGTGTTAAGGAGGACACTCGTAATAATCACTGGGTATTATAGGTAAGTGATGAACCTCGAAATTCTCCTGAAGCTGGTATTACACTATATGTTAACTAACTGGAATTTAAATAAAAACTTGAAACAATATAAAAAATGTTTTTTTTATCTGAAAAGAAAAAAAAAGATTTTGTACTTGAATCACAGAGCATTCTTTAACATGGACCCTCAGCACTTCTAGGCTTTGAAGAAAAATGTAAGGATCATCATTCTGCACTCTCTTCATCCTTAGTTTCAAATGAACATTTAACCACATATTACATTCTCATCTCAATTAAGCAAGTATGCCCTTAAATTAGCAGCAGATACTCCAGTGGATTTAACAAACTACACAGAGGAAATATTAACTGAAAATAGCACTATCCAACAGACTAAGAGCAAACAATGTCACCTGGTAGAAAAGACGGAAATAGCAAGTGAATCAATCACCTCAGAAGTGTATTTCTTATGTTATTCCCTGTTATTTGAGTACTCTAACTGGTAGGGGCTGAAAAAAACCCTAAAAATACTTGCGTATAGGAATTAAATGGTAAAACCTACAAAGTGAAATGATACAGAAGAAGATCTCAATTTGATAATTTGGAAAATTATAGTTTTTTATAAAATGGGTTTGTAATTTTTAAAAATTCAATTGGTTAAAAAAAGTAGGGACTCCCTTGTGGATATGCTCCTCATAGGTTGTCTGCTTGAGGGTTTGCAGTGAAATGTTTGAAAAATGTTTCTTCCCTTTCCAGAAGAAAATCTACATGGGGTAAATGATGTTTTGTTGAGGGGTATTTGTAAACTTGATGTAACTTAGGCCTGTTTTCCAATTTATCCATAATTCTATCTGTTCGGCAACATTGTCTATTTCCACATTTTCAGTCCTCTGTTTTTCCAACAGAAAAGCCTTCTCTGACACACCACTATAAAATATTTCCAGACTTTCAAGGCTCACTCCACATGCATGTGGGTACTGTGGTATTTCCAGTGTGAGATATTAGGGATAATGACGTTTTTGCTATGGGAGAGCTGCGTTTTATGTGAATAATTTTCAGTGTGACTGAAAATACCTCTTTTTCCAATTAAAAAACCCATTTCTTCTTTGTTATAACACTGAAGAGAATGCAAATTTATTAACAGCTAAACACCATAAAAGGCCATCACTGATTAGGGAATACAGTTTGAGGATGCTGTCTTGTCTATTTTTATTTAGAATTTTGTTGTAACTGCAGCTAATACCTGTTGAATAATTATTTTTGGTGCCAGATATTGCAGAGAAGTTTCACATAACACCCTTTTCATATGTTTATTGTAAAAAGGGAGCAAATGGGAGCTTAGGCAAAATCCCTTCCTAATGTTTCAGAGCTGTAGCAGTATGGTTGCCCTAATTGTACCATATTGGCAATGTCAAACAACTAAAGCTCTCACACTTTACTGATGGGTGTGTAAAATGGTATAACCACTTGGAAAATAGTTTGGTTTTATCTACTAAGTTTGACGATTTGCAGTCCCTATGAAACAGAAGTAATATATCTAGATAAATATTCAAAAGAAATGAATTCAGACATGCAACATGAGACATAATGTTACTGTTATAATCAGTGCTCTAAGAGGAGGATAAGAGGAAGGGGGAATATCTGTGTTTCACTCTGGCTTCAGCTCCTCTAAGCATTTATTTATAAGAATGCTGTCTGAGAGAGTTTGTAGGTAAAATCACAAGAGATGACTCAAAAACACGGGCCACAGTATGTTTAGAACTTTAACATGGAGCTTGCATATTTATTTAAAGAATGAAATTTTGCAAATTTTAGAAGCCATAAATCAGAACAAGAGTTTAAATGATTTAAAATTCAAGTGGTAAGATGTGTCATCTAATATCTTTTCTAATTTTATGTGATTGATCATCTATATGTACTTAACGTGGATTAACTAATAATACTTGCTAAGGAGAAGTGCCTTGGACAGTGAGTGAGCAAAATTTTTTCTTTTATAAGATTATTTACAAAAAATAAGTTTATGTAGTATACTGTGATGGAGCCTAATACTAAATTCTACTAAGTTTTACTCTAAAATGATTTTTTGAGACTATAATATTTTGAGAAAGGACTTAACATTTGGGTGACATAACCCGAATTTCATTTCAATGTTGTGTTGGTTATTCAATATAAACCAGTATATTTTTTTTCTATCCATATTTATTGAACTGCAACAAAAAGTAAAAATGTATCCAGTACCTTTCTCTCTCTTTCACCTCTCAATACCTCAGGTTGTATGTTGCAAATACATTGTTTACAGGAAATATGGCACTGTTCCTCCATCCCCAGACGAAGTGCATAATATAGCTTAAATAAATCAGCACAGTACACTCTTTAATAAGTCCAATATGAATAATATTACAGGACTTTTGGTGGGAATTATAGGATACCAATCCTTTCTCTGGACAGTGTTTTGTATACCTGTGAGGACAAGAAGTGCTTTGTTTATGTTACTCTTATGATCTAAGGATGAATCTGATTTATGAAGAAGACATATCTAAGGAATAACATAGAAATCCACACACAGATATGGAGTCCATACAAACTGAATGCTAAACCTGACCTATTCTTGACATTGTTCAGTCATGTGAGATAGTAACTTCCCAGTATTATTGTCTAGTTTAAATTTATATATATTTTGTGTTATTTCAATCAAAAGTATATAACTTATATCTTATTTGCTACCAAGAATGGGATTTCAAAAGTAACAGGCTCTAAAATATTGGGTTGCCTGAATTCTGTTAGGATATGGTAGTTGAGAAATTGAGGATGTTTGCTATTTAATTGCTCAACATATACTTAAAAGGATTTTTCTTTTACTGCGGACCCCAGATCTTGTGGCTACCAAGGTTCCAACATTAGAAGAAGTGAGTCAGAAAGAGTTCTAATACTGAAATCACTACCAAAGAAAAGCCAAGCTTGCTTTGCAACACTTCTCTGCAGGCAGAACGCAAAGGAAAGAAAATTTTGCTAAAAGTGGCTCTTCTACTTTTGGTCTACAATCCAAATTTAATGAAAGTCTGATAATTCAGGTATTTGAATGGCCACACAAGCTTAATTCCTTACACTGAGGAGAAGGTAGGGTTAACAGGGAAATGGGAAAATTAGTAGGAGAAAATATAGGGAACTAAGAAATACATGGCTTCACTGGCCTCACCCTAATTCTTAAGAATTCTTAAGAATTTCCTTCATGATAAAGTAGCTAACTGCTCACATTGTGGACATGAAATCAAAATGTAGGCTTAGGGCCAAGATAGTAATATGCATAATTTACCAACCCAATCATGACTTCAAATTGCTCTGAGAGGCAGACCTCTCTCTTTAAAAGGATCCAGGTGAATGATCATAGTACCAAAGATCAATACCACCTACTAGGAAAGAGCACATTCCAATTCTAGTGCTAGTCTCAAGGATTGCGATTAAATATGATCTCTAGTTTTGATTGCTGGAACATGGAATTGGCCACATATAAGTAGACCAAGAGGTAGATAAAATTTGAAAGGAGATATATTTATAAAGATATCCAAGCCTAGATACTTGAGACCGATGTTTTCTTAGTTGTGGGCTTCCTAAGCATCCAAAGTTGAACAGCGGGATGCTCAAAAAAAAAATAGCCTCCATAAAATAGCTTCTCCGATGCCAATTGCAGATATTCACATGGAATAAAATTGACAGATGTTATATTGGCAGAATCATTGTTCATGGAGAAAATGGATAAAGGGGGCTTTCACCAAAGTTAGAACCAATACTGCCAAATTGGTCATTTGATGATTCTATTCTGTTTCCAGAGCAATAATTGCCTAGGACTTCTGTCTGGGAGGAGATGTTATATGATGCACGTTGGTGATTGCTGTGTGTTGCTTCCCATTTTCTTCATAATCAAATGAAAATTTTTATTGGACACTATTAAAGTGTATTAAAATTGAATAATACCATTTATCCCTAGCTTACTAGGTTTCAAGAGTTCAATGCAGAACTGATAGGACTGCCAGCATCCAGAAATACTGGACTCAGAGATGGTTGTAATACATTTAAGTCTGGGGGGGCTAGCCAGTATAGTTCAAGCAAGTGCTTATTCTTTGGGAGTGTATGTTTGGGAGGCAGGATGTGGTCGTACAGTCAAGGAGGTGAAGCACACCTGCCACCTTCGCTTGCTGTCCTAGCATTCATTGTTCTCTTCCTCTGCCTAGCAGATCCCTATTTCCATTAAAATTTGGGAGAGGCTGACTTCACACATGAATCCAGAGTTTGAGCAAATCTTTGGGTTTAGTATTACAGGTGTTGTTGAAATTTTCAAAGACCTAATGGAACCTTCACAACCTTCTCAGCTCCTTCATACTGCTTCTTGTGTTTTAGCTCCTTCATTTCTTGTAAATGCTTTCAAATATGTCCTACTGGGAGTCAGCTATTTTTAGAAACATGACTTTTTATTACTCTAGAAAAATCACTTAGTAAGGGAGGTCAGATTCATTGTAAAAATAGGAAGATATCACTAAATATACATATTATGTCTTTACTGAATGGCCACAGATAAAACATAGCCATAAATAACATTACTCTACCTAAATTCAATTATTTTCAAACATCCTTTCTAAATAGGACCTCCAAAGCTAAATTCAGGACAGAAATAAATATTTAGATTACTTGATCCTTTAAAAGTTCAAAGAGTATGTCTTGTGAAAACAGTTCTCTAAAATATTGTTGTGTGAACTCTTTCTTGTCACATTCCTTTCAGTGCTGGCCCAGGATTTAAAAAAAAATAACTGTATAATATAGGATTTATGTGCTCAAGAAAAAAAATGAAAAAGTAATGTTTTTGCAATATTCTCCCCGAGGGGAATTTTTTTATTGTTATTTATTGAGCTGCCAGTGATTGAACCTGATTTGATATAAAACATGGGGTGGACATGGTCCCTGAACCTTGCAAAGTATTTGAGTTTGAGAGGTGTTTTAAATTTTACTGAATGATAAAATGTTTCCATTTCTGATCTCATATGAATTAAATATGCTCTGATTTTTTTGATGCTTCCTAGCCAGCATTCTATTTCATTGTTCAACTTCAGGGGTATATATCCAATGATTTCTCCTGTGCACCATAATCACACTGGTTGAAAGCTTCCTCGGGGCCCATTCTCATTTCATTTAGTGCCTCCCATGGTACTGATCAGAGAGTAGAGTCCACCTTCACTTCAAAAGTCATTCTGTGCTTGGATCCTCTCAGTGGGGTGTTGAAGACACACTGAGCATTTGGTCCTTCAGTTCCCATCGCAATTCCTCTGAATTTCAGTTGGCAAAAGATGAGACACTAATGTTTACCTAGATTATATTTAAGGAAGAACTCTGTGGAGTACTTGGGAGAAAACTGCCAAGATAAAACCTTCTGAGGAAGAACTTTTTATTCTATTATTCACATACATGAAATCTGGTATTTATCTGAGATTTTAACATAGCCAGCCTAATTTTATTTCTCCTCCAGAGAAGGGACAGCAGATTGGCATAAAAACATGCTATATGAGAAGCCTGGCATGACTTCATATAGAGTGTGGGAGGCTGTAGTTTTTCCAAATAAACAACGTGCACCATTGGGCATACTTGAGGCACAGTGGGCAGGAGTTGATCAAGGTGCATCTACATTTTACCCTTTTGTGCATTCATTTTGTTCCAAATGCATGGCCATAGATTATGTCCAGGATTGAGAAAAGAACACTAGGAAACAGGAAATCAATGGATGGGAGGAGCATTCTCTCGTCTCACTTTTTTGGCCTCATGTATATAATTAGGACAGTGAGTTAACCTACTTCTGGGATCATATCTTTATTTAGATAAAAATACAGAATCATTCTTGATCATTTTAGGGGCATCAGAGATAATCTGATTTATGCTAAGAATACTCTCCTCAGGAAAATGCACATATGTTGCAACAGTAGTTGAGAGTGTTGGCAAGTATGAAAAACAAATATGCACAACTGCAAAGAACTGATTAAGGCATACATTTTATATCTGTACATTTCATTTCAGGTTTAAAGACTAGGAGAAAAAAAAAACCCTTCAACAGTAAGACTGTTGTCACCTCTATTCTTTATAAGAGAGCAAACACATGCTGACTATCTAGTGGCTTCCTGGGTCTGCCTCTTCAAATGGTTTCAAGGGCTGTGGTTCATAAAGCCAGGACAGCGTGCTTCATATTGCTAAGGAAGCTGAAGATTCTAAGGCCACAATCTACAGCTCTGAATCATAACCAGATTATAGGGAGGTAAGGGTGAAATGAAGAATTGATGATTATAGAGCAAGCACTAGTAGAAAATCAATTAAATAATGATGAATAAAAACAAGTACAGCATGTCACCTACAATTCAAAATCCAAAAAGCTCTGAAAAACAAGAAGTCTCCCCAACCAACCCCCAACCTCAGGAATGTGAGATAAACTTATGTGACTTCAAAATCTGAGTTGAACTGATATGAAAGTATGCATTACCTTTATTTAGGCTACTTATGTTCAGGGCAGAACTATTAGTATGTTTCCTAATGAGGTCATTTCTCAGATCATTCTGAGAATGTTATATAAGTTATGTTTTTGCAGTCTTTCCTTTATAAAGTCTGAAGAAAAACTTTTTTTTTTCCTGAAATTTATCTGGCACTAAGTGTTTTGATATGGTATTATAGGTCTACGTTTTCAACTTTGTGTAAAATAGGACTTTAATAAATATCAGTGTATTTGAAAATTTCACTCTGAATCATGCATCGAAACTTTAAGTATAATTTAAAAAATAGGTATGTTCCTTACCTTGACCTTCTTTTCTCCTGACATGAAAAAGGACCAACCAGGTAGCATTACCTACTTAAGATGAGCAGCATTGGCATATCCTTGAAAATAGTGCCCGTTGGATTCATGTCTGGTGGGTAAATGTAAATTGAAATGGTGGGAATATTTGTCAGCTTTGAAGTCACAAAAACCCATATGCCTTAAAAACTGTATGCTTTTAACCAACTTCCTTAGCGATTATTAACTCTATGAAGTTCAGTATTCACACTTGAAAAAGGGAGATTAGACAGAATGAAATGGAGTCAAATGATATTATGCATGTAAAATGCTTAGAGGATTTCTATATTGTATACACTTACGTCAGGGGGAGGTGGAATACAGGAAAAAAATGTAACATCTGAGAAAATGCTTTTAATGCTCTTTGTTATTTTTCAAAGGTATTTTCATTGATAATTAAGATAAAGTAGATTAGAACTCTGTTCTTCTTTATAGTAGTGATAATAATTGTGTATGTGTGTGTATCATAGTGCTAGTCTAAGCACTGTAAATATATAAGCTGGCTAAATCTTCCTAGCACCTTTGAGATAAGTAGTAGTATTGTCTTCTTGCTTTATTGCAATGAGGAAATGGAAGCACAGAGAGGTTAAGTAACTTGTCTAAAGTCACATGGGTAGTAAATGGCACAGCCATGCCTTGAATCCTCAGAGTCTGAGCTTATAATATTCATATTATGCTGTATATCTTATGCAAAGATACCTCTCACTGAAAGCTGATCATATATGGAAATCCTTTGCTGCAATAGTAGCAAAGCATAGATGAAAATAGTTTCCCTCTTGGCAAAAATGTTCCTCAATGAGATAGTATTGTGCATTCAGGAAGGGTGAGGAGAACTAATTATTGATTCATGGAAAGAAGATCAAAGTCTACGGTGAACTGTGTGGACCAAAATGAAATTTTCTGAACTTTGAAGATAAAAATCACATTTCATATTTTGTTCATCTGGTTGTGGATACAATCTTTTTAAAACTTTTAAACTTCAAAAGTTAGCTCCTCTGTAAATTGTAATGGCTTTCTAAATTTAAATTCTAGGTTTGTTATCAAATATCTCTTTGAACTTGAAGCAATTACTTAGCGTTTTTGTATTCCTTAAAATCACAACAATTAGTGATAGAGTTAACGTTTGAAGTCTGTGATACAGGATTACAGAAGTTGAAAACGATTCAAAGGATAGAGCATAGAGTATAATATTTAGAATTCCTAATTGTTTCATTTTCATTGTATCTCTGCAGACAATGAGCTGAAAAAAGATTCAGCCATTTTGTGTAATTATTTTTTACAGCACTTAATGACATGCTGTGATCAGCAGACAGTTCTTCCTTTATTTTCAGAGCAGCCAAACGATTACATATGAGATTTGATCACAAAAAGCTGTCTTGATTTAAAGAAGTGCTTCTCATATGTCATTCCATTTCTTTTAAGGCTATGCTATATTGTCTTTTCTTTTGTTTCCCCAGCTGTCACTCAGTTCTTGGCCCTGTCAGCTAGATTGTATGTTTTATTTGAGGTTAATTAAAATCAATGATGAATTATAATTTGAGGTACAAAAATCAGGGTGGCATTGAATGGGAAAATTTCAAACTAGTTGAATGCAGTTTACAGGATACCAAAAATATTGGACATTGTCAAAGATGAGAGTTGTTAAGAGTTTATACAGTGAAGTTGATATCTACTTTTTGGTTCTATTTGTATTCTCCAATATAACATTCAGAAATCATTTTCACAGACATAGACAACATGATGCTCAGTTATTGTAATCATTTAAGGGAGTACATAAAGTAAAACAAGCAATAATAGTATAACTCCACAATTGACAAGTGTGTTTATTTTTGGTTTTAATATTAGTTTAATGGGACTTCCAAAGCAAAAATATTGAATTTTATATTATTCCCTTGGATTTCATATCTTTTACATATTCTTTTTTTTTTACATATTCTTTAAATACAAAATAAAAATACTAATTTTTTGGAATCATGCTTGATTTCAGTTGTTTTAGTGGCTATTTTTTGAAACAACATAAAATGTATATAACAATATTTCAATATTTTTGATATTTATTTGCTTATTATTTCATGCAATAGATATTGTGGGATTCCTCTAAAAGTTCTCTGTTCCTATGGTTAAAAATAATTATGGGAACTCGGTGATTCAGGTGCTGAGCTTCTCAATGTGGAAGCCACAAGCCAAATTAATCAGAATAAAATAAAATAAAACATTCACTTCCTCAAGCGCAGTAATATATGTCAAGTACCAAATAGTCCCATACAGCTAGGTGCTAATATATTATTTTTAGTGACTAATGTATTTAGTCACTTATCAGTGCAGATGCAGAATATCATGGCAGAGGGTTCTATGGGACCATGAACTTAATTTATAACAATTGTGCACGACTTTGTTAAATATTATGGTAAATCAGAGTATTTATGTTATTCCATATTTTAACTTGTATATATTCTGTTGATTGTAGTCCTTATCTCTACAATATGGCCATTTTAATAAGATACCAAAACAATTAGGATTCACTATAAATGTTCCAGTTCTGACCAGTATCGATTTATTTATACTTTTCTGTTAACCTAATTTTAAAAAAATAATAATTTTTGAACATTTTACTCTATCCAGACTAATAAAATTTAGAAGAGATTTGTCAAGCAATGAATATATTTTTGGAGTGTATACTGTTAAAAGTATAATGCCCTATGAATTGTGGTTAAAAGAAAATAAAACATAGGGCAGAACAAAGTGCTTGGCCTCAAACAGCATATGATCTAATGATAGACATAACACATATGCAGAAAGTTATAGGCAAATATTTGATTATAGGGCTTTTGATGAGAGAAGTAATTTGGCTTGAAAATCAGGAAAAGCTGTGTGGAAAAGGTGGGATTTTAGATAGGTCCTGATAATGTAAGAAAATAAAAACAATATATGGCAAAATTATCAAAACAACATAGTAACTAATGTTTTGAAATATCTAGTTAAAAAACAAACTGAAAGAAACATTTAGAATTTATCTAGATGGATAATCATTCTATCAGAACGAATACCTATTTTTAAATTTTTTAAATGTTTATTTATTTTTGAGAGCGAGCACAAGCAGAGAAGGGCAGAGAGAGAGGGAGACACAGAATCTGAAGCAGGCTCCAGGCTCCAAGCTGTCAGCACAGAGCCCGACATGGGGCTTGAACTCATGAGCTGTGAGATCATGACCTGAGCTGAAGTCAGAGGTTCTACTGACTGAGCCACCCAGGCGCCCCACTAATAGCTATTTTTAAACAAATGTATTTTAATGCCTCCAGATCAAGATGGCCTTAGCATTCTCCTGAGCTTGACTAAACCTTGGACAGCTTTTTTTTCCTGACTCTGGGCCCCAGACCTCCCTTTTCATAATGCATTTTTTTAAAGTTTTTACTTAAATTACAGTTAGTTAACATAGTGTAATATTAATTTCAGGTGTGCAATACAGTGATTTAACACTTCTGTATATCACCCAGTGCTCATCACAGCAAGTGCACTCCTTAATCCCCATCACCTATTTGCCTAAGCCCCTCCCCAATTCACCTTCCCTTTTTAGAAAACTTGCAATTGCAAATTATTTCTCTGATCCTTTGAAATGAAACAAATGTTCTCAAAAGTCTCTTGCCAGTTTTTCAATTCAGGAATGTGTATCCCAGGTACCTAGGAGCCATTCCTCTGAAAGATAGTCACCAGGAAAGACAATACCCTTATTTCTCAGGTCTGTGGGAGAGTAGGAGCCTAACTTCAATAAATAACAATTAGCAAACACACATCACCTAATCACATTAATCAACCTGTCTCCTAATGTCCTCCAGTTCTTTTCCACTGACTCACCAGTGCTTAAAACAGGTTTGAATTTAGGGCGCCTGAGTGGCTCAGTAGTTAAGTGTCGGGCTCTAGATTTTAGCTCACGGTTGTGAGATTGAGCCCCAAGACAGGTTGGAGCCTTTTTGAGATTTTCTCTTTTTCTCTTCCCCCTTCATGTGTGCTCTCTACATGTGTGCTCTCTCTCTCAAAACAAACAAACAAACAAACAAACAAACAAACAAAAAACCCCCAAAAAACAACAACAAAAAAAAAACAAACAAAAAAAAACCCCCAAAAAACCAGGGTTGAATCTAAAACAGGGTTGAACTTAATCTCTCTTCTATATTGCAATAGTCTTGAATGAAGTATTCCTTGCCTTTATCCTTGAGAACCTGTATTTTCATATTGCTACTATGACAAATGGCCACAAACTTCCTGACATAAAGCAACACAAATTTATTATCCCACAGTTCTGGATTTCAGATGTCCAAAAGGGATCTCCCTGGGCTAAAGTCAAGGTGCTGGCAAAGCTTCATTTCTTTTAGAGGCTCTAGGTAACAGCCTTTTTTGTTGCCTTTTTCATCTTCTAGACGCTGGTTGCATTCCTCAGTTATGGGCACCACTCCTCTTCAAAAGCAGTAATTGGATCACTATGACCTATGCTTCTGTCATCATGCATTCTGTGATTCTGTCTCTCCTACCTTCTTCTCTCACTTATACTCATCTTTTCAATAACATTCTCACCTGGATAATCTAGGATAATCTCCCATGTGAATATTCCTCACTCAATCACATCTGCAAAGTCCATTTTGGTATATAAGATCACATAATCACAGGTTCAGGGAATTAGGACATAGATATCTTCAGGGGAGGAGTTACTATTCTTTGCACTAATTTAAATATTTAGAAATTAAATACAAAAATATTAAAGAAATTAAATACAAAATTATTAGAAATTAGAAATATTTAGAAATTTAGAAATATTTAGAAATTTTTAGAAATATTTAGAAACTAAATATTTAAATTAAATATTTAGATATTTAGAAATTAATATTTAAATATTTAGAAATTAACGTTTAGAAATTAATATTTAGAATATTAAATATTTAGAAATTAAATACCAAATAATATAATTCTACCTATACACATTTTTGAAAGAAAATAATATACCTTGGCTTTGATATAAAGAAGTGATAAAAAAGTAACTTTTAAAAATAATTTATATTTCAATATGTAAATGATTGAGCAAGAAATGCTCAAAAATTAAGTAGTCAAATGCTTATGTCTTTTTTGTAATAAAAAAGTTTGAACATAAAGCAAGCAGCATATAAGTATTATCACTATTTTTATACCTGACATTTGAAAGTAAATGTTACATAAAATTATTCATATATATATACATATATACACACATACATATAGACTTGACCCTTGAACAATATGGGTTTGAACTTCATAAGTCCATTTATACATGAATTTCTTCAATAAGTAGGAAATTTTTGGAGAAAAACAGTAATATTTGTTGAGAAAATAATATTTTGGACAAAAAATAATTTGAAAAATCTTGCAGATGAACTGGATAACCTAGAAATATTGAATGTTAATGTTTTCTATACTGTGTAATGAATATGACTGTAAATATATATTCCATAAAACATTTATAGCAATTCATTCATTAGTATATAGGCTAGGCTACCGTGAAGCAATTCTATAAATTACATTGGTCTACCATAAAGCAATCACATTGCTGCTGCTTTGTTATCAATGCATGAATTGTTACACCTGTAAATAAAAATGACTTCCTTTTCACATTATCTTTTCACTTTTGATGTCTAGTATTAGTAATATGTATAACATCTTTACTGTTTTGCACATATAAGACAATATTGATGCAGGTAGTGACAGATGATTCATCTTGTAAATAGATGATGTAAACTTATGATATCAATAAATATAGTATGGTACTGCAAATGTATTTTCTCTTCCTTATGGTTTTCTTGATAGTTTATTGTGAGAATACAATGTATAATACATATACAAAATATGTTAATCAACTGTTATTGGTAAGGCTTACAGTCAACAGTAGGCTATTAGGAATTAAGTTTGGGGAGAATAAAAATTATATGGATTTTCAACTGTGTGGGAGGTCAGCATAGTTATGAATAGGAAGGCAAGAAATACAGATTTAACAGAGGGTGATATATTAGGAACTTAAATACCATAAAAGTCTTTTCTATCAGTAGTGTAATTTCCGAAACAATAAACAACTCTTTGGAAAAAAATGGGTACAATTATAACTTAATAGTTATAGAGCTTCCATTTCTGGAAATTTAGTGTATGCTAAAACCATCTAAAATGCCCTGTGTTTATATGTAAAATGGAATGACGTTTTAGCTTGACGTAATCAAAAAGTGATTTTTCACCTACATAAATGCTGATGAGACAGCCAAATTTATGTGGAACATGTAATAATTTTTCATTGTGTACAATTGTGCAACATATTGGAGGATAATGTAAATCCCTTGTACCCGTGCTATAAATAACAGTATACCCCTTGTAACACACGCCCACACACAGGTACACAGGATTTGCAAAGTTTCCAAAACAACTATTTCAGGCAGCACCTCCCACTCTTTAAAGTCACCAGTCTTCCTGACCTTCTCATTTTATAGAAAAAACACTGCAGTTATCATTGGTCAACTGATAAGTGATATTTAGAGATTTAGTCTAGGGGCAATTTCAGGAGTTAGGGATATATTAAAGAACCAAGTTTGCCCAATTTTTCTTTTCTCGTAAGTTTTTTTTTGTTGTTGTTATGGAAGTGACCAAAAATAATGTAATACAGAAAAGTATATTGTGTAGTATATTTGGAATTGACGGGTTTATCCATGATGTATTTATTAAATAATGTTTATTATGTGCTTATTATGAGTCAGACACAAAAGAGGGCTTGACAGGAGGCAGTGCCATGCTTAAGCATGCTAAAATTTTTGTAACTTACTCTTCAGTGACAGCAATGAGATTGCTTTGAGCATGTGGATTAAATAATCTGATTTGTACTTCAACAGAATCCCTCTGATTGTTCTGTAGAGAATAGAAATTGGTAGAGGAATGAAAGGAGAATTAAATTAAAGGGATGGGCTGAGAATAAAATAGATGAGAAATGAGGGTGAGTCCAACTACAGTGTGACAGTAGGTAGACGTGAATAAGGGCCACATATATTGCAGAGATTGAACAGATAAGACTTGTTGAAGGATTGAATTTCTGAGGTGCTGGAAGAAAGCATTTTTAGGATTGATCTCTTGGTTTCTGAATGGAGAAAATCAGTGGCATTTACAGATAGAGTTTAGGATGGAAGGGGTCATCTATGGAAAAAAGGCCTTGAAGATTATTTTATTTGCCAGGATCTCAGGGCTGAAATCCCCATATTTAAATTTCTTTGCAGATTTTAATACCTATATTAAATTAAAGCTTATGCATGATGCAAGTAAAAGCAAATAGTTAAAGGAGAGAAGCATGTAATTTTTCATCACTATTCATGACTATGGAAACAATTTTTTGTTGAGTCTCAGCTTTTCCATAGAAAGTTACTGGAAAAATTCTGACAGATAATTATACTAAAAATTCAGTTTCACCAATATTTAATACCTCCTATTGTCTTCATCACAACTCAGGTAAATAAATAAAAATAGTTGATTTCAATTATTGTACTTAATTGTACTCAATTACTCAATAACTGAGTACTTCACAAAGCATTTTCACAAGTGACCTTTTTTGCACAATTATAACTGTAGTCAGCACTTTCACATATTTGTGTTTTTAGATAACTTCTATGTATTATCAACTTTATGCCTAGAAGTCAGTGACATAAGTTCTTTAGTTGAACAAAATACTCTGATGAGTAAAATAGAAAAAAAAAATAAAAGAACACTCAGGTTCCTGAGAACTTAAAACAGCACATTTTTAAAGCTCTTGTGACAATGAGGTCAGAAAAGCTTAAACTATGAAATAAAATATAAAAGACTCAACATTTAACAGGAAATGCTTTCATTCAAAGAATTAAATCTTATCATTTTGTGTATATCTTGAGTTCTGGCAATTTTATGTTTAAAGTTCTGACAATTTGAATGTTGCTAGTAAAAAAAAACTTTAAGTTTACAAAACATAGATGCTAATTTTTTCAACAAAGTGAAGACAAATCAATGATATTCTTTTTCTGTCCTGATTGACAATATGTTCTCATTAATTTCCATTTTATTTATCCTACCCTGTGTGAGATTATATAACTGAAGAGAAATAAATATTAAATCAGAAACAGCCACAAGAACAAGCTATTACTTATTACTGGATATTACACTCCATTATTTAAAATCACACACACACACACATATACACACACACTCTTACTCATATACACACTCATACACATGTATATATATTGTATTTAATAGGATTAAAACCCCATTATAAGACACTAGTTTTTGTTACCTTCTCTTAAAGCAGTTTGCTCCTTTCTACTAAATTCATAATTCTTTTTTTTTAAATTTTTTTTCAACGTTTTTTATTTATTTTTGGGACAGAGAGAGACAGAGCATGAACGGGGCAGGGGCAGAGAGAGAGGGAGACACAGAATCGGAAACAGGCTCCAGGCTCCGAGCCATCAGCCCACAGCCTGACGCGGGGCTCGAACTCACAGACCGCGAGATCGTGACCTGGCTGAAGTCGGACGCTTAACCGACTGCGCCACCCAGGCGCCCCCTAAATTCATAATTCTTACTGATACTTATCATTCTATGTTATTAATGAAAAATTTGGGGGCTCTAGAATCACACAGAACATTAATTCAACTCCTGCCATCCATTTTGCATACATCCCCCTGTCCCATTAGTTTGGGTACTTTAATCAACTGTTCAGAGTTCTGGTATCATTCTTTATAATATGATGCTAGTATCTTCTCTCAACTGATAATTTTTAGGATTTAGTTAATTTTGAGGATTAACTGACATAATGGATATATATTGCCTAACTTAGTGCCTTGCACATACAGATTGGTCAATAAAGAAAAGTATCTATCTGGAAATTTGTCCTCTGACCAACATCTCCCCATTTCCTTCATCTCCCAGCCCCTGGGGACAACTATTCTACTCTGTTAGGCTTTATTAGATGCCACATGTAAGTAATATTATAGAGTGCTTGTCTTTGACTTCTTTCACTTAGAATAATACCCTCAAGTTTCATCCATGTTGTTCCAAATGGCAGGATTTCCTTCTTTCTCATGATTAATATACCATTGTACATACATACCACATTTTCTTTCTCCATCCATCCTTTGAAAGACACTTAAATTGTTTCCATATATTGGTTATTGTGAATAATGCTGCAATAAATATGGGTGTGCAGATGTCTCTCTGAGATACTGATTTCATTTCCTTTGAATATATACTCAGCATTGGGACAGCAGGATCATATGGTAGTTCTAATTTTAATTTTTAAAGGAAACTCCATACTGCTTTCCCTAATGATTATACCAATTATACCTTCCCACCAATGGTGTACCAGTGTTCTCTTTTCTCTACATTCTTGCCAATACTTATCTCTTGTCTTTTTTATATAGCCATCCTAACTGGTATGGGATATTACAGTAAGTTCTGGGGATATATAATGTTCAGTATTGTGTTTGTAGTTAATAATACTGTATTATATAATTAAAAGTTGCTAAGAGAGTAGAACGTAAATGTTCTCACAACAAAAAAAAGAAATGTTAATTATGTGATGTGATAAAGGTGTTAGCTAAAGCTACAGTGGTAACTATATTGCAATATATAAGTATATCAAGTCAACATGTTATACACCCTGAACTTCCACAATATTATATGTGAATTTTATCTCAATAAAGATGGAAGAAAGAAAAGAGGCTATATAATATGAGGCTTGAATAAAATTCTAAAAATTTGTCTTAGTTTTCTATGGATGGTTATAAAGTATTTCAGAAAGAGCATACGATGAAGAGAGCATCTTTGATACCTGATCCCCAGGGGGACCTCAGTTTCCTCAATTGTTAGCCATTTATTAGCCAATTATGTATCTCCCTTCACATTGAATCAAGACAAGTTATACATGATAAATGAAATTCCATAAAAGTGACAGTATTTGACGTCTAAGTTAAAAAAGACATTGCAGGTTTTACCTTGGTCTTCTGGACAGGTTACTATGAAGGAAGCAAAACATCACACTTGAGAATACTTAAGCTACCCTGCAGAGAAATCTATATCAAGAGGAGTTGAGACCCTTGGCCAAAAACAAGCACCAACTTGCCAGTCATGTTTACAAACCACCTTGTAAAAGGTTTCTCTAACCCATGTCAAGACCAATGATGATAGTGGCCCAACCTCAGGAGAGACCTCACAGCAGAGCCACTCCTGAAAGCCTATCCTACAGAAACCAGAGATAATGAATGATTGTTGGTGTTTTAAGCCACTATGCTTTACAGTGATTTGCTATCACTGTGAGACATAGTGGTTTAAATAGATATCTAATACAATAGATATCTAATAAAATAGATATCTAATACAATTTTAGCACCATGACGAAGAATGCTCTCTAACAGAAATCTAAATGTGTGACAGTAACTTTGGAATCAAATAGTAGGTACAGGTTGAAATGGCCTTGAAGAAACTGTGAAAGAAAGCCTGAAGGTCCTTGAGGAATCTGTGGGAGTGTACTTAACGGAAAGTAAGAAAACATTATTGGAAACTTGAGGAAAGAGGGTAATTGTAGAGATGTGATAGAAAGTTTCACAACATTTTAGCCTGAAGAAACGTACAACTCAGAAAGCTTATTTCATGAACTGATCTAAGGAAATTTCTAGCCAGAATGTTGAAGGTGTCACCTGGCTTCCTCTGGCTGATCAAAGTAAAATGTCAAAGAAGAGATATAAGTCAAAGGAAGATTTGTTAAATATAATGGATACAGGATTTGCAGAGTTCGATACTAATTTTTTTCCCTCATTCACAGCTTTTCCAAATGACAGAAAGAAATGGCAAATAGCTGCCAGGCAGAGATCAAATCCATGGCACTTTCAGGAAAATATGATATAAAGATAAAGCCAAGGTTGTAGTGATACAATTTTTTTTTTTACATTTTCAGAAAAGTCTAGCACTGTTGCTCTAAGAACATTTTGTCATATAAAAACACACTAAGGATCTTAAGAATATGGCTCACAGATCCTCTTCCTTTAAACTATACATTTTGTTAAGAACCTTAATGGGGTTGTCCCTTAACCATCTCAGTATATTCCAAAGGAAGAGAAGAATTTATCTTAAAGAGATTTGTGCGTGTGGCATTTAAATAATGAAATGAACACTAATAAAATTCATATGAGACTCACAAAGTTTTGAAGATACTTATACTATGAGAAATACTTTCAGTTTCAATGCAAAAGGACAGAGACAACACAAAATGAAAACAGGCACGTGGACTCCCTTACTACTATGGACAAGAACGAGATGAAAAGACTTCCCAGCTGCAAACACCTGTCCTTTTTATACGGGGGAAAAAAAAGGATAATACATAGGATAGAATCTAGAATCCAAGGGACTGAACAAGGAAACAAGAATTACTGCCGGGGAATGGGGATCATTTCTAAAGAATTGGCAACATGTGTGTGGCCAAGTATCAGAATTGTTATGGAACAATGATAGCTGTGTGCTCCCTTTTTCTCTTTTTTGAAAATGAAGGTCTAGAGAGGTTATCTGTCTCACTGTACTGTGGATGTATGAAGAGGGGAGTAGGGAGAGAGATAACTTGTCTCTAGTTAATAGATCTTCAGTTGAAAGGAACTGTTTCCTTTCCAAGTAATTGTATTCCAGTAATCATACCCGAAGTGCTTTTTCTATATTTGCAAGCTGAATTTGTACTGTTATGATACTAGTTAGAGTCTTTAGAAGATGAAGGGATTTTTGAACACAGAGAATCCAGAATTATTAAGGATCAGTGAATAAACTGTGGTGGTCACCCTCTGAGATGGTCCCCAGGGATGCTCTCCTGCTGGTATTCAAATCCTTGTTTAGTACCCTTCCACATGAGATCAGGGATGGCCCTTTGTGCCCCACAGAATATAGCACAAGGGATTTTGCATTACTTGTATAGGTAGTTATAAAAGACACATTAATATCTGCTTTTGACTTTGGACTGTTTGATCATGGGAAAGCCAGCTATCACGCCATGAAGACACTCATTCTGCCCTAGGGAGAGGTCTATCTGGAGAGAAACTCAGGATCCCAACTATCAGCTACTACCAATGTGATATGTATGATCCACCTTGGAAGAGGATTTTCTAATCCCAGTTATTCAGAGCACGGCAGCACAGATGGCAACTTACTGCTGTCTCATGAGAAATGTCAAGTTTAAACACATCGGTGAGGCCACTCCTAATTTTCTGACACACAGAAACAGTAAGAGATAATGGTTATTGTTTTAAGATAAGTTTTAGAATAAATTTTTGCAGGAATAGATAATATCCTACTGAGGTATACCTGATCCCAATTCACACATTTTACATTTCAAAAAGGTAAATATATTTGTTTACCATCATCTTCAGATATGGGAAAGAAATTAGGTATCAGGCAACATGTAGACAAATTCCTAAGGATGTTGATCTAGACTTTGAATAGGGAAAGTGGGAATTGAAAAAAGTTTTGGCTAAAATAACTAGTGTTACAATCACCAATTTATATTGGTCATATAAGTTGGTTAAAAAATAACTTGTAATTCCTGGTATTAGTTAAACTTCATGTTCCTCAGGAAAATGAAGCATGTAAGTTCAAAAGTGAATTATCTCTTTGTTATTACAGTATCACAGAAAATAAGTCACTGGAAGAAAGCCCCAGCGTCAGATGTAATTATTAAACTTAGTGGAGAGTATCCAGTATTCTAGTAAGCAAGTGTTGCATATGTGGGTGAAGGCTGGCAGTAGAGGACTGAGTTCTGGCCATGAGGTGGAGCTATTTGCTTGAGCACATGCTATCTTGAGGTTTTGAATGGGGTCCTGAGATCTAGTCAACCTCACTATTCTTTCCCTGGAGAAGAGTATTGTGAAAATCATGATGTTTGTCCTCTTAAAAATTTGTATATAACTTTAGGGATTACATGTTCTTTTAGGACTATAAGGACCTTTGACTTGATGTGCTTCATATTTAAAACTGTGTCAGATTTCCTCAACTCTCCTTCTTAACTGTTTTATATACCTTTTGTGCCGATGTATAGTTATGTTAGTAGGAACGTGAGAAACAATGTTTAAGATATAGAGAGAGCAGATTTGTTAACAATTGCTAGAGAAAACTTTAGCATAAAATTTAAAGAGAAATTTCATCAACCTT
Organism: Lynx canadensis; assembly: GCF_007474595.2. Classification (NCBI taxonomy): domain Eukaryota; kingdom Metazoa; phylum Chordata; class Mammalia; order Carnivora; family Felidae; genus Lynx; species Lynx canadensis. Next base: position 106,465,518 of record NC_044306.2, read on the forward strand.
ACCATCTATATTTCACTAAATTTCATTCATAATGAGTCTCTACTTAGTTGGTAATATGACTTTGTCAGTCCATGAATGTTTAATAGAAGAAGATTTGTCATATATATATTTTTGTACCAGTTAAATATACAGTTGCATGTTCGTACAACAGGAATTGGTTAACTATTCAGCATCTTCTTTATGGCAGAAACTATAGTTACATTATTTTGTTCTTTATTTACAATAACCTGACAGTGTGGGTTAGCATTTCTATTAGAAAAAAAAAAATAAAGAAAGTTACACTGATCCTTAAACTGCTCTTAAAGGACAGTGAGTTGGCATAAATCACAAAATGTAAGCGTAGGGATTCTGACTCATCTTTCTTATTCCCAAGTGGGGCTGATTCCCTGGTACCACAGTACCTTCAATTTACAAACCGGACCTTGTGAATATGTCCTTGAAAATACATCTTGTTTTGCTTGATTATAGTACATTTATCTTTGTTGATTTATGGTTTACTGAATTCTAGTTTTCTGTTTGTGTGTCAAATTTCATTTAAGTTCTTTTTTAAAATCTATTTTTCTCTGGTGTGTCATTATGAGTGCTTGAATTTAAAATTTTTTTTTAACATTTTTATTTATTTTTGAGACAGGGAGAGACAGAGCATGAACAGGGGAGGGTCAGAGAGAGGGAGACACAGAATCTGAAACAGGCTCCAGGCTCTGAGCTGTCAGCACAGAGCCCGACGCAGGGCTCGAACTCACGGACCGTGAGATCATGACCTGAGCAGAAGTCGGATGCTTAACCGACTGAGCCACCCAGGCGTCCCCATGAGTGCTTGAATTTTAGAAACCATAGACAATCTCCCATAATCTATATAGAAGCCATTTTATGTTTCTTTCTCCCACTGAAATAAGAACAATGTTGTATTTGATTTTATAATATGGTTCTATATTCTGCAGATTCAAAACTTGTCCTATGCTTGAGCGCTTAAAACCCGAATATACTAGATTAAAATTGCACAATGTCTCTATGACGATCTGTGTTTAAAATTCTTTCAAGCAGTCTAACACTTTTAACACTTTCTATTTTAAAACAAAACTTTGCAAATTTTAGGTAATACAATGTTCAACTAATCTAATAAAGAATGAACAAGATATTTCTATAGAGTTAGCTCAGAGAGTACTAAATATTTAGCTTGTGTTAGCAGATACATTTGAACTTGAAAGAGAATAATAGTATAAAGTATATTTATGTGCAATTTGGAAGTCTTTCTAAACCTAGATTTAATATGCTCATTGACATTTGCATAGGTAAATGTTTACACAAAGAACTGACAGAAAATTTGGAAGGATTGAAAGATTGAAGAGAAATATGTCATGTTTAGGGATGAGATCCAGACCCTGAATTTTTAAAAACATCCTCATGAAATAATTGAAACAGAAGGTTGAACATTTCCAAGCCACCTTTCATTCAATCACAGTAACTTAGAAATGACTGGCTTTACCAAGCTTGACATTAATTTTACTTTTGAACCTTGTCAATTTCCACATATTCCTTTGGTATTATCAAAATAGAAAAAAAAAAGTCTTAGAAACATGACAGGAGCCATATAGTTATAGCCTTTTATAAGTCACATCTTATCAATCCATCCAAGTTGATGGTTAGCATTGTAATCTCATTTCTAGCCAGTAGTTCACTTTTATGATTAAAATTGAAAATGACCCATGTTACTCATTTAAGAACTATAATGTTAAATTTATTTTTCTCTATTTCATACAGTACTGCTTGTTCAAACTTCCCCATTGCTATGGTCATTAAGTTCATCCAGATCACTTCATTCTTCCTATAACATAATTTGTTTTAATTTCCATCCCCTACCTCCTATGTTTCATCCTGCACAATGTAGAGACATCAGCCTTCATAAAATACCAATTTCACTCACCTGCAAGAAATCTGGGAAAGGTTCTATAATTGATATGTAGTGTACCAAACTGCAGGAAGTAATGCAGCCATTTTTTTTTCAACGTTTATTTATTTTTGGGACAGAGAGAGACAGAGCATGAACGGGGGAGGGGTAGAGAGAGAGGGAGACACAGAATCGGAAACAGGCTCCAGGCTCTGAGCCATCAGCCCAGAGCCCGACGTGGGGCTCGAACTCACGGACCGCGAGATCGTGACCTGGCTGAAGTCGGACGCTTAACCGACTGCGCCACCCAGGCGCCCCAATGCAGCCATTTTAAATATGGCTGCACTGGACGGTCGGTGGGCCTCTACTGCCTGGAGATCTGGTCTCAGATCACTTCCTTTCTTCTTTTTACAGCATTTTAGTCAACTTTTGCAGTACAGGGTCGATGAAGTAACAAATATACCCACAGTGTTCTCCAAAAGCAGTGGCATCAGGGAATTTTCCTTTTTATGAAGGGTGTTTTCAAATCAAATGCTGTGAGTTAGGTACTTTTGTCAGGATTTCAGCCATTCAGAAGATGGTTCATGAGGACACTGAAAATAGCATTTGGAGGTTTCTATCTCAACATTAGATTTTTCTACTTGCACAAAATATTCTGCTGGGACCTGATTCTTCTGAGCCCCAAGTAAATTATGGGTGGAAATAATTTGAACAAATGTCTCCTAGCATTGGAGGAAAAAACCAAACCATAGAAAAATACCTCAAGAGAAAATCATTTCAATGACTTGCCAGATACGAAGAATGAAGCTATTATGTCTTAAGCTAGCATTTAAGGCCTTCCGCTGTCTGGCCATAAATTGTTTATTTCACTCCTACAATCCTATTACTTGAAGCCAAGTACCATCCATATTAATTCTCCAAATGTGCACTCCTCACCATATCTGAGACTGTTCAATCTAACAAACCAATTGATATTTGTTTAAACAGAGCTCTGGCTTAAAGTGCATTTCATTTCGGCAGCCCATAGCCTTTAAAAATGATGGCTCTTTTATGAAAATACCATTCTTTTTTGCACCTTCTGTGGAAAACTTCAGCCCAGAGTTATGTTTCCTTACTCACATGGTCCATGGAAATTATTGATCATCTTTCACACTTAGCATTTATTGCTTCTTGTCTTTTATTATTAGTTATCTTTCCAAAGGTTTATGTGTTGCCTTTCCATTTAGAGTTTAAAATCAAATGAGGATAAAAACTACCATGCACTGTAGTGAATCCTTCATAAACCTTAGCATAGTTCTCAACACAAAGTAAATATGTAGGTAATAATTTAAAACTATCCATTACTAATTACATTTGTGATGTTCCTGTAACTAAAAACCAATCAAGTTTCTAATATGTCATATTAGAACCAAAATAACACAAAATGTTTTATTTATATGTGAATATAAAAGTAGGATAATTTTGATTTAGTAGTAAATAGGGTATTTGGGAAATAGGATGTTTTAATAGTAAATAGGATGTTTGAGAAATTGGTATTTTAGCCCAATTTTATAGGGTTGAATTATTTTTTCTATATATAAAACCTATATATGAACATATAGTAATCTTCAGAGTTCTTTAGTATCTTTTAATCATGAGTTCTGTTTAAGGACTTATTTAGAACAGTGGTACTCTCTATGCTGTGAAATTCTCATGTGTCAAACTGATAAGTACCCAAATCATTGTGGGTAAATATCCAGTAGTGTCACTCCTGGTACTTAGGGTAGTTCTATTTTTAATTTTTGAGGAACCTATATACTGTCCTCTACAGTGACTACACCAGTTTGCATTCCCACCAATAGTACATGAGGGTTCCTTATTCTCCACATTTTTGCCAACACTTGTTGTTTCTTGAGTTTTTGATTTTTGACATTCTGACAGGTGTGAGGTGATATATCTCATTGAGGTTTAGATTTGCATTTCCCTGATGATTAATGATGTTGAGCGTATTTTCATAAGTCTCTTGGCCATCTGGATGTCTTCTCTGGAGAAATGTCTGTTCATGTCTTCTGGCTATGTTTTAAATTGGATTATTTTTTGGTTTTTGTTTTTGTTTTGTTTTGTTTTTGTTTGTTTGTTTTTGTTTTTTTGGTGTTGAGTTATATCAGTTCTGTATACATTTTGGATACTAACCCTTTATTGGATATGTCATTTGCAAGTATCTTCTCCCATTCAGTAGGCTTTCTTTTAGTTTTGTGGGTTATTTCCTTCACTGTGCAGATGTTTTTATTTTTATGTAGTCCCAATAGTTTATTTATGCTTTTGTTTCCCTTGCCTCAGGAGACATATATAGAAGGATGTTGCTACAACCAATGTCAGAGAAATTACTGACTGTGCTTTCTCCTAGGATTTTTATGGTTTCAGGTCTCACATGTAGGTCCTTAATCCATTTTGAGTTCATTTTTGTGTATGGTATAAGAAAGTGGTCCAGTTTTATTCTTTTGCATATAGCTGTCCAGTTTTTTCAACATCATTTTTTCAAGAGACTGTCTTTTTTCCATTGCACATTCTTGCTTCCTTTGTTGAAGGTTAATTGACTGTATATTGTGGGTTTATATCTGGGCTTCCTATTTTGTTCCATTGATCTACATGTCTATTTTTATACCAGTCCCAAACTGCTTTGATTATTACAGCATTGTAATACAATTTGATGTCTGGAATTGTGATACCTCCAGTTTTGCTATTTCTTTTCAAGATTGCTTTGGCTATTCAGAGTCTTTTGTTGTTTCATACCAATTTTAGGAGTGTTTGTTCTAGTTCTGTGAAAAGTGCTGTTGGTGTTTTGATAGGGATTGCATTAAATCTGTAGATTGCTTTGGGTAATATGGATCCTTTAACAATATTTTTTCTCCCTATCTATGAACATGGAATGTCTTTCCAATTCTTTGTGTCATCTTCAATTTGTCTCATTAGTATTTTATAGTTTACAGAGTATAGGTCTTTAACTTCTTTGGTTACATTTACTCCTATGTACATTATTATTTTGGGTGCAATTGTAAATGGGAGTGTTTTCTTAATTTCTCTTTCTTCTTAATTATTAGTGTATAGAAAGGCAACAGATTTCTGTACATTGATTTTGTATCCTGCCAAATGTACATTCTTACCTTTGCACTTATCTCACTTTTTAAGTTGACTCCATTATGTAAAAAAGAACCTAAACTCTATTGTTGAAGTCAAGAACCTCAAGCAAGTTTAATGAAATTAACTATACCCAGGGTCCTAAGCTGTCTTCCTTTAAAATTGCCATCTGAAGATTGAGTTTCTCACTATGTAGATCCCTGAATCTTTATAATCCCAACATTCCTTCTATGTAGAACTCAATAGTGGAGTCAGACTATATGTCCTATGTAAATGGTGAGTTGTCTATGTTTTCTCCTGTTGGAAATAATTTTTACTAGATTATAATGTACTCATAGACTCTATTATTATTACCTATGTATTTATGTGACAAATATGGACATACCTTGGAAATATCATGGGTTCAATTCCAGACCATGGAAATAAGGTAAATATTTCAATAAAGCAAGTCAAATGAATTTTTGATTTCCAAACGTGGCTCAATGCCTAGCATAGAGCTGAACATGGGACTTGATCTCAACACCATGAGATCATGACCTGAGCCAAAATCAAGAGTTGGATGTTTAACTGACTAAGGCATCCAGGTGCTCTTTAATCACAAATGTTCTTACTGGCATCTTAATGCATCCCTTCCAGAATGTTTTCCACTTATTTTTCCCAGATCCATCAGAAAGATCACTATGTATGGCAATGGTAGGTCTATGAAACATATTTCTTAAATAATGAAACCTGAAAATCAAAATGACTCCTAAATCCATGGGCTTAAGAATGTATGTTGAATTAGTAGTCATGCAAATAATAGTCATCTCATTGTACGTCTCCATCAGCTGTTGGGTGACCATGTGCATTGTCAATGAGCATTAATCTTTTGAAAAGAATCTTTTTTTTCTGAGAAGATCTCAATAGTAAGATTAAAATATTCAGTAAACCATGTTGTTAACAAATATGCTGTCATCTAGGCTTTGTTGTTTCATTTATAAAGCACAGGCAGAGGAGATTTAACATAATTCTTAATGGCCCTAGGATTTTGGGAAAGGTCCATGAATATTACCCTTAACTTAAAGTCACCAGCTGCATTAGCTCCTAGCAGGTGAATCAGCTGTGGTTTGAAGGTAGGCACTGACTTCTCTCTTGCTGTGACATTCCTAGGTGGCATCTTCTTCCATTAGAAGGCTGTTTTGTCTACATTAAAAATCTGTTGTGTGGTGTAGACACCTTCATGAATTTATCTTAACTAGATCTTCTGGAGAACTTACTGCAGCTTCTACATCAGTCCTTACTACTTCACCTTGCATTTTTATGTTATAGAGATGGCTTCTTTCCTTAAACCTCCTGAACTGACCTCTGCTAGCTTCATACTTTGTTCAACAGCTTCCTCACCTCTCTCAGCATTCAAAGAATTAAAGAGAATTAGGGCCTTGCTCTGGATTAGTTTTGGCTTAAGGGAATGTTGTGCTCATTTGATCTTCTATCCAGACCACTAAAACTTCCTCCATATTATCAATAAGGCTGTCTGGCTATCTCATTCATATATTCACTGGAGTAGCACTTTTAATTTCCTTCAAGAACTTCTCTTTTGCATTTATAATTTGGTTGACTGGCACAAAAAGTCTAGCTTTCAGTCTATCTTAGCTTTTAATATGCCTTCCTCACTAAGCTTAATAATTTCTAGCTTTTGATTTAAAGCAAGAGATAGGTGACTTTCTTTTGCTTGGGCAATTAGAGACCATTGTAGGGTTATTGACTGGTCTAATTTCAATATGGTTGTATCTCAGGGAATAAGGAGACTCAAGGAGAGGGAGAGAGATGGGTGAATGGGTGGTTGGTGGAGCAGTCAGAACACACACACTTACTGAGTTTGCTGTCTTATATGAGTGCAGTTTGTGACACACCAAAACAATTAAAATAGTAACATCAAATATGACACATCACCATAACAAATATAAGAATGAAAAAAATTTGGGGCGCCTGGGTGGCGCAGTCGGTTAAGCGTCCGACTTCAGCCAGGTCACGATCTCGCGGTCTGGGAGTTCGAGCCCCGCGTCGGGCTCTGGGCTGATGGCTCAGAGCCTGGAGCCTGTTTCCGATTCTGTGTCTCCCTCTCTCTCTGCCCCTCCCCTGTTCATGCTCTGTCTCTCGCTGTCCCAAAAATAAATAAACGTTGAAAAAAAAAAAAAAAGAATGAAAAAAATTTGAAGTGTTACAAGAATTACCAACAGAGTTAACAAATGTTGTTGGAAAAATGGCACTGACAGAGTTGCTGAATGCAGGGTTTCCACAAACCTTCCATTTGTAAAATCAGTATCTCAGAAGCACAATAAATCAAAGTGCAATAAAATAAGGTATGCCTTTAATTTCACTTAATACAAAGAAAACCAGTATCAGCCCCAAAGAAAAAAATGTTATTGATATTATGAATAGTAATGTTATAAATATAAACATGCATATATAAAATATGAAAAAATATTATTGAAAAACATGTCATAAAAGGTTTAAATTAGTTTTGAAAGTAGTAAACTTGTTTTAAAATTATTTTTTGGTCAAAATATTTGCCTTTTTTTCCAAACCAAATATACCTGCCAGGTTTAAACCAGACTGTATAATCCTCATCTTTTGAGTGTATAATCCTCATCTTTTGGCCTTATTTAGTGCATAACATTTATTCATATTTTACAACTAAATCATATTTACTATATAATACTTAATTGGATTTTATTTTTTAAAAAATTAGTATCCACAATATGGATGAGATAGATGGATTCAGTTTTTTATCACAGTCCTCTATTCATGCTAGAAAACTTTATGCTGTACATGGAAATGGCAGAATTTAGTTTCCGTTCAGAAACTTGGATTACAATATCATGAGTTCATTTACTTATATTTATTAATATATTTTAAGGGAGAAATTTCTGAAAACAATCATTTTATTGCAAACTATTCATATAATAACATCTACCATAGAGGGTATGAAGCTCTCATTTTATATTTTATTCATCTTTTTGTGATCTTTTTATTGCCAACTAGTTGTACATTGTATCTGGATGGCCTATACAAATATAGCAAATATATGTTGTCCCTTGTACGGTCCATATTAATATTTCCATTAACAAATTTATAGTGGTACCCAAATGGGGAAGGAATGGATGTATTTCTGAAAGTGTTGCCCAGAGAATGGCTTGCTTTTCACTAAATGTCTTGTAAAGTGCCATATTGATTTTGTTATAAGAAACATTTGATATTCTGAAAAGGAATCGATAGATGGCCCAAATAATTTAGATACTATCTCTCAAATCAATACTAGTGCATATTGCTTTCCATTAGCTATTTGATGTGACAGTTTGAAGTCAATAATTTTTAAATTTACATTATTATTTATATAAGTAGGTTATAAACACTAAAAAGTGATCTTTTACATATATTACTTTTAAAGTATAATTACTTTAAAGAAGCGCTAGTTTTGACTTTGTTAAATAATTAAAGTAAGGACAATTCTCTGGATTTAGCTTATCTTTTAATAAATCTGTCACAATAAGAGAATCATATGTCTATGCATTGAAGAATTCAAAGGGTTATTTTTTATTTTTTTAGAAATTTAAAAAGAAGTTTAGAGTTCAATAACATTTAAAAAGGAAAGATATATTAAAAGAAAACCAATTAATAAAAATCATACCCAAGTTGCTTTGACTTGACCAAAATACATCTTATTAATGTTTAGTTATATTTATGTTAATATTTAGCAGTCATGATAATTGATTGTGGCTACTAAATAGTTGTCATTAAGAAAACCAGAATTCAGTTGAGCTAGTACACTAAATTACAAAGTCACTTAGGATTTGACTGCTTTAAATAGTCTTGGATAATTCATTTATTCAATTATTAACTTTATAAGTCAATTCTTTGTAACTGGTAAGCTATGTTAACACATAAGCTTTTGAAAAATAGGCAAGTTTCTTAAATAAGCATACTTAATATGTTTAGATAAATAAGGAAAACTGAATGTACTATTTCAAAGTTCTAGGATGTCTGATCATACATTTTTAATGTGAAGCTATGCCTAAGGATTAGCTCTTAAAAGAGGTTATTAGTGTCAATTCACATATGAATAAATAAAAATTGGCAAAATCAAAATCAATATTGGTAACTTTGTTTTTTGCATATTCATTGTAGTGGCTAGTAAAGTAGCATGGAATGGGGGAACTGGAGTGTCCCATATCTAAATGTGAATCACAATAGTGACTTTATAACCTTGGGCAAGTTCATCAGCCTTACAAATCACATTTCCTATTCTATGGAAACAACCTTACTTTTGTGGCATTGTGAGGATTCAATTAAATAATAGAACATTAAGATCTGAGAATACAGAACCTGGTAAATAGTGGGGTTTTGTTGTTGTTGTTTGTTTTTGTCTTAAAGTAGGTTAAGTTTTATTTTAAAATTGTTTCACTTTGATAGGAAAATATCTCATTATTTATCATAATTTTAGAAGCATTTATTTCTATTATGCTTATCTATCATAGGGTTTAAATAGACTGTTAGTTATTAGATGGTAAGCTTTCTCGTCAGCAATGGTTTTCAAACAAAATGGCAGATTTGGGCATATAACCCTTACCTTAAGAAGATGGTAGAATAGAAATAAAAATTGCTTATTCATATGATTATTTGTACTATTTCTCCAATCACCTCAATGATGTGGTGTAGGCAGTTGGGCTGAAGGCAAAATAGGATGGAGGCCAATGTTCCCCAGCCACTTTTACCCAGATTCCTGGGACAGGTTGATGACTCTGGACAAAGTGGTAGTTTTTTTAGCATAGCTTTTCCAACTGCTCTGGCCACTCCATATTTATTAACCATCCCATATACATTAACTATATTGGGCACCCTAAATCCTTAGGATAAATGATAAGCCACTTTCAACTTCCTGTGAGTATCTATTTGACCTTGGACAAAACATAGCTAATAATATGTGTATGTGTATAATATGTATATTATATATTATATATGTATAATATATATATGTGTTATATATAACATATATAATATGTATGTGTATAATATGCATATGTGTATGTGATAAATAGAACCAAGAGTTTATATTTGTTTTATAGTGTATATATACACTATATATATTTATATTATTAACTGTATATTTACAATTATATTTTTATTGTATATATCTGTAATATATATCTGTAATATATCTCTATATATTTATATATAGTATAAAACTAGTATAAACTAATATAAATATATTGGTTTTATATATATATATATACATATATATATGCACACACACATATATGTATATTTATATTGCATAACTCTTGGTTTATATCGGTTTTATATTGGATATATATATTTATATATATATTGGCTTTATATTGGAGACATATGCATATATATAAGACAGAGAGAGCTAGAGAATGAGAGAGATTTATTATGAAGATAGAGAAGAAATTCTTTCTTATTCAGCCATTTGTTCCATTTAGGCCTTCAACAGATTGGATGGAGCAAACCTACACTGGGGAAAGCAATCTGTTTTACTAGTCTATGTACATACATTTTTTTAAAAGATGATATATGATTAGAATCCCAAATCACCTGACTATAGGAGGTAGGCAGTTAGCACTACAGGTGATGTAGGCTTGATGTACACAAAAGAGAAGAGGCCGTGATAAATTGGAGGGCACATTTTCTTTCTGAAGGCACTCAAACTTAATTAAAATGAAATGTTTCTAGCCCAGATATGCCTTCAAGCATCTAGGTTGTGACACTTGTCTAGATGATGTTTGGAAAATGAATTAAGTGAATTGTGGGGAAGGTGAATTAGAGATGCAGTGGTTTTGTGTGGGAAGCTACTTCAATAATAGAGGTAAAAGATGATGCAATCTTGGAGGATTGGTGGCAATAAAAATAGTGAGAAGTAGGTGTGTTTTAAATATATTTTGAATATAGAACCCCCCAAAAAACTTAAACTGAATTTAGAAGGGGAGGAAAATGTAGAAATTAAGTGTAATTCTTAGGCTTTTGGACTGTGCATATCATTTTTGATGCCATATTCTGGTGTTGGAAATAACAGACAAAACACAAGCTTTGGGGATCATTTCATTTTGGATGTGATGCATATGAGATACTTATCAAATCGCAGAAAGGAAGCTTCAGGCAGTTGGATACACAGGTATAAAAAGTGTAGAAATGATTAGAGATTATAGTGCTAGAGTATAATTTTGAGAATCATCAGTCTAGAAATAATTTTCTTTTTTTAAAATTTTTTTAATGTTTATTTATTTTTGAGATAGAGACAAGCATGAACGGGGGAGGGTCAGAGAGAGGGAGACACAGAATCTGAAACAGGCTCCAGGCTCTGAGCTGTTAGCACAGAGCCCCACGTGGGGCGCCAACTCCCGGACCGCGAGATCATGACCTGAGCGGAAGTCGGCCTCTCAACCGACTGAGCCACCCAGGCGCCCCTGGAAATAATTTTCAAGCCATGAGACCAGATGAGATCTTTCACAGAGATACAGTTGACATCATGGACTGAAAATGCCAGCTTTGAGAGAAAATATAGAGGTATATTTTGCAAAGGATACTGGGAAGAAATAGCCAAGGGATAGGTAGAAAACCAATAAAATGCAGAGTCAAAAAGTCCTAATGAAGATATTTCAAGAGGAGGGAGGGGCCAACTTCAGGGAGGGTTCCAAGAAATCTTCCATAGTGACAACAAATAGGAACCAATGAATTTGGCAATATGGAAGTCTTTGGTAACCTTGATAAAATAAGTTACAGTAAGTTCAGAGAACGTAATTCAGAACGGTGTGGATTGCAAAGTGTTAAACGTTTAATTCTGAAGAGTAGAGAATGGGGAATACCTTGAAGGATATCTGTGGTAAAAAAGAAGTTTTGTTTGTCTTTTATTTTTTAGAAAAATGCTGGAATTATCCTTCTTTTTTTTTTTTACAGAATAATATTAGAACATTAAAAATACCACATAGTTAAACAGTGATCAATATTCTTAGAGTGAGAGTGAATGCATAAGGAGCATACAGTCAAGAGGTGATTTTGAAAACTGTAGAGGCATTTCTGCTCTGCAAGAGAAGGGAAGACAAAGAATATGTATACAGCTTTAGCTATATTTGTAGATTTGGTGGTAGAGGATGAGGGAGTCTGTTTAAATTGCTTCTATTACCTCAGTGAGGTACAAAGACAAAGTCATCAGCTGACAAAGGGATGAGGATGTTGGGGTGGTTAAAGAGCAGACTGTGAAATCACCCTTATAGTGTATGGGGAAGGGCACTCACTAGGAAAGTGTAAGAAGATGGCTACAAAGTGTTCTTTTAAGTTTTGTGGTCATGGATTAAAATAAGACATGTCCACATAGTGGTGTGGTTTTCTCCATCATTTTAGGTGCTCCTTTGCACACAGAAAAAGGCAGATAGGTGGGTTTACATGGTGTAGTAGTTTTCTAGGGCTGCTATAACGAAGTATCACACACTTGGTGGCTTATAACAATATTAATGTATTGTCTCTTGGTTCTGGAGGCTGGTGATCAAGGGGTTAGCAGGGCTAATACCTCTGAGACCTATAGGGGAACACTTTCTTGCTTTTTCCTAGCTTCTGGTGGCTTATTGACGATCTTTGGCATTCCTTGCCTTGTGTCTACATAACTCCAGTCTCTGTCTTTGTAGTTCCTTGGCATTTTCTCTGCATTTCTCTATCTTTCCATGGCTGTCTTCTTATAAAGGCACCACTTATATTGGAATTGGGGACATATTTTATCCTAGTATGATCTCTAATTTAACTAATTATATCTGCAATGAACCTATTTCCAAATAAGGCCATATTCTGAGGTCCTGGGTTTTAGGACCTCATCATGTTTTTTTCACCAGGGAAACATAATTCAACCCATAACATCTGGATTGATGTTTTTGCCAGGGAAGTATGACTCAGGGCTAGATATAATGTTAACTGATTTCTTGTAATTCCAGGAAAGTCAGGTATGTTTTTAGAACTGCATTTCCTACTTATAAGATGAGAGAATTGGTCTTGATGATCTTGATGATCTTAACATTCTATGGTGTATTCATATATATTCTTAATTCAAACTTTATTTTAGTCTAAGGGGGTACATCTTTCCTATCACTTTCAGGTAATATGAAACCTTTTAAATTTACTCTTGATCTATTTCTACAGTACAAAGGTAAAGTGGACATGTAGACTTTGACTATTTTAGGGAGATCTCAAAAAAAAGTTAACACAGGGATCATAAGATTCTGAAATATTTAGTTTGCTTACTTATATTTGCTGCTATTAATCAGAAAAGTGATATGCCACATTGACTAAAGAAAACCTGAGCAGAAAGAAAGCTAGTGGTTGAATTTGGATTTGCATGTTGACTGTTGGCCCTTAAACTTACCATAAGACTGAGACTATTACATTTATCTGTATATGATACAGTAAACATCTTGCAGTTCATTGACAAATGTAAATTGTGGTTTATTAGGAAAGTTACTCAAGTATTATATACAAAAAGAATTTATTGTAAATTTTTTGAGTTCAAGATTAAACAGAAAAGAAAACATATTGCAGTTCAGAAAGCTCATCAGCTACTGCGGTGATACTTACTTTTCAAAGACTGTATCTTGCTTCTAGTTCTGTTTTTAATTTTAAATTATCTGGCTTGCTGAATATCTTCATTGTGCAGGTTTTTTAAAAAAAGCTTTTGGATTAACATATTGCCTTTCATCTCAGGAAAAAATGCATATATCTTTTTTGATGAATCTATCATTCGAAGGACAATGATGCTATTTGGTTGGCTACATTGTATATAACTTATGTTCTAAATTATTATAGAAATGTTGTTTATTGAAAGGTAGCAGGAAGTTAAAAATACAGTAGTGAATACCTTCTCTGTCCATACATTCCAGTGATATCAGCATTTTCCATGGTATAGAAATTATTCGTTTTATTCTTTAGGCCCTATAGTATTCTTAAAGACAAAATGCACTAACAGATGGAATTAAAATAAATAAATATGATGATTAGCGCTTTCAAAATCAGAATTATCCCTTTGTTTTAATTTTTAAAATACTGTGAAAATACATACACGTGGGGAAAAACGCAGAGTATAACATGGTTCCTGTGTATCCTATGACTGTTATGTCACATGTCACTCTTTGTTCTCCTCTTCTCTAAAGAAAACATCAAATATGAATTCCTGGATTAAGTAGATTCTTGCATTTATCTATGTCCTTTATTCCTCTATAAACAAAACTGCATGAAACTCCAAAGTTGTTTTTTTTTTTTGTTTTTTTTTTGTTTTTTTGTGTGAAGGGGTAAACATGTGATGTATAGGTTGCTACTCCTGTTTCACACATATGTATCATCAATATATAATAATATACCTAAAAGTTCATATATATGGTAACATATAAAGAAATTAGTACTGTAAGCAATTTATTATATGTACATGATAAATTAACATTATCATTATTATAGCTATGACATTTTATTGATAGTATAATTGTATATCAGGGCATTTAATTCAGGATTCTTATTAGAGTTTGCATCCTCTTTGGGGAGAAAGCAAAAAATTGTTATAAAATCATACACTTTGGACTTAGGCACAGCTGAGTTCAGAAGATCCTGGTTTTATCATTTGCTATCAGTGAAACACTGTGCTTTATACTTTTCAGGAGAAATCCAATGCAAATGAGCTCAAGCATAAAGGGAATTATTAATTCATGTACCTGTAAGGGATAAGATTCATTTTTGTAACTTCTCAATCCAGGAGCTCACGCAAGTTAGGCAAAGATCTGTTTCTCTCTACATATTTTGGTTCTGGCTTCCTCAAGCCAGCTTTCAGCATGCAGCTTCATCCTTAATGCCCAGAAGAATGGCAAAGACAGTTCCACACATATACTGCATATGTATGCAAGATAAAGAATGTTGTGCTGTCTCCTGTTAGCCTCATTTCAAACCTGAGGGAAGAGTTTGGTTAGACTAGCTTGGTTGACAAGACTTTCCATTGGGCAAGAGAGGACTGACATTCATGACAGACTGCCTTGTCAAGACTCTGCGGAATGAGAGAGGGGAGATCACCAAAGGAAAAATGATTGAGAAAAGGGCAAGGCATGAAAGAGATAATGGGAATTTAAAAAAAGCATGAGTCCAGCTACATGTTCCCAGTTCTAGCTTTTTCAAATTTAAAATGCTATTAATCATGCTTACCTCATGAAGATTAGTGTAAATGTATATAAAATATTTAGCATAGTGCCTGGGACATAGTGCTTATTAATGACAGAAATATTATTATTTTCATTATATTTAAAAAGTGACTATTAATATTCATTTTCATGTAAATGTGTACCAAACATTTGTGCTTGGTGGAAGAGAAATAGAAATGAATTAAAGTTCCTTCTTTTGCAATGGAAGACTATAATTTGTCTATGTTTGTCTATGTTTGTCATGCATGTCATACATGCATGAAATTTGGGGGGGGGGGAGGTGAAAGGACAGGTACTTAACAAGGCTATGTAAGATACAGTATTAACCTATGACAGTTATATGAGAGTCCAGAAAAAGAGTATTTGATTCCATAATTTTAGGCCAGGGACATCTTCAAAGAGTAAATAATGAAGTGGAATTTCAACTGAGCACAGAAGTTTATTTGTCAGAGACAATGGGAAGGACTGAGCAGCATGGGCAATGATTAGAGATATAAACAAATGTGGTATGTTTGACTAAAGACATGTATTAGTTTTCTATTGCTGCATAAAGAAATTACCACAAATTTAACAGCTTAAAAAATACATGATTTTTATCTCATGGTTATTGTGAGTCTGGAGTCTGGGCATGGTTTAGCTGGGTATTTCGTGATTTCACAAGGCTGGAATGAAGAAATCAGGCATAGTGCATTCTCATCTATAGGCTGGCTTGGGGAGCAATTCATTTTCACGCTTTTTCAGTTTGAGGGTGTAACTCATTTTCTGTGGTTATTTGACTGAGGTCCTCATTTTCTATCTGGTTGTTGACCAGGGACCACACTCACCTCCTACATGATGCTACCAGTTCCTTGCCAGGCAACCCTCTACATAAGCTCTATCACAACATGACAGCTTCCTTCTTCAGAGTTAATATAATAAAGCCTCTCTCCCTGTCTCTTTTTCTCTCTCCCTCTGTCTGTAGTCAGCTAAGGTGGAGTCTTCTATAATGTAATATAATGATGGAAGTAACTTCTCATCACTTTTGCCATGCAACACATCTAAGACTGTGGGGCATAATAATACCCCATTATATATACCATATTATATTGGTGAGAAGCAAGTCATACTCAATGAGAGGCAATTATAAAGACATGGATCACTGGGGATCTTAATAAGATATGTTTACCACAAGGCAGTTTAATATATATTGAGATAAGAATTAGTTATGAGAGTAGAAAAAAATAAATAGGAGCCACATTATGAAATGTTTTTAATTTTTTGTTAAGATATTTGAATATTATTTTCTAGGAAATTATAGTATCATTAAGAAATTTTAAGTTGGTAAGTGGCATAATCAGATCTTTCTTTGAGAAAGACAACATTGGTGAGAAAAAAAAGAATGTATGGGAGTAGAGAGTGAAAGGGGGGCAGGAAAATAAAGTAAAAGGCAGGAGTCCATGCAGGATATGAGGAACCAGAAGGAGTGGGAATGGGAGTGGGAGATTAGTCACAGAAGATTCAGGATTTTGAATGTAAATGTAATTCAAATCTGTGCCTGGAATAAGATATCAATAAGATAAATACTTACTTTAAATATGTTCTTCTCTAATGAATTAAATTTTAAAATATCATTTAAAAATGTATACAATGTCTAGTCACTTGACATTGAGAGTCCATTAAAAAGTACTTGATTTTATAGAATTTTCAACGTGGCATATTAATGATGCATTGCCTAAATACCATAAAACTTATATATTCAGTATTTTACTTTGCTATTTTTATTTTATATCAAAGTAAAATATTATGGACATTTTAACAATATTTTACTTAATAAAAAAAGATTTGAATTATGGGAATCTTTTGGTCATGCATGATTCACTTTGGTCCATAAGTTAGTTGTACATGTATTTGGCCCATTTGTGTTCTCTGTCTTTAGATTTGAGATATTCTTTTGCAGCTGAATATACTTTATCCTTGATATTCAGGGGTAAGCACAAACATTGTATGTGAATTACACATTGCCCCTTTAATTCAGATAACATTTCATTTTTCCTTCAGAGGCTAATAATATTCTTTTGTTTTGCATATGTTGTGAGGTCCTATGCTGACAGCAAAGCTGAATACCAAAACCATCTGTCAGGCCCCAGGAGAGTTTGCTATTATTCTCTGCTTCTTCATGGTGTAAGGTCAATACTACAACAAGGTATATTTCAATAAATATTCAGTGAGGAGAGAAATTGCCTCAAAGTCGGAACTAACAGCTGTCAATACAACTAGTGACAAAAGAGTAAGGAAGTAGCCTTGAGGGTGTACAGACCCATTTGGGAATTGATTTCCATGGGGTTCTGAGCTTTGTTCTGCAGAATATCTTTTAACAGAACAAAGTATGTGATAAAAGTGGCATTTTTAAAAATATTATCTTTCCACACAATCCCTCAAATATTGTTACAGGATCTATGCATATTTTATTGTTGACTGATACAACTATAACATACGATGCATATTTCTTCTCCAAAGAGAAAAAAGACTCATTATGTTTAAAAAAAAGAAAGAAAAGAGAGATTTGTGTTTAGCCATCTGTGGTGCTCGCTGGAGGTTAAGAATATTGTCATTGGAACATTGATTCCTGAGGTAATTAATTCTAAATGGACTAAGTTAAGCATTAATGGCTTTCAAGAGTAGGCAATCAGGATGAAACACATGTCACACCCACTTTTAATATGCACTTTTTTTTTGTCCAGAAACACAATAATACACTGCATTGTTTGGAAGTAGGTTAATATTTCTAAGAGATAATAATGCAAACATCCATGGTCAAACAATGATATACTGTGCCAATCTTAAATGTAAAAAATCTAATGGTGTTTTCATTCTTCCTTTCCTCTTTCCCTAAGTATAATTATTATTCTTGGTGAAACCCTAAATATTTTCCTCTTTTCTTGGCAAATTATAAACAAATGTCTTTTATCATCTACCCTTTTTGATCTAAACTAGGTGTTTCTGGCTGCAGTGACAAATACGTTGAGCAACAAATAATATGTTCCTGTAAGGTATTCAGTAGCAGCAAGATACATTGAGTAGCTGGATAATTATTCATTAATAGGGAGCAAAAGGTTAAAAACAAACAGAAATTATTTCTTAAACTACAATTTGTCTAGGCTACTCTTCCCTAACTGCTGCTTTTGTAAGGACAAATATAAAATTAAATTAAACATAGAAGTCTTCTCCCCATTGGAAAAAAGGGGAGGGATTCTCATTCTCTCTTTTTTCTTAACAAGCATTTACTTTAGACAACCTGTCATTTTAAATAATTTCTTCTTTCTTTGAAAACTGGATAGATCTTTTGCCAGCTTTGTCTCTCAGGAATGTTTTTTCTCAAGGACTTGGGAACCACCCCATTAAAAATGCAATTATCAAGAAAGATAGTATCCAGTTTCTGTGGGAGAGTAGAGCCCAATATTGGTGGGCACCTTGCTTCAAGCTGCAAAACATCCTCCTGTCTTAAAGATACGAGTTTATTATCCCTCAGGATAAAGCCAATAATCTAACATAGATGGCACCCTCAATTCCCAAACAAAGTTAGCATGAACTATTTGTAACAAAAGTTGCAGTCAGACTCTCTTATTTGAGGACTAATTATTGTTGACCTTAAGAAAAGTATGTAATGGATTGTGTCTGTTTGCGTTAAACTGTGAAATTTCTTTCCATCTTTTCAATATTTTAGCACATTACCTGTGGTATGCATCCCATTCTGGTTTATGTTTATTCAATGATATGATTGTTTTCAGTCTTCACTACCTTTGACGAGAGGTTTTCTGGGTTGAGAGAAATTTCTTTAATATTTAAAAGAAATGATCATTGAAGTACAATTGACATAGAATGCTACATTTGTTTCATTTATGCAACATAGTGATTAGAGAATTTTGTGCAATACTCAATGATCACCACAAATGTAGTTGTTCCTGAAACCAAGTTTAGCTGTTCATTGCTCGAAAGGCCAAGTTGATTGGGAGTTTTGCCTGGAAAGGAATTTGAGAGAAGTCAGACTCTGGTCCAAAAGCCAACTCTGAGGTTTCTGCCTGTCCTAAGGTTTTTAAAAGGGGTTTAGGGTAGTTAATCAGTACAGGGAACGCAGTGGTATGCAACATTTCTTGATTACATGCAGACTCAGTGGTGCCAGCTGGAAGTTATCTCATGCTCATTGGTTGTGTGAGGGGGCTCTGTTCTTATTTCATGATATGCAGGAAACTGTTCTTTCTGCAAAGGAGGGCGAGGTCTACAGCTACACAAAGGAAGTTGGTAAAATCATTTACTTGACCCCCAAAAGAAAAACATTTTGCTAAAATATTGCTGGGCTAATCAGAAAGCCAAGGAGGCTTCAAACAGACTTTCTGGCCTCTTGAACTGGGAAAGTTCTGGTACTTCACTCTTTAAGGCTAGTGGTCTGTAAATCTGGAAGAGTAAATGAGTTCTGTTACACATCAAAGGATTTAGGTCAGCAAGTAAGGAGTGTGTTAACTTGAAACAAGTTAATCTTTAAGACCCATTGGGGTACTGTTATATAGTTACCACCTATTATCATACAGTTCATATAATATTCTTGACTATATTCCCTGTGCTGTACTTTTAATCTCCATCATTTATTTTATAACGGAAAGTTTGTACCTCTGAGTCTGCTTTACCTATTTCGACCATCCCCCACCACCTCTCCTCTGGCAACCACCAGTTTATTCTTTTATTTATGAATCTGTTTCAGTTTTTGTGTTTGTTCATTTGTTTTGATTTTTAGATTTCACATATGAGTGAGATTACATGCTATTCTGTCTGAATTATTTTAATTAGCATAATACCTTCTAGATCCATCTGTGTTGTCACAATTGGGAGGATCTCAAAGGCTAGACTTTTAGGAATCATTTCTGTAGTTACAAATGGAAAGATCTCATTCTTTCTAGGGCTGAGTAATATGCCATTGTACGTATATACCACTTTTTCTTTATGCGTCTCTCAATGCACACCTGGGTTGGTTCCATATCTTGGCTATTGCAAATAATGCTTCGATAAACATACTGGTGCATATATCTTTTCAAATTAGTCTTTACATTTTCTTTGGGTAAATATTTAGTAGTGGAATTACTGAATCATGTGGTATATCCATTTTAATTTTCTTGTGGAAACACCATACTGTTTTCCGTAGTAGTTCCACTAATTTACATTCCTACCAATAGTGCATGACGGTTTCCTTTTCTCCACATGCTCACCAACACTTGTTATTTCTTGTCTTTTTGATTTTAGCCTTTCTCACTGCTGTGAGATGATATCTCACTCATTGTGGTTTTGGTTTTTATTTTCCAGATTATTAGTGATGTTCAGCCTTTCTTATCTGTCTGTTGGCCATCTGTATGTTTTCTTCAGAAAAATTTCTATCCAGGTCCTCTGCCCATTTTTAAATCAGATATATATATGCCTGAGGAGTCATATTTAGAAAAATGGTGCTAAGACTGATGTCTAAGAGATTACTCTCCATGTTTTCTTTTAGAAGATTTATGGTTTCAGGTCTCATCTTCAGGTCCTTAATACATTTTGAGTTTATTTTTGGTATTATGTAAAAAAGCGGTCCAGTTTCATTCTTTTGCATGTAGCTGTCTAGTTTTCCCAGCACCATATATTGAAAAGACTCTCCTTTCCCCCTTGTATATTCTTGCCTCCTTTGCCATAGATTAATTGACCATTTAAACATAGGTTTATTTTGGGGCTCTCTATTCTGTTCTATTGATCTATGTGTCTATTTTTGTGCCGGTGTATATTTTTGATTAATACAGTTTTGTAGGATATTTTAAAATCTGAAATTGTGATACCTCTGGTTTTATTTTTCTTTCTCAAAATTGCCTTGGCTATTCGAGGTCTTTTGTGGTTCCTTACAAACTTTAGAGTTATTCCAGTTCTGTGAAAAATGTTATTGGTACTTTGATAGGAATTGCATTGAATCTGTAGATTGCTTTGGGTAGTATGGACATTTTATCAATATTAATTCTTCCAATCAATGAGCACAGAATATCTTTCCATTTATTTATGTCATCTTCAATTTCTTTCATCAGTATTTTATAGTTTTAAGCATACAAGTTTTTCACCTTCTTCATTAAATTTATTTCTAGGCATTTTATTCTTTTTGATGCACTTATAAATGGAATTGTTTTCTTCACTTCTCTTTCTGATAGTTCATTATTAATGTATAGAAGCACATCAGATTTTTGTATATTGATTTTTGTATCTTGTAACTTTACTAAATCCATTTATTAGAATAGGCTTCTGGTGACATTTTTAGGATTTTCTATATGTAATATCATGTTACCTGCAAATATAACAGTTTTACTTCTCCATTATCATTATGACTTACTTTTTATGATTTTATTTTTCTTGTCCGATTACTGGGGCTAGAACGTCCAGTACTATGTTGAATAAAAGTGGTGAGAGTGGACATTCTTGTCTTGTTCCTGATCTTAGAGGAAGAACTTTCAGTTTATTTCATTGAGTATGATATAAGCTGTGGGATGTTCATATATGGCCTGTGTTGTGTTGAGGGATGTTCTCTCTCTACCTGCTTTATTGAGAGTTTTTATTATGAATGGATATTGAATTTTGTCAAATGCTTTCTCTTCATCTCTTTCCAAGATCAAATTGCTTTCATTTTTCTCTTGTTAAATGTGATGTATCATGTAGATTCATTTGCAAATATCAAACCATCCCTGTATCACTGGAATAAATCTCACTTGAATGTGGTGAATGAGCCTTTTAATGTATTGTTGAATTCTGTTTGCTAATATATTTTTTTAATTTTTTAATGTTTATTTATTATTGAGAGACAGACAGAAACAGAGCATGAGCATGGGAGGGGCAGAGAGAGGGGGAGACACAGAATCCGAAGCAGGCTTCAGGTCTTGAGCTGTCAACACAGAGCCTGACACGGGGCTCAAACTCACAAACCATGAGGTCATGACCTGATCCGAAGTCGGACGCTTAACCAACTGAGCCACCCAGGCACTCCTGTTTGCTAATATTTTGTTGAGGATTTTGCATCTATGTTCATTAGCATTATTTCCCTATAGTGCCTTTTTTTTTCTTTTTCTGTAGTGTCTTTGTCTGATTGTTATCAGGGTAATGCTGACCTATAGAAAAATTTGGAAGTTTCCCTTCCTCTTCTAATTTATGGGACTAGTTTGAAGAGTTTGAAGAGAATAGGTATTTACTCTTCTACTTCATAAGGCCGGATCTTCCTTCCTGAATCTTCTCCCTCCGCAATCCCCAGTAAAAGAAAGAAGGTGGCTGCGTACGGCTTTCTTTATTGTCTTGCTTTTGTCTGGATTTTCTTTCTTTCTTTCTTGTCTCTCATCCTGCCTACCCTTTTTCCGTTCTGTTCATTTCCTTCCGTTATTCTTTCCTTTCCTTTCCTTTCCTTTCCTTTCCTTTCTTCTGTTCCTTTTGTTCCTGCTTGCTTGCTTTCTTTTCTTTTCTTTTCTTTTCTTTTCTTTTCTTTTCTTTTCTTTTCTTTCTTCCAATTCAATTTCAATAATTGTCCAAATTTTCTTTTTCTTCTTGATTCAGTTTTGGAAGAGTGTTTCTAGGAATGTATCCATTTCTTCTAATTTGTCCATTTTTTAAGTTTATTTATTTTTGAGACAGAGAGAGACAGCATGAACGGGGGAGGGGCAGAGAGAGGGAGACACAGAATCGGAAGCAGGCTCCAGGTTCTGAGCTGTCAGCACAGAGTCCAATGCCTGGCTCGAACCCAGAAGCCATGAAATCATTACCTGAGCTGAAGTTGGAAGCTTAACCCACTGAGCTACCCAGATGTTACTCTATTTACATTTGAACTAATTATTTATAGGCATGTACTTATTGTCATTTTAATTGTTTTCTGATTGCTTTTTGTAGTTTTTCATCTCTTCCTTCTTCTCTTGCTCTTTTCTCTTGCCTTTTGACTGCTTTTTTAGTGTTATGCTTGGATTCCTTTCTCTTTTTTGTGTGTGTGTATCTATTATAGGTTTTGATTTGTGGTTACCATTGGGTTTATATATAACATTCTATATGTAAAGCAGTCTATATTATGTTGATGATTACTTAAATTCAAACATATTCTAGAAGCACGAAGTTTTTATTCTTCCTCCACATTTTTTATATTTCATGTCATGTTTTACATCCTTTTATTTTGTGTGTCCCTTGACTATTTTTTATTGATAAAATTGATTTTACTACTTTTGTTTTAACCACCTTACTGGATTTATAAGATCAATCTATTACGATATGTTTACTTTTATCTGTGATTTTTTTTTCCTTTCAATATTTTCTTATTTTTAATTATGGCTTTTTGTTTCCACTTAAATAATTATTTTTAACATCTATTGTAAGATTGGTTTAGGGGTGTTAAACGCCTTTAACTTTTTTTTTCTTGGAAGGTATTTATCTTTCCTTCAATTTTCATTGATAATCTTGCCAGGTATAGTATTATCGGTTGCGTTTTTCCTTTCAGCACTTTGAATATCTGATGCTACTCCCTGGTGGCCTGCATAATTTCTGATGAAACATCAGCTGAAGGCCTTGTGAAGTTACCCTTGTATGTGCACTTCTTTTCTCTTAATGCTTTTAAGATTTTCTCTTTGTCACCAATTTTTCC
The DNA here is from genome assembly GCF_007474595.2 of Lynx canadensis. Taxonomy (NCBI): domain Eukaryota; kingdom Metazoa; phylum Chordata; class Mammalia; order Carnivora; family Felidae; genus Lynx; species Lynx canadensis. Next base: position 106,489,390 of record NC_044306.2, read on the forward strand.
ATTTTAATTAGGGGTCTTGGTGTAGACCTTCTTGGGTTCATCTTGTTAGGAACTCTGTGTTTCCTGGACTTAAATGTCTATTTCCCTCCCTAGATTACAGAAGTTTTTGGCTTTCACTTTTTCAAATAAAATTTATACCTCTTTCTTTCTCTTTTATTTTGCTACTTCAAATGTCATTACACTTGATGTCAGAGTTCCCTGAACCTATTCTCATTTTTTATTCATTTTTCTTTTTGCTGTTTGGCTCGATTGATTTCCAGTAACCTATATTCCAGATTGTTTCTCTGTTTTTTATCCTTTAACCTACTGTTGATATCCTCTAGTGTAGTTTTCATTATCCTTATTGTATTCTTTAGCTCTGAATGCTTCTTTTACATATATATATATATATATATATATATATATATATATATATATATAATTTCTTTTTGAAGTTCTTACTGCGTTCATCTACTCTGTTCTCAAGTCTGGTGAGCATCTTTGTGGCTATTACTTTGAACTCTTTATCAGGTAGTTTGCTTCTATTTGTTTCCTTTTGCCTCTTTTTCTATGGCTTTATTTTGTTCTTTAATTTGGATCACATCCTTCTGTGTCACTTTGTTGTACTCTCTGTGTTTGTCACTATGTTTAGGTGTGACAGCTATGTCTCCTGGTCTTGAAAGTAGTGGCACTGATTAGAAGACATCTGTAGTGCATCAAAGTGCGGTCCCCTCTGGTCACCAGAACCAGTGCTTCAGGAGAGTCTCCTATGTGTACTGCATGTGCTCTCCTGTTGTGGCTGAACCACAGTTACTGTGGGCATACTGGTTGTTGGGGCTGGCTCTCGTCTCACTTGGCTGCAATGACCCACTCTGCGTGATGTGGGAGGGCAGAGCTTGTTCTCTGTGTTGCCAGCTAAAAGGCCCAGCTGCAGAAACTACAGACGCACTGGTGTGTGGACTTGTCTCCTCACCTTTACAGGGCAGAAGTCAGTTTGGAGTGGTGCTAGTCCTGGCTGGAGCTACCAGCAAAGTGTGGTGAGGCAGGAGCTACTTTGGAGGAATGCCTGCCGATGCAGGCAGTTTGGTTGAGGTGGGTCTGCAGGGCACACTGGGGCAGGGCACACTGTGCTAACAAGGTAATGGAGAGAATCCAGCCATCTAGGACAGCAGAGGGCCAAGAAAATGGTACTGTCCAGCATTTTTGTTCCTAGAAAAGTCTCCTGCAGATCTCTAGCACACATTATAAGATTAGTCAATAAATCTCCTTCACATATACCCCAAGCACTTTTCAAACTGCTGCTCTGTGCTGTGTCTCACCTCAGTTATTATTATTATTTTTTTAAGTTTATTTATTTTGAGAGAGAGAGAGAGAGAGAGCGAGAGAGCAGGGGAGGGGCAGAGAGAGCTGGAAAGAGAGAATCCCAAGCAGGCTCTACACCATCAGTGCAGAGCCCAACATGGTGCTCAATCCCACGAATCATGAGTTTGTGACCTGAGCTGAAATCAAGAGTCAGATGTGTAACTGACTGAGCCATCCAGGCGCCCTTCCCCTGAGTTATTTAGTGTGCTGTCTCTTTAAGGGTGGGGACTCAGTTTCCTATCACCTCTGGATCTCCTAGAATTAAGCCTCACTTATTTTCAAAGCCAGACATCATGGGGACTCATCTTTCCAGTGCAGTTCCCCAGGGCTAGGTGTGCCCAGTGTAGGGTTTGATCCCATCACTCCTCTGTGCTTGTAATGTCCCTCCTGTTTCTGGTTGGTCACACAGGGGGTTTGGTTCCTGACCATGTCTCTACCCCTTTTATCTTTTTTGATGTGGCCTTCTCTCTATAATTAGCTATGGAAAATCTCTTCTGCTAGTCTTCAGATCATTTTTAGAATTAGTTACATAGATGTAGTTGTTACTTTGGTGTCTGTGGGGACATGGTGAACCCAGGATCCCCTTACTTTGCAATCTTCTCTATTAGTTTGTTTACATATTTTATACCTTTTTTCCTATATGAACACTTCTGTAATAGCACATCAGGGAAAACATTGTATTTGGGCATCCTATTAAAAGTCAGGCATCTCGCTGTGGTCCCACAAGCTCTTTTTTTTTCCTTGAATTGAACTATTATGAGAATTTGAGGTTCATTTTATATGAAATAGTTAAGACAACTGAATGCCTTCATTATACCTAGGGGAAATGCACAAGAACTGGATTTTTTCTTTTCATTCTGCCTTTTAGCTCCCAATCAAAAAAAATTTCTCCTAGAAAATTATTTGTGCCTTTACTATGATGCTATGTCTTATCTGTATTTAAAGAAAAAGAAAGCACACAAGAAGAAAATGTTGTGCCCATGTTACTATAAAGAATAATGTTAATTTCCATTGGTGTTCATGTGGAATTGGAAAAATGATCATTTCATGGTTATAGGCCCTCCTATTTCACTTTGCTACTATTAAGGTACCAATTTAAAGCTTGAAAAAGTATCTGTTCGTTAATGCAAAAAACAAAAGCACATTTTGGTTTGTATTGACTTGAAAATCAGTGACTAAAATTATCAACAATGATATTAAATTTTGACTGATTATTACTCTCTCCCTAGTGTCCTGATTCCAACAATCTTCTATCACACAGAGTGGTCCATTGAACCCTATCTACTTTCTCATCCAGAACTCCTCTTAAACTCCTTCCTAGAGCAGATCCAGACTTTGTACCTGAAACTTACACATTTTAGAGGCTTTTTTTTTACGATAAAGAATAAGGAATACAAATATAAAATTAGAGATAAAAATAAATCTTGGATAAATATTCTAAATATAGGTAAATATTTTAGTAAAAATTGGAAAAATTATCAACTAATTGCAACTTATAGACAGTTTCAAAAATAACAAAAATACAGAAAAACATTAACATGATATTAACTCTTTGACTCACTCTTAAATGTTTTTTATTCAAAACTTTTAGTTTCAGTTCTATAATTGCTTCTTTTTATGATAACCATATTGCAATATAATTTTCTATAGAGAGAATAGAAAGATATTTCAGATTTACTTCAGTGTAATCAAAATTTGTTTGTTGTTGTTGATCGCTCATAAAAATAAATTTAAAATTCACAGATTGTAGTAGTAGCAAATAAAAAAAAACATTTAAGACATTTTAAGACAACAGAAACTGGAATGCAGGAAAATATTTGTTGATGTGATCACTTCTGCATATATATAAAGAATATAACCAAAACTTTAAAAAACTGAATGTTTACAACAAATAAGTAAATGAAACTTTAGTAGTTTAAAGGAAGATATTGAAAACCAGAACATAAGTAAGTATAGAAGATAAATAGAAAATCAGAAAAAAAATACTTACAATGACTAGAAGCAGGATGTTTCCTGAGTGCTCACTTTTGACATGGTTCGTGGAAAACATATCTGCGACATTATTGAAAGCCTATTTTGCTGTACCTTTCTGTAATATATTGAATAATTCTCCCCCACCTCATGCAGCAATATGCCCACCTTAAATCTGTAAATGTGACCTTATTTGGAAAAATGTCCTTGCAGATATAATGATGGTAAGGGTTTTGAAATGAAATCATTCTGCATTGGAGTGGGCTCTAAATCCAGTGACAAATACTATTAAGAGGAGAGAAGGGGGGAAGGACACACAAAGGAGAAAGTAATGTGAGAATGGAGGTAGAGATTTAAGTTACACAAACCAAAAGCCAAGGGAATCATGGAGTCACCAAAAGCCGTGAACGGCAAGGAAGGATTCTCCTCTAGAGCCCTCAGAGGGAGTATAGTCCTACTGACATCTTGGTTTTATACTTCTGACCTCCAGAACTAAAAAGGAATAAACTTCTGTTATTTTTATGTCACCTAATATCTGTTAATTTGTTACAGCAACCATAGGAGACTAATAAGCCTTCCTAGGCCAGAAGGACTCAGAAAACAAAACAAAGCATATACATAAGCATACACACAGACACATACTATACATACATACATACAAACATACATACATACATACATATATATGTGTCCACTTTTAAAATTATTTTTTAATTTAAATCCAAGATAGTTAACATATAGTGTAATAAAGATTTCAGGAGTAGAATTTAGTGATTCATCACTTACAGAAAACACCCAGTGTTCATCCCAACAGGTGCCCTCCTTCATGCCCATCACCTCTTTACCCCATTTCCCCACTCAACACCCCTCCAGCAACCTTAAGTTTATTCTCTGTACTTAAGTCTCTTATGATTTGTTTCCTTCTCTGTTTTTATCTTATTTTTGCTTCCCTTCTCCTATGTTTATCTGTTTTGTTTCTTAAACCCCACATATGGTTAAATCATATATTTGTCTTTGACTGACTTATTTCACTTAGCGTAACATACTCTAGTTCCATCCATGTTGTTGCTAATGGCAAGATTTAATTCTTTTTGATTTCTGAGTAATATTTCATTGTATATATCAAATCATCTTTATCCATTCATCAGTCAATGGACATTTGGGCTCTTTCCATAATTTGGCTATTGTTGATAGTGCTGCTATAAACATTGGGATGCATGTGCCCCTTCAAATCAGCATTTTTGTCTCCTTTGGATAAATACCTACTGTGCAATTGCTGGGTCATAGGATAATTCTATTTTTAATTTCTTGAGGCTATTTTCCAGAGTGGCTGCACCAGTTTGCATTCCCACCAACAGTGCAAAAGTGTTCCCCTTTCTCGACATGCTCGCCAACAACTATTATTTCCTGAGTTGTTAATTTTAACTATTCTGACAGATGTGAGGTGGTATCTCATTGTGGTATAGATTTGTATTTCCCTGATGATGAATGATGTTGAAACACATTATGTTTTCATGTGTCTGTTAGCCATCTGGATGTCTTTTTTGGGAAAGTGTCTATTCATGTCTTTTGCCCATTTCTTCACTGGATTTTTTGTTTTTTGGGTGTTGAGTTTGATAAGTTATTTACAGATTTTGAATACTAACCTTTTATCTGATATGTAGTTTGCAAATATCTTCTCCCATTATGTCAATTTCCTTTTATTTTTGTTGATTGTTTTCTTCATTGTGCAGAAGGTTTTTTCTTGATGAGGTCCCAATAATTCATTTTTGCTTTTGTTTCCCTTGGCTCCAGAGACATGTCTAGTAAGAAGTTGCTGTGGCCGAGGTCAAAGAAATTGTTGCCTGTTTTCTCCTGTAGGATTTTAATGGCTTCCTGCCTTACAATTAGGTCTTTCATCCATTTTGAATTTATTTTTGTGTATGCTGTAAGAAAGTGGTCCAAGTTCATTCTTCTGCATGTCACTGTCCAGTTTTCTCAAACCATTTGCTAAAGAGACTGTCTTTTTCTCATTGGATATTCTTTCCTGCTTTGTCAGAGATTAGTTGGTCAAATGTTTGTGGGTCTGTTAGGCTTATTTATTTATTTAGAGAGGCAGAGGGAGGGAAAGAGGGAGAATCCCAAGTAGGCTCCGTACTGTCAGTGTGGAACCAAACATAGGGCTAGGACTCACAAACCATCATGAGATCATGACCTGAGCCGAAATCAGGAGTTGGTCACTCAAATGACTGAACCACCCAGGTGCCTCACCTGTCTGCTTTTTCTAATTTGAGGTGTAAAATGGCACCTAATAGTTTTAATCGGCATTCCAGTTTTTCAAGAGTGTTTGGTTACTTTATGATATGTTTGCTAGTGTTAATTTTTGGAGACAATTTCCCTTGGGTTTCTAATTTTCCTCATATTTTGTGAGTAAGCCATAGACTGTTCTTTTCTTTATGACTATCTTTTCATAGAAAACAACCTTGGAAAATGATTTATTCCCCCTTGTAGGAATGGACAGGCATGTTACTACTTATTATCAAAGATTGGGGTTCTTAAGCTCGGGTTTCTCTTCAATAGCACTACCCTCTATGTGTACAGGTGTCATCTGATCCTCTTTATGTGGTTCTGTGATAACTGGGACTTGTAGCACAGTGCACTGGAGATACCCTGACTACTGCATTTACCATGAGTAATAAACTGTCTGTCTCTGACCCAGGTGTCTCTTACCTTCTAGCAGCATCCATAAAACTGTGTCAGGCTAATTTGTTAATTGTAAGTGGTACAAAATCTATTTTTCAGAATCTTCTTAATATATATGACTGTCAAACATGCATCTCTGTTTGGCCTTTATCTAGGTTACGAGTTCATGACTAACACTTATAACAGTCTCCTGGGCATTATGCCTGAAAAGGCCCGTAACATCCCATACTGAACATGCTCTGAAATTGAGTTCATAATTTTTTTCAAGTACTTTTTCCCCTCTTTGAATCAAAACCTCAGTTAATATGGTCACCATCTTACACTAAGAGGTATTTGACTCTTTTTTCTTCTGCTTCATAAAATCTGCTAATCCTTCCTGTTAATTTTATTTCCAAAATTGCTTGCATATACTCTTGTCCATATATGTGTCTCTGCCCGTGTACTGGTCTAGGTCCTTTGAGAAGCAGATGTCAACATGTTAGAATTTATTTAGAGGAAATATGTGAGAGAAAATGGTGAGAATTCTGGAAAGGCTGGGAGAGCCAGTAGATCATGATACAAGATTGCCCTGGAGTAAAGGAATAAATTTTGGGTGAGAGTGTCTAAGAATGGGCCTACCTTAAGTATTCTGCTGACATCTATAGTATTCCTGAGGGCAGTCTTTGAGAAGCACAGGATGGCATAAATGCCTCAATGGTGACCTGAGTCAATTATTTTCCCCTATTTGGAGATCTGCAAAATGCTTTTTCCTGGTTGTCACAGCACTCATGCAGGTTTTTGTGGTGTTTTTATAATAGTTTTAATATTTAGCTTTATCCAGAAACTCCGTATGGTAATGTGTCCTCAAGTGTGTTGCTAGAATTAAGTTCCTAGAATACAAATATGATCATTTACTTCTCTTTTTTTTTTTAAAGTTTACTTATTTTGAGAGAGAGAGAGAGAGAGAGAGAGAGAGAGAGAGAGAGAGAGCGTGTGAGCATGTGCAGGTGGGGAAGGGGCAGAGAGACAGAGAAAGAGAGAGAGAAAGAGAGAGGAACCAAAGCAGGCTTTCAGCACAGACCTTGATGAAGGTCTCAATCCCATAAACCATGAGACCATGACCTGAACAGAAATTAAGTTTGTTGCTCAACAAACTGAGCCACCCAGGTGCTCCCTGACCATTTACTTCTTTGTAAGAAAGTAGGAACATGTTCTTATTACTGCTATCCTTCCAGGTCCTATGCCTTTAAAAGAATGTGCCTACCACAGTATTTCAAGCAAGAATATCCTAAGTTCTGCTCTCAAATTCAGTCAGTTAATTTGGCATAGCAACACATTTTTGGCCATTTTCCCTGTTGAGTGACTTAAACAAAACTTCATAAATTTTAGGGTTAGGCATGAGAGTCTTCTTGTACAATTTCCTCTACCTGGTATTTTGAGTTATAATTATAGCACTTAGGCCTAGAAGTCTCTTTGTTAGGGCCCCCAAACGCTTGCATTCACCTTATCTTCCACTCCATTCCTCTTAGGCATTCTGAGTTTGATGTTAAAATCTCTGCAGTGGCATGTCTGACAACTTAATTAGATCTGCAGACAGCGCTGGTGAAAAATTTCTTCCACAGGGCTTGGGAGTTGAGTGCGTATAAAGGTACACTTATATTCTTATGGTTTTTTGACAGTAATTTTTAATATTCATAATAAAGACCTTGTATTCTCCTCACAAATTTCATATGGGTCAAACTTTATGTGTGCTTACTTTAATTACTTTTAGGTTTTTTTTTTTTTTTATAGGATGGCTTATTTAAAGATTTTTAAATTTCTCTTTTGCTTTTAGAATTTTTCTTTTCTGGCATTTATTTTCATAGTTTCTATTTTCCCCAAATCTTAATTTTCCTTATTCTCAGTTCTCTAAAGAATTGAAAAATAAATGTAATTGTATTTTAATATGTCCAAATTGTGATTGTAATCTAACTAAAAATTAAACTAAATATAAAAGTTAATAAAATTGAAATCGTTTTATTTATAGTTTCAAAGAATATTTTACTAAAATATTCAAAATCCTATATTAAAGTTAAAATGAATTATATAAGTTATAATTAAATAATTAAATGAAATAAAAAAATTTAAAAAGAAAACAAACATTTTATTTAATCTTTGGCATTTTTATTAAATCTGAATATTTTCAGATCAATAAAACCCTTTACAGTTCAGTGAACATATTACCAAAGTGAAAATGGTATTAATTGCACTTTGTGATTGTTCATTTTATGGGTGTACTTGACTGGGCCACAGGGTCCTTAGACATTTGGTCCATTATTCTGGGTGTTTCTGTAAGGGCGTTTTTGGATGAGATAAACACTTAATAATGGTCGGCTGTATAGAACAGATTGCACTCTTTATTGTGGGTAGGACTCATCCAATTAGTTGAAGGCCTGAATAAAAGAAAAAGGCTGACCTTCTCCCAAATAAGTGAGAATTCCTTCCTTCTGCCTAATTGTCATCTAGCTGAGACTTTAACTGAAACATTGGCTCTTCCTGGGACCTGAGCCAGCGTTAGGACTAATTGTATACCATCAGCTCTCCTGAGTCTCCAGCTTGCCATTCATCTCGTAAATATTGGAACTAGTCAGTCTCTGTAACAACATGAGACAATTCCTTCTTTTTAAAAAAAAAAAATTTTAACATTTGTTTTTGAGAGACAGAGTGTAAGTGGGGGAGGAGCAGATAGAGATGGAGACACAGACCTGTCAGCACAGAGCCCAATATGGGGCTCAAACCCACAATTCATGACCTGAGCTGAAGTTGGACGCTTAACTGACTGAGCCACCCAGGTGCCCCAAGACAATTCCTTCCAATAAATCCCTGTGCTTTCTCTCTTATTTCCACACCCATCTCTATTATCTATATCTATTTTGATTGGTTCTGTTTTTCTATAGAACCCTAACACACTCTGTATGCACATTATGTCTAAATTATAATGCACACACACTCACATATACACATACATTTAAACATAAACAGATTATTTAATAATGGAAAAATCTCTTTGGCCATTATAAGCCATTGTTACGGCTACTGTGCTAACTTGTTCATACCCTGGTATCACAATTTAAGGCACCAAGGAAAGCAAGAAAACAGATGCTTGACACTGTACTTCATTATGCAAGAATTTATTACATTCTTAATGTCTGAGAGGAAGGATGTGACAAGTTAATTAGTCTTTTATCTTATCTAAGCACTTCTATCACACAATTCCTCTCTGCAATGCAAAATAGTGCTTGTCTTCAACAATAACAGTGACAACCATCTGCCAATCTCCAGGGCACTCAGATGTAGTTGTGTTTTGTTATGAGGACCTAGAACAAGAAATATGAAGTAGTCCTTAGGACTGGAAAAGCATAAGTCACAACAGCAAACATGTAGAGTACCTGTGAATGCTTGCTGATGAATCCTAAGTGGACATAATTGTGCGTGTGTATATATGTGTGTTTTTATGTGTATGCCCACAATTTCCTTTTTTTTAAAAAAATTAATGTTTATTATTTATTTTGAGAGAGAGTGTAGCTGGATTCTCACAGAGTCATGACACCGAGGCTTTTCTTTCCAGGAAGCAACTTTATTCCTGCTGGCACCGCTCAGTTGGGTTCGTACCCAAAGAACTGAGCCCCGAACGCCACGTGGCATAGTTCTTAATATATTTTTTGCTTCTTTGTCTCCCATATATGGTAACACACAAACATGCAGTTTGATTAAGTGGTCTCATGTTACAAGGTACTGAGGGATGTTGTCACATACACATATAGCCAGGTTTCCTTGAGGTGGTTTTTTTTTTTTTTTTTCTTTCCTTAGGGAGGGGACTCTACCACAAGAGAGAGCATGAGCAGGGAAGCGGTAGAGAGACAGGGAGAGATAGAATCCCAAGTGGGCTCCACATTCTCAGTGCAGAGCCCGATGTGGAGCTCAAACTCACAAACCGCAAATCGTGACCTGAGCCAAAACCAAGAGTCGGACACTGAATGCACTGAGCTGCCCAGACACCCCTGTGTATGTCGATGATTTCTAAGTCCCTTAAAAGTGATGGATCTAAATCAGCAGTCCCTTTTTCCTGGGTGTCATGATGGTAGCGAGAGAATTAGCTCATAAGATTTCCATTTTGTTGGAGTTCAAAAATTTTAGGGTCTCACACTATGTTCTTCCTAGATATACACTGAATATTAATGTTCTTCCCAAGTTCATATGTTGAAATATAATTTCCAATGTGATGGTATTTGGAGATGAGGCTTTAGTAAGTGATTAAGTTATGAGGGCAGAAGTAGTACCCTTATAAAAGAGGCCACAAAGAGTTCACTCACTACCTTTCTCCATTTGAGGTTATAGCAGGAAGATTGCCATTGATGAGCCAGAAAGCAGACCCTTATCCTGGGCTCTCCAGCCTCCAGAACTGTGGGAAATATAGTCCTGTTGTTTATAAGCCACTTAGTCTCTGGTATTTGATTATAGCATCCTGAAAAAAATGGAGACACTGTAAAAGAAAAAGTAGACCTACTTTGGGGTAGACACTGCGTTAATCTTAGTGCTTCAATGGTGAGCAACAGACATAATTTCTAACATTGCAGTCCCTACAGTCTACTGATATATACCCTTGTTAAACAGATGATTAGCCCAAGTTTGTGTTAGTAAATATGTAGCTAATTCTAATTGGACATTCTAATTGGTAGGGGATGAATCACTGCTATGCATGACAAAAGTTAGTTTCCACTAGGTACACATATAAATATCAAAGAAGGTAGTTTCCCAAAGAGAATTCTGTGTTTATGAAGATGTCCTCTATTATGAAAATTAAAATTTAAGAGGATACCTGAACAGTAATACCTAGGGTCTTACATTTGAACTTTATTGCCACATGATTTATATTTGGAGACATAAGAATGGATGAGAGCCCTAGTGACAAAGTATGGAGTAAATGTGAATGAGGAGAGGGGCCAGAACAATTTTTTCAATTTTTCATCAGGCAAACAAAACTGAGGCACATCAGCCAGAAACATAGTTTGATTTGACTGGTTAAAGTAGTTTCAGAGTTTCCTTGGCAAAGACTCGATTCTTAACCTATTTAGATGAACTATGAATTATGCTTTTGTTGCTCTGTAGATTTTTAAAGTGTCATTGTTCTCTGAGGATTGAGTGTTCCAACAACAGTTTAACCATGTCTCTAGGACACAAAAAAATCAAACATTAATGAAATCATTATTATTAACTGGGGAGATTTTGGAACAAATTTCTGAGAAAAGATCAACAAATAAGTACATCAGTTAAAAGAATTCAACACCAGAACTGTATCAATAATTTGGAAATGATGAGCCAAATATATATGTTTAATATGTATTCATGTAGAGTCTAATACTTGGGTTCAAGAAATAACCACAAAATGTAAGAGGAGACAGTGGTTCAAATAGCACCTCATACAATTTAGAAATTTAATTTCTAGTAAGCTTAGGGTGAGTCAACAGTAAGCGACAGCTGCCAAACACACTGATAAAATTTCAAAGTCCTGTAATAAAAGCATAACCTTTAGAATGAAAGAAGTAGTGTTTTTTTTGTTTTGTTTTAGTTTTATACAGGCAAATAAAAGGTATAATGATAAACTGGAAAACTTTTAGAAGGCAGTTGTAGGAATGATGACAGTGCACAAACCAGAAGATGTTTATCCTATAAAAGAGAAAGCTCAGTTGTCTTTAACTATGTGAAAAATTATCCATAAAAACTAGATTAGACTTGTTCTTTAGGTCCTGGTTTCTATTTAGATAAGGCTGCCAAGAAAGGAAATCGGAGTGAGTGACATTTTATCAGAGATGGAAAGGAGGTGATGGATTGAGCAGAATAAAGATCTGGGGGGAATTAAGTATCATTTGAGTAAACAGCAGCTGCACAGGCTGAGGAAGAAAGGAAGAAGGGCTGGAAAAATAGTATTCCATACACAAATATTATGTTACAAATGATGTGTGTGTACATACACACAGATATATTCAATTATACATGTGCTTTACAAAATTATTTCACCAACCACCAATCTAGAGTCTTAGGTTATGGGTACACACTCAAAGTGGAAAAAAGCTGATATGAAGCATTTCAACAATGATGTCCCTTCAAACTAATCAGGGTTGCTTTCCCATTTGGTGGTTTAGTGAGGGCAATTAATCCTTTAGATTGTTCTTCTAGACTGTATCTTTGAAAATAAACAATACTAGTTTATTTAACTAAAAGTTGTAATGACTAAAATTCTTCTACATCCATTTAGGCAAAATTATTGATTCAAGTTTATTTATTTTTAGTCTCCCTATTTTACATAGAAAAATACACTAAACAGTTGACTATTCAAAGGCAGATTATTGAAGTTTATCTGCAAATATTTTCTCGAGTTTTTGGCTGACATGCTTATCACAGACTTGCTAAATTAACTCCTTTGTTAATATTGTCTTGCCGCCTTTGCTCCCAGAAGATTATTTCAGGATAATTTCCTTATGTGAATTTTAATCATACTTCTGTAGTTGAAAATTACCCTTTTCTTAATTATAATTTCCTGGGGAGAGCCTTAAAGATTTTATCAGATTCCTTCTCAAGTGTGAATAATGCATTCAATTTGATTAAATAAAAGACAAAATAATTTAGATTTTATTTTTTTAATTTTTTTTGTTTATTTATTTTTGAGAGAAAGAGAGTATGAGTAGGGGAGGGACAGAGAGAGAGGGAGACACAGAATCTGAAGCAGGCTCCAAGCTTTGAGCTGTCAGCACAAAGCCTGGTGCGGGGCTCAAACTCACAAGCTGTGAGATCATGACCTGAGCTCAACTGACTGAGCCACCCAGGCACCCCAAAATAATTTAGATTTTAGCAGATGTGAATGTAAAACAAAAGCAAGCCTGTAGTTAAAAAATCTCATTTCCTAAAACATAAGTACCTCTCTGATGTCGTATGATCTTTTACAGAATGTGTTCTCGCGCGCGCGCACGTGTGTGTGTATGTGTACCAATTTGATCTTCACAAAAAGATTTTGTTAGAATAGGTATTGTGTATATTTAAAAACAAATCATTGATGTTCAACAACTTTACAAAGAACTTGAACCACGGTCTTCATCCGGTTCAAGATAGTTTCCACTTTTAATTGATCGCTTTCCTAGCAATGTTTTATTGGAAAACCAAATAAACTGATTAAGAAGAAAGAATGAGGAATCAGCCTCGTGACAGCATGAGTCCTTCCCCTTGTCTTTCCTTGTCAACTCATAACCAATAAAACATTCATAACCCAACAAAATTTCCTCTGTATGACATACTAGGACACCAGGGACATCCATACATCTGATATCTGAAGGTGAGTGGATTACATTTTGTGGAGGTGCTGGAACTGAAGGAACAGGAGAGGAGCCAGAGGAGAAGTGGCAGTGGTATCTGTAACCCCAAAAGCACAAGCAATAACAACCAGTAACCCCTCTGGCAGAGAGGGTAGAGGTTAGAAAGTGCCCACTCCCAAATATAGCCACAAGTCAACTCAAGTAAAAGAAACCAAAAACTTGTGCTATAGCATCACCTGCTGGAAAACAAAAGAAAGTCCTCTAATTCCCACCCTGTTGAACTGTTAAAAACAAAGTAAACAAAACTTTACCTCAATAAGAAAGGTGTTTAATACTTCAAATGCACTGGCAAAGGTACATCATCAAACACCTTGAAAGATCATGTAATATCTATCACAAAAAGAAAGTAACAAGTCTCCAGCAACCAAACTCAAAGTCAGGGAAAATTGGGATCTAACTGAGAATCCAAAATAGCATTTATAAAGAAAGTGCTACGAGAAAATTCAGGAATTTAATAAATGTAAAGAAGGAGTAATTTATCAAAGATATTGAAATTATAAAAAAAAAGAACCAAACAAATTCTGGAGGTGAAGAACTCAGTGAGATGAATAACACATAAGAAAACATAGGAAATAGAGCAGATTGATGGAAGAGACACAAATAATTGAACTGGAGGAAAGGAATCTAGAAATGATCGGGTGGAAAAGAAGAAAGAACTAGTATTTTAAATAGTGAAGAAATCCTATAAGAGCTATCAGACTCCATTATGAGAGCCTATATAAAAATAATAGGTATGCCAGAAGGAGAAGGGGTTAGAGAGGTTATTTGGAAATAATAGCTGAGAATTTCCAAAACCTGGGGAAAGAACTAGACATATAAGTCTGTGAAGCTAATAGATCATTTACTATCTCAATGCAAAAAGACTCTTTCCAAGACACAGTATAATAAAGCTGTCAAAAGTCAATGATAAAGAAAGAATCCTTAAAGCCGCCAGGGTAAAATAAAAGAAAGTAACCTACCAAGAAATTCCCATTAGACTATTGGCAGATTTCTAAGCTGAAGCTCCATAGGCCAGAAGAAGAGAGTAGAATGATGTATTCAAAATATTGAAAGATAAGAAATGCTGGCAGAAAGTAGTCTATCTAGCAAAATTATTCTTCAGATATGAATGAGAAATTGAAGCTTTCTTGGAAAAACCAAACCTGAGGGAGTTCACCATCACTAGACCTGTCTTACAAAAAAAAAAAAATGTTTAAAGGAGCTCTTCTATCTGAAACAACCCCAAAATGACACAAAACTTTTAGTAATGTTGTAGACAAACTGAACCAGATAATTGTAACTCTTTTAGAACAGGGTGTTAAACAATTATATAATAAAGTTTAAAGGAACAAAAAGCATTAAAAATAACTATAGCTACTACGATTTGATAACTTAAGCATAAAAAAGGATAATTTGTGACAACAAAAATATAAAACGGGAGGAGGAAAATGATGGGACCTATATAGGCAAATAAAGATAGCTGCTATCAGCAAAAAAGGGGTTATTTTATCTATGAAATATTTTACGTTAACCTCATCATAACAACAAAACAAACATCTAGAACAAAGACACAAAACACAAGAAAGGGGAAACTGAACAAATCATTATACAAAACCACCAATCTAAAAAGTCAGAGACAAAAGGAAAAAGAAACATGGAGATGTACAAGACAGCCAGAAAACAAAATATAGAATGTCAGTAGTAAGTCCTACTACTGTAGTAAGTACTATACTACTAATATCAATTATCATCCTAAACATAAACGATTTGAACTCATTAATCAAAGGTATTCAGTGGCTGTATAGATTAAAAAACAAGTCTAATTACATGCTGTCTTCAGTAGACTCATCTCAACTCCAAAGAAAAACAGACTCAAAGTATGGGAATGGACTATGATACTCCAGCCAATTGGTAATCAAAGGAAAGCATGTATAGCCATACTTGGAAAAACTAGACTTCAAGTCAAAAATGGCAGCAAGAAACAAAGAAGATCATTATATAATGATAAAAAGGGTCCATACATCAAGAAGATACAACAGTCATAAACATATATGTTCCCAACATCTGAGAATCAAAATATATTGAGCAAGTACTAATAGATTTTAAGGGAGAAATAGACAATAACTAGGCAATAATACCATAATATTAGGGGATTTCAGCACTCCACTATAAACAATGGATGGATTGTCCAGACAGAATATCAACAAGGAAACAAAGAAATGTTGGAATTGAACAATGCTTTAGAAAAGTGGACTCCATATATATATATATATTCCAACTACCAGCAACTGAATGAGTACATATTCTTCTCAAATGCACATGCAACATTCTCCAGGATAGATCGTATAACAAGCCACAAAACTAATCTTAGCAAATTTAAGAAGACTGAAATCATACCAACTATCTTCTCTGACCACAATGGCATGGAATTAAAAATCAGCAAGAGGAAGGTCAGTAGATCAGCAAATATGTGGAACGTGAACAACACACGTGCTTAATGGATCAAAGAAGAAATCAAATGGATCAAAAAAGAAGTCAAAGGTAAATCATAAAGTATCTTGAGACAAATGAAAATGAAAATACAACATACCAAATTTTGTGGGATGGAGCAAGAGCAGTGCTGAGAAGAAAGTTTATAGAAATAAACATATATATTAGGAAATGAAAAAGGACTCAAATAAGCAACCTAACTTTACACCTCAAAGAACTAGAAAAAGAACAAATTAAGCTGAAAGTTAGCAGAAGGAAAGAAATAATAAAAAATAGAGCAAAAATAAATATAAGTCAGAAAAACAGTAAACAGGATAAATAAAACTAAAAGCTGGTTCTTTGAAAAGATAGACAAAATTGATTAATCTTTAATTAGACTGAAAAAAGACTCATATGCTTAAAATTAGAGATAAAAGAGGAGACATTACAACAGATAATACAGAAATACAAAGAATTATGAGACTACTATGAACGGTTATATGCCAACAAATTATGTAATCTAGAAGAAATTGGTACATTTCTAGTAACGCACAACCTACCAAGACTGAATCAGGAAGAAATAAAAAATATAAACAAACCAGTAATGAGTCAAGAGATTCAGTCAGTAATCAAAAAGCTCTCAACACAGAAAACTATATGGCCAAATGGTTTTACTAGTGAATTCTATGAAACATTTGAAGGAGAATTAATTTCAACCCCCCCTCAAAGTCTTTAAAATAGCGTTAAGGACAAGGGACAACTTCCAAACTTATCCTACAAAGCCAGCATTACCTTGATATTAAAACAGATAGGGATGCCACAATAAAAGAAAATTATACACCAATATGCCTAATTAATACAACAAAAATTCTCAACAAAATAGTAGTAAACCAGATTTAAGAACACATTGAAAGGATTAAACACCATGACGAAGTGGGATTTATCTCTGAGATGCAAGGATGATTCAACACACACAAATCAATAAATGTAATTCATCACATCAATCAAACAAAAAGTAAAAATCACAGTCATCTCAATAGATGCAGAAAAAACACGACAACAGCATGCAACATCTTTTCATGATAAACCCTCTTAACAGAGTGGGTATAGAATGAACATATCTCAAAATAATAAAGAGGATATATGACAAACCCACAGCTAACATCATACTTAAATGGAGAAAAATTGAAAAGGTTTCCTCTGAGATCAGGAACAAGACAATGTTGGTCACTCTTGCCACTTCTATTCAATATACTATTGGAAGTCCTAGCTAGAGGAATTAGGCAAGGCAAATAAATAAAATGCATCCCAAATGGGAAGGAAAATGTAAAATTATTGATATTTGCTGACAACATAATCTTATATATAGAAAAATCCCAGAGTCAATAAAAAAACTGTTGGAATCAATGTGGCAGACTACAAAATCAACCTACAGAAATCAGTGGCATTCCTTTACATTAATGATGAAGCATCAGAAGGAGTAATAAAGAAACTGTCCCAATCACAATAGCATCAAAAACAATAAAATATTTAGGAATAAATTTAAGGAAGTAAAAGATCTGTGCAAATGAAAACTAAGATTTTACTGAAAGAAATCAAGACACAAACACATGAAAAGACATCTTGTGTTCATGGATTGGAAGAATAAGTATTGCTAAAATGTTCATACTACTCAAAGCCATTTATAGATTCAGTGCAATTTCCATCTAAATACCAAAGGCATTCTTCATAGAAATAGAATAAATAGTCCTCAAATTTGTATGGAATCACTAAAGACCCCAAATAGCTAAAACATTTCTGAGAAAAAAAGGACAAAGCCAGAGATGACATACTTCCTGATTTCAAATTATATTACAAAACCATAGTAATAAAAATAATATAGTACTGACACAAAAATAGATACACAGACCAATGGTACAAAATATCCCAGAATTAAATGCCAGTATACATGGTCAACTAATACCTGAGGGGGAGCCAAGAAGACCCAATGGGGGGAAGATAATCTCTTTAAAAAATGGAGCTGAAAAAGCTGGAGAAACATATATAGGCAATGAAATTGGACTCCTATCTCACACCACTCACAAAATTAACTTGGAATAAATCAAAGATTTAAACATAAGACCTGATACCATAAAGCCCCTAGAAGAAAACATAAGGAAGAATCCCATCAATATTGGTCTTGACAATGATATTTTGGACATGGTGCTAGAAGCACAAAAACAAAAATAAATATCAACAAATATGACTACATAAAATGCAGAAGCTTCTGCACAGCAAAACAAAACAACTAAATAAAACAGCAGCATACAGATTGGTAGCAAATATTTGCAAGTCATTTATCGGATAAGAGGTTAATATTCAAAACATATAAAGAACACAACAAAAAAACCCAAATTCTCTTAAAAAATGAACAGAAGAACTAAATAGACATTTTCCCAGAGGACATCAAAATGGCCAACAGACTCATGAAAAGATGTTCAACATCACTAATCATTAGGGAGTTGCAAATA
The DNA here is from genome assembly GCF_007474595.2 of Lynx canadensis. NCBI lineage: Eukaryota > Metazoa > Chordata > Mammalia > Carnivora > Felidae > Lynx > Lynx canadensis. The sequence goes on from NC_044306.2 coordinate 106,507,727, forward strand.
AAAAGCAGAATGAAATATCTCCTCATACCTGTTAGAATGTCCAAGAAGGCAAGAGACAACAAGTGTTGGTCAAGATATGGTAAAAAGGGAATGCTTACACATTATTGGTGGAAATGTAAATTAATCCAACCCTCATGGAAAACAATATGGAAGTTCCTCAAAAGTTTAAAAGTAGATCTATCATATGATCCAACAATCCTACTTCTGGGCATACATCCAAAGGAAATAAAATAGGATTTCTATAAGAAACACACTTATATCTATTGCAGCATTCTTCACAATAGCCACGAAAAGGAAATAGTCAAAATTCCAATTAATAAATGAAAATATGAAAAGACGTGATACACACACACACACACAATGGAATATTATTCTGCCATGAGAAAGGATGATATCCTGCCACTTGTGACAAATTGGATGGACTTTTAGAACATTATGTTAAGTGAAATAAGTCAAAAAGAGAAATACAAGTACTATGTAATATCATTTATTTGTAGAATCTAAAACAGTCAAACCTGTAAAAACATAACAAAACAGAGTAAAATGCTGGTTACCAGGATATGGAGAATGGGGGGATAAGATTGATGGTATTTAAGGTGAGTAGTAAACAAGCCATAGAGATCCTAATGCACAATATAATGAACAGAGACAATAATATTGTACTATAATTATGTAATGTGATAAATATTGATTCAGTGGTGATATTACAATACATATATGCATCAAAGTAACATGCTGTGCACCTTAAATTTACAAAATATAACGTGTCAAATTAAATTTTTAAAAAGAATAAAGAATGACCTAACCAAACTGGATTAAAATGTGATCATGAATACCAAATTCTGCAATATTTGACATTATAACTCCCTACTTTTTGAAACTGCATTCCATTAGCCTTCTGGATTCTGGATTCAAATCAATCTTTTTCTAATCCTTCTTTTAAATTGCTTTTGATGTTTTATCCTTTTATGCTCTGAAACCCCATGTTTAATAGGGTTTTATTCTCCTCTTTGCAGCCTCTATATTCTTCCTTAAGCATATCAAATTTCTATTATCAGAATCCATCTGTCTTCCCAATCCATCAGTCTTTATTCTGAGCAGGATATATCATCTGTTGATAAAGATGTGATTGTGTAAAGATGGCAATTAGAGAAGCCTGAAAATGTTTACAAAAACAATTTGTTGGAACGCAACACAAAGTCAACTAAAAATAAGAAAAAAGCTTCAGTGAGAAATAAATATATTGAGAAATAAACGTAATTTGAAATCTAGAGCTTTGTGCTGCAACTGATTGGTGTGTTCCAAGAGTGCTCACAATTCCAGAATAAGAAGCTCAGAACACTAATGTGGCATTATTAGCAGAAGGAAAGAGGGATTCAGGGATGGGGGCAATCTTGTCACTTAAATGCTCAGGACTAAAGAGCACTAAGATATGAGTTCTGTGGGTACAAGGAATTGTCTGTTTAATTCACTGTCGCCTATAATCATGCTAGTATCAGTAATTGTTTAATCAATATTTATATCAATGAATCAAAAATCTGGATGGGAGAACCATTACTGACAATGCACATGGTGGATATTCTAGGAGACTTTTTATTAAATTGAATTTTCTTTAAAATATAGTCAGTTTTAAAAATTGCTAGTTTAGGAATGAACTTATCCAATGTGTCATTCTTCTTTTTTCTTTTATTTATTTATTTATTTATTTATTTATTTATTTATTTTTTTTATGAAATTTATTGACAAATTGGTTTCCATACAACACCCAGTGCTCATCCCAAAAGGTGCCCTCCTCAATACCCATCACCCACCCTCCCCTCCCTCCCACCCCCCATCAACCCTCAGTTTGTTCTCAGTTTTTAACAGTCTCTTATGCTTTGGCTCTCTCCCACTCTAACCTCTTTTTTATTTTTTTTTTCCTTCCCCTCCCCCATGGGTTCCTGTTAAGTTTCTCAGGATCCACATAAGAGTGAAACCATATGGTATCTGTCTTTCTCTGTATGGCTTATTTCACTTAGCATTACACTCTCCAGTTCCATCCACGTTGCTACAAAGGGCCATATTTCATTTTTTCTCATTGCCACAAAATGTCAATACTACCCAAAGCTATCTACACATTCAATGCAATCCCAATCAAAATTGCACCAGTATTCTTCTCGAAATTAGAACAAGCAATCATTCTTCTTTTTTCTAACTGAACATAATCCTCAAATGACAATGTTAAAAACCTTAGGTTTGGGAAGGGTAAGTTTGAAAAGAGGGTTGAATGATAAATATAGCATGTGCTTTTATTTCTTGGTCTGATTAGATTTGTATTGATTTTCTTTGTGTTGAAAGCAAAGTGTTTTATGCCTGTTTGGATTCATCTTTCTAGTTCATTTATTGTTGATGGAGAACACTAAGTATCAACTATAATTTTCTTAGAGCACAGATATTCTGTTATCAGTGGCAGTTCTGAGGTTATCAGAGAAAAAAAAATGTGTGTAGAACCATTAATATGCCTAAGGGATATTCATGTATGGGTTTTAGAAAGCTTGCTTTGATAACTAAATAGTTTTATTTTGTATATGATTATTAATTAAAATTTTATTTTATTTTTTGAGAAAAAAATTTCCTTTAATGCAGTAATTGACCTATTTTGACCACATGCCAGTTCTCTAGTTAGGAGGAGGTGAGAAACCTAATAGTCCCATTTTATTTTATCTATAAACAAAGGAATAAAGTCCCCAAAGGACATTGGGTACTAAAAGAGAAAAGAATAATTTTTGGTCTGTTTTATTGAATAACTCCATTAATGACGTGTTTCATATGCAGCTAGAATTTCAGTTTCAAAGAACCAAGAAGTAAGAATTAACAGAAAGGATGGGGATCTTTAGCTAGGTTCCAAAAACACTGAGCAAAGTCAGAGTTCACTCATTTTAGTGATCTCTCTTAAGAGTATAAAGAAACCACAGTATTTACACAGCAAGATTGCAACTTTGTGTTTCTATCATATTGATAGAATATAACTGATATTTTGTAATGTTAATTAGATAATGAATAAAGTAACAATTGGTCCACAATATTCAAAAGACTTTATTCTACATTGAAAAATATGGTCATGTATTTCATTTGTCATTGGGTAAAGAAAATCCATACTGCTTTTGTGTAAATTTAACTTCTCTAAAAACATAGTCACAAATAAGCAACTATGACATTTGTATTATTGGAAGTATTAACTTTCATTTAAAACAAATACTTTTTGAGAAAAAGTTAGGGTTTTAATTTCCTCTGTTTTCAATGTTTTGTAGGAGTATTTCGAACTCAGGGGCAATCAATATGTATGTTGAAGGCGAAAGTGGGACAACAATAGGGAAAAAATTGTCCTTTTGTATTTTATTACAGTAGAAACATAGCAATAATCTTGAGTGTTAATTTTACTGGGCTAATCCTTTATTGATTTGCTTGTCAAATTAGCTCTATAAATAGTATATTAATAAATGAACGATAATTAAATTAATAAATGCATAAAATAAAACCCAAAATAATACCCAAACTATCACAGGGATCATTTTCTGTTAGTTGATGACTAACTTCCTTCAGGCTCTCTGCTCTAATGCTATCTTCTTAGAGGGATGTGGTAGACATGAACATACGCTGCTGAGCTTTTGTGACCTTGAAGCATAACTGATGCCCCCAACCAGTTCCACTATCATGTTGAACCAAAGCTATGATTCCTAAGGGCTGCTCTGAGCCAATAACTGACTGTAATGGGAGTAACTTAATGATAGCCCATTCCTTGAAAATGAGAAACTCTCTAAACAGGCGACTCTGGCTTGAAAACTGTCTTGTCGCAATTTGTTTAAAACTGCAGTGAAGTCTGAGATTCCACATAACTCTGTTTTCTTCCTCTCTGTTATAAGGTGGCCTGAGATCTCACGCTACCATCTCTGGCTCTGCTCCTTCATCCTTCATGGACATTTTCCTCAATAAAGCTTTTGCTCATCTGACCCATCTTGGTGTCTGCTTTTGAAGAACCCAAACTATCACAGAGCATCCCCTGGTCATTTTCTGTAAAATATTACCCCATCATTTTCCACTTTCTTTAGCCCAGCTTCTTCTTCTTCTTCTTTTTTTAATATAATTTATTGTCAAATTGGCTTACATACAGCACCCAGTGCTCATCCCAGTAAGTGTCCTCTTCAATTCCCATCACCCATTTTCCCCTCTCCCCCGCCTCTCCCACCCACCCTCAGTTTGTTCTCTGTATTTAAGAGTCTCTTGTGGTTGCCTCCCTCCCTCTCTGTTTGGAACTATTTTTCCCCCTCCCTTCCCCCATGGACTTCTGTTAAGTTTCTCAAGATCCACATATGAGTGAATACATATGATATCTGTCCTCTGACTGAAGGACACTCAGGATAATACCTTCCAGTTCCATTCACGTTGCTGCAAATGGTCAGCTTCTTTTTTTAAATTAACACCTATTATCTTGTATCCGTTTATTTTCTCTCTCCCTCAATAGAATGTAAGATCCTTGAAGGTGGAGAATTTATTTCTTTAGTTCCTGTAACGCAGCATCCGTGCTAGTGCCTTTTGTGTGGTTGGCTCCAAATATCTGTTGAATGAATAAATGCAGGAAGAAAGAGCCTAACACAGGTGTGGATTCTGCCTATAGTGAAATTTAGTAATAACAGCATTAGTTTCTGTGTTGCTAAATACCCCTGTCGGTAAATAACTGAGAGCATTTTAAGCATGTTGTAAGAATCTTTTGGTTATCCATCTGATAATGATTGAAATAAGAATTTCAAACTTTTAGTTATTAAATTATTTTTTAAACTCTTCAGCATTGCTAGAAGCAGCCTATACACAAAAGAGCCCTCGTAGTTTTGGTCCCCATTAAAATGGTATAAATAGTAATCACTGAACCCCTTCAGCCTTTCCTTTTTTTTAAATATCACCGAGAAATTACTTCTTTAGTTTTTTAAGTTGAATTGTAATTAACATATGGTGTTATATTAGTTTCAGGTGTATGATATGATTCAACAATTCTATACATTTCTTGGTGCTCATCACAATGAGTGTACATTTAATCCACTTTATCTGTTTCATCCATCCCTCCACCCATCTCCTCTCTGTCATCAGTTTGTTCCCTGTATTTGTGTATTTTTTTGTTCCCCTTTTTTGTCTTTATTTGTTTTGTGTCTTACATTCCACATATGAATGAAATCATATGGTATTTGTCTTTTTTTGACCGACTGATTTAATTTAGCATCATACCCTCCAGGTCCATCCATGTTGTTGCAAATGGCAAGATTTCATTACTTTTTTTAAAATTTTTTTAACATTTATTTATTTTTGAGACAGAGAGAGAGAGAGAGAGAGAGAGGAGAGAGAGAGAGAAAGCATGAAGAGGGGAAGGTCAGAGAGAGAGAGGGAGACAAAGAATCCGAAGCAGGCTCCAGGCTCTGAGCTGTCAGCACAGAGCCCGGCGCGGGGCTCGAACCCACGGACCGCGAGATCATGACCTGAGCCGAAGTCAGATGCTCAACTGACTGAGCCACCCAGGCGCCCCAAGATTTCATTACTTTTAATGGCTGAGTAATATTTCATTATATATATAGTAATATAAATTTCATTATATATAATGTATAATAATATATAAGACATATATCTATATAAACTTCTTAATACATTCATCTATCAATAGACACCTAGGTTGCTTTCATAGCCTAGCTATTATAAATAGTGCTGCAATGAACACCAGCAGCATACATCTTTTCAAATTACTATTTTCATTTTTTTGTGGGTAAATATCTAGTAGTGGAATTACTGGATCATATGGTAGTTCTATTTTCAATTTTTTGAGGAACCTCCATACTGTTTCCACATTGGATGCACCACTTTGCATTCCAACCAACAGTACGCGAGGGTTCTTTTTTCTCCATTCCTCGCCAAGACTCATTCCTTGTCTTTTTGATTTTAGCCATTCAAACAGGTGTGGGGTGATATCTCATTGTGGTTTTGATGTACATTTCCCTAATGATTAGTGATGTTGAACATCTTTTCATGTGTCTGTCATCTTTAGTCTCCTTTGGCAAGATCTTTAATCAGGTCCTCTGCCCATTTTTTATTGGATTATGTGTTTTTGTTTGTTTGTTTTTTGTTTTTTGCTTTTTTTTTGGTATTGGTCTATGTAAGTTCTTTACATATTTTGGATATCAACCTATTATCAGATAGGTTATTTGAAAATATCTTCTCCCATTCAGTAGGTTGCCTTTTTGATTTGTTTATAGTTTTCTTCACAGTGCAAGGAAGAGCTTACTTTAACACACATGTTATTCCAAGTGACCACAACGATAAACTAAGCTAATGTCTATCATTATATGCTATAGAATACATCCCTTCTCTCATGTTAATTATTATTACTATTAATTATTATTATTTGCTGATTTCAACTCAGTCAGGTGAGATGACTAATTACCTCTGAAGTCAATTACTATATTGATCTTTCTCCTTACTCTAAGAAAATAGACTGCATTTCCACAGGTTTAAGTAGGAAGTGTTTATAAAGAAATATTAATAAGCTCGCAGCAACAACTCTAAGACCACACCGTAGAACTTGGTGGTTAACTAATACTGCTGATCCTAATGCTTCAGTGTCATTTTGAAAGGGCTATCATAATTATTTATTATTTTATTTTTAGCTTTTAAATCATTTTATGACTCAAAATAAGCTTCATTTTATTACTTAGTTTTCTAACTGTGTTCTGTGCCTTTAACAGTTTCAGGATTTTCTGCTCCTCGATACAGAAAGCACACTTGATCCAGTCAGGGACACATGTAGCACATATGGAACCACCATAGGCGCTCTGACATGTTTTTTTCATTTTAGACAGCCTCATAAGAACTTTAGTTCTTATAGCATGGACCCTTTGAAGTCAGCCTGAAAACACGTCACATGCAGATTTTGGTACTTTCGCAAACCTCTGGGTATAAAAGTAAACAATTCTATTAGCAGGGGTTTGCAATAGCCTAGTTTTGCTAGAGGCTGTATTGTAGGATAGCTTATGACAGTATGTGAAACACTGGACCATTCAGAATACCTCTAGACATATCCCTGGAAAAGCAAAGGCCACCATTACCATAAACTCACTGCCTTCGCTCCTGTGTGCTTCGACAATTTTGGTGTCCCGTTATTCCTGGCTTGTTTCCTGATGTGACTTCCTTATGAATCACAGTCTCATGCAGCTGTATCAAACTGGCAGAGCCTGTCACATGTCCACAAGCTAGCGGAAGAGGTGATTAGAAATATAGAGTTTCAATTTGGGAAAACGAGATATACAATGAAGGGGCAATGGAAACACATATTGAATGCTTGATAGCTTTTAAATAGTTGTTAGTGAGAGATTTGCACTAAGATTAATATCTAATTCATAATGATACAACAGCAAAAAATTATAAAGAGCTTACTTTGTACATTTTTTTCCTGAGTCCTGAATTTTTTTTTCTTAAAGTTCATTTATTTACTTTGAGAGAGACATAGAGTGCGAGCGGGGAAGGGGCAGAGAGAGAGGGAAAATCTCAAGAAGACTCTGCACTGTCAGTGCAGAACCCCAGGGAGGAACTCATGAGACTGTGAGATCATGACCCTGAGACAAAATCAAGAGTCAAACACTCAACTGACTGAGCCACCAGGTGCCCTGCATTCTGCATATTAATTCATTTTATCATTATATCTCCCCTGTGTGATTGATACTATTATTTATCCTATTTTATGGATGAGGAAACTGAAGCACTGAGATGTTAAAATCATGCCCAAGGTCACAGTGATTGCATATAATGAGATTTAGATGCAGGTAGTGTTTCAGGAGTCCAAATTCTTACTCTTAATCAATATACACATGATCTTTCACATATAAACAATGTCAGCAAATCAATATGGAATAGGCAAAAGAAAAATGAGTAGAATATATGAATAGGAAAATCACAGAAGATAAAGTAATGGTTAATAAAATTGGATTATTAGCATTGTAGAGAAAACTATGATATAATTATTTATATTCTTTGGGCCCAATATTCAAAAATTACTTAAATGAATTACATTTATCTTAAAGAACTTCCCTATATATCATTTGCTCAAAGTTCATTCACTGATTCTTTAAATACATAGCTCATATCCCCTTCAAGCTTCCCCATACTACCGACTATCAGAATAGTTACAGTCCTTAGTTGTAATTGTTTAGTTTTTAGGTGTTAGCATCATGAGAATATTTGCCTTGTTTGGCATACCCTCAGTAGTGTTCTTAGAACTTTTCAGAGTAGTCACTTGATAAAAATTGTTAAATATTGTTAAATGTAATAAAATGTCTTCTATTGACTCTTAAGAATTATTTAAAAAATGCTAGGCATCCTTTCTCTTTAGAAATTTCTAATACATGCTTTAAAAAAGTAAAATAACATACTTTCTCCATAATAGAACATGTTCTAATCTCCTTAGAGTTTTATTCCTGTAACATACATTAGCATATTTATTAAACCAACAGAGATTGAAGTCCTTTCAAAGGAGGTGGAGAAAACAGTACAAATTGTAATGATTTCTAATCAAAGCAGAAGATAATGAAATCTTGCCAGATGGAAATTCATCCACTTAGTAGATTAAAATAACAAGATGAAAATGAAAAAAAAAGGAAAAAGGGAAAATATTCAAAGGGCTCTGAATTTCATATAGAAAAAAAGCTATTATTGGAAGATTAAATATATCTTTAAAATAAAAGTGATTTAAAATCAGTCTCAATTAGGTTAAGTTGCACTTGATGTGATTTCCTTTCTACAAAACTTCGTGTATTAACTTCATTATTTGATTTGACTATTGTGTGCTTTGCATATGAATATATTCATGTATTAAGCTGTCTGAATTAATTTAAATATGATATAACGTGGTTAACACTAATAATCTGTTTTGACAAATTGAAAGGAAAAAGTACCTTAAAAATTGAAGACAAAGTATATAAAAATTTTTACGTCCTCAAGAAATATGTTTCATTGGCTAAAAGAGTATATTAAAATTGCACAGGTGAAATAATTCTTATAGGAAGTTTCATTGTAATGTGTATGAAATAAGGAAGAGTGAGAATTTAGGACCAAAAAACAATGGCCACAGTATTGTAGATTACATTGAGAATATGCTTTTAATTTTAGAACTATCTGCCAATCTTAGAATCTACTTGCTTTTGAGAGGAATTTGTATATATTGAGTGTGAATTTTTCCTGAACCATCTGATAAACAAGACCAACAGCTCCAGCAAATACTACTGGAAATGTTGATATTGAAGTATGTATGAATATAATTGCAGGGAGTCTGTGTCTTTATGCTGAAGCCCACAATGAAACTCATTATTTCCCACCTGTAGACTGGACAGGGCTTCCTCCCACAGACCCTCTCCTCCAAGCAAGTAGACCTAGATATGGTGCTCTTTTGGCAGCTTCTCTCAAGAAAAGGGGAAGAGTAGGGGTGCCTGAGTGGCTTAGTCATTAGCATCCAACTTTGGCTCAGGTCATGATCTCATGCTTTGAGCCTCAAACCTCCCACTGGGCTCTCTGCTCTCAGATCAGAGCCTGCTTTGGATCCTCTGTCTCCCTTTTTCTCTGCCCCTCCCCAGCTCACTCTCACCTCCCCCCCCCAAAAAAAATAATAAACACACACACACACACAAACAATAAAAACAAAAAAAGAAAGCTGGAAAGTAAAATGGGGAAGATATCCTTATCTCAGGAATTCCTTTCCCAGATATTCTGATTCTGCCATTCTCTCCTCTCCACTGTCAATCTAAATGGAAGAGAATGTTAGTATACAGCAAGATCCAGAGTAGCATGTTATGAGGTTAAGTTGCAAAGTGCTATTGCACAACAGTATGGATCTGGCATTTTTGTACAACAGTAATGAAGGCCTGTGAAGTTAGCACAGAACACCTGAGAAATGGCATGTACTCATGAGAAAGAGGTTTGGAATCCAAGGTGGAGCCTGAAACAATTGATCAGAGTGAATTAACTGATTCATTAATGTATTTATTTGATACAATACAGATTCTGTTAAAGCCCCATATTGTAGAGAAGGATAATCTATCAACACAGGAAGCCTGGAAGAAGAAATGAAAAAAATAATCACACTAACAAAAGAGACCTGGGGGCAGGGAAGAAAACATCATGAGTGCTTCCTACTCCTAGTTTTTTTCATATATTTAGGAACTTGTTGTTTTATTTGTTTCCCCCCACCCTTTTCTGACACCTCTTTTTCCTTCTCTTCTGTCCATTTTTCTCTTTGGATTTTGGTGCTTTGCTAATTGTAGGAATCTTTATATATTAAGAAAATTAAGCCTCTGCTGTGATTTGCTGTGCAAGTAGATTTTCCCCCATGTGATCATTTTTCTTTTGACCTTTTTAATGGTTATGTTAGGCACATAATTTTATTTTTTAAAGATAGAAAATTACAACTGTTTCATGGCTGGTGTGAAAAGTGTGTATGCTTGTGTGTGTGTGAGAGAGATTCTCATTCTGTTTCAGCAGCATGAACTTTGATGGCATATGAAATTATTGAGCTTAGTTAATTTTCATTCACAATCATTCCCATCAGGATTTGACTTTGATTTAGGTTTTTAGGTAATTGGGGCATGATTTGTAACCTAGCTTAACATCTATTTTGCTTTGTTTGTGTTGTATATATTTGTAAGAACTGTTGGGATTCCGTGTATTTAGGAGTTTAGTTAGAGCTTTTTGAATTGGTGTATGCAAAGGAAACCTTAAACAATTGGTTTTATACATTTTTATGGATATTTTTTTCTGTGTAGCACATTTTATACATTGACAAAATAAGCAATTTATGATATGCAACAATGATTAGGTATATTATCCCTACACACCAATTTTTAATTTACTTATATTTCATATCCACCATTTTAGTTTTCGGATAGATGATAATATCATTTGGAACGTCATGGGTTATTATGCTCTTATGTCAACTTTAGTGATGTAGGTCATAGTGAATTCTACCTCTACTTTCTGAATGAGATGCTTTCAGTACTGCTCATCAGAAACATTTCTGAATAGATATTGCTTACTTTCTTTAAAGCTTAAGTGAGAGCTTTGTTACATATAACTTTTGAAAGTTCAAAGTAATAAAAATAAAAATGATCATATAAACTGAAAAACAGTTAAAATTACTATAATCTGGTAAGGTATTTTAGAAGCTCTTAACTACAGAGAATAAACTGAGGGTTGCTGGAGGGGAGGTGGGGGATGGGCTAAATGGGTAATGGGTATTAAGGAGCGTACTTGTTGGGATGATGTTATATGTAAATGATGAATCACTACATTCTACTCCTAAAACCAATAGTACACTATGTTAACTAACTTGAATTTAAATACAAGTTTGGAAGACAAGTAATGAAAGAAAAAGATTTTAAAAAGTGGTATTTCAGAAGCTTGTAATTTTATTAACATGGCTGTTTATATTGCTGGACAACCTCTGTGCAATTAACCATTTCAACAAACCATAAAACTTTAGAGATCAAAATAATGTTATAGTCTAGAATTGATGATAAATTTATGCTATCCAGCCTAGATAACTACAACTGAATTGACAAGAACTTTATCTGCTTGCATTTTCATTAATTTACACCATATTTGAAAAATCAAGGGTAGAAGATGGATTTTAGCTTGGGTAATTAGAGTCAGTGAGAAAGTGAAAATTATTTCATGAGGTTCAGGAACTAATCACCTACTGAAAGTTATAATTAAAATATAAGAAGTATTCATTATGCTATTATTGATGAGTAATGAAGACATAAAAACCTTAAATAAGATCTATTGTAATATTATTTTTTAATTTTATTTATTTATTTTGAGAGAGAGAGAGCGCAGAGGAGAGGGAGAGGGAGAGAATCTCAAGCAGGCTCACACTGTCAGCACAGACCCTGATGCAGGGCTCAATCTCACAAACTGTGCGATCATGACCTGAGCCGAAATCAAGAGTCAGATGCTTAACTGACTGAGCCACCCAGGTGTCTCTGATATTATTTTTCATTCTTATATTCAGGATAAACTTGGCAAAAGATAGAGACCATGTTTGGTGGAATTGCTATTCTAGTGTTTCATATAGAGGGGACAAACTGCAAGAGATACAACATTTTTATTTTCACTTCCATTATCTAAAATTATGAATATTTTTTCTTAAAAATACATACAGCATATCCTGTACTTTTTATAAGCTAATTTTCTCTTTGTGCACTTCTTCTCTTTGGAGGGAAAAATAAAGGAGTATGTGTTGCTTCACTAAAATTAAGAGACCAAAATATCATCCTATAGGAGTACTGAGCCTTAAAGCCTTATTTTATGCAGATTATTTGTTATCTAAGTACAAATCTGGATTTGGGGTCTTATTAAAATAATTTTTAATCTGGGATGCCTGTTTCTACGTCTTTATTGGAAGTGTTTTGATCCATTCAGCTGTAGTAAATAAGGATCCCTGGGCTAAAACAAATAGGTTCTATATAGCCTCTTCAGAAATGAAACTATTCTAAGTGGTTCCCTGCTAACCTTCCTGCTGCAGTTGGTAAGTCCAGTCTCTTTCTGTTCTTCCTATAATATCCAGACTCATTCTTTTAAAATAAAAACCTTGACTGTGTCATGTGCCTGTTTAAAACATCCTGTACTCCGCATCATGACCTCCAAAGCCTGTGTTGTCTGTCTTCAGAATTCCTTGATCACTTTCTGATTCCATTTTTATTGCATTTTAATTTCTCTCTTCCTCATCGTGATCCATCACACTGGCTTTTTTTTTTTCATTTCTTCAAAACAATAAACATATTCCTGCCTCTGGTGATGTAAACCTTGTTCCTCACTTTGCATGAAGCACTCACTTTGTCATTATCTCCAGAGCTCACTTGTCCATTTGATGTAGGTCTCTGATGAGATGTCCTGTCTGAGATGCTTTCTTTAATAACTCTGTGAAATTGATGTATTAACTCCTTCAGTATTCAATTTCCTTACCCTGTTTTATTCTTTTTACATCACTATAATTAATTTACATTTCTGTTTCCTTTTTTTCTCTCTCCATTAGAATGTAATTTGAATGTGTGAAGAAACTTTGCTCTTACGTTCATACTTGTATCCACTATACATGTTTGATACATGAGTGCTTTCTAAATATTTCTTGAATGAAGAAAATAATGATTGAATGAAAAAAATGAATAAAATGGTCAATGAATTATCTGTAGTTTATGCAAGAGGTACTGACATTGAAAATCAACCTAAGAAAATTCTTACGACTATTTTGATGAAATTAACCTTTGTATGCCAAAGTTAAGTTTTGTTTCATAAACACTGAGGCCAGATTCTTCTCCCTTTTTCCATTCATTTGTTTTGTTTTATTTTGGCTTGGTTTGTGGAGGGTATAGTGGAGCTTATCCTTTAGTTCTGAATTGCTTATAATAACTTGGATCTGTGAACTCTGTTTCGTCAACTCCTCTTCTCTATGTGGTTCTAGGTTAGAGTTGGCCAAAACAGAAGCATATACAAGGTTTAGATGGTAAGAGTGAAGAGGAAGCCATTGCTCCTAGATGATTATGATAGACATGGTGACACAAATGCAGATATGCCAAAAAGGCTTGAGCTTCTAGCTTGTCTTCCTAATGACTGGCCCCACCATCCAATGGCAAGGCAAGCCAACCACTTAATATTACCCTATGGTTTCCTCACAGGTAACAGCTTTCTCAGACCACACTATGGAATTCTTCATGGATACACTGGGCCACCAGATATCCATAGCTTTTGAGCTTTTCCGGTAAGCTGTTAAATGCCCACTCATACCATTACTTCCCTCATTTCTATGAGAAACACCTTGTTCCTTTAATACTATTAATGGCTTTTTTTTAAAACTAAACTTTTATAAAACTTTTGTAACTGAATATCAGCCATCTGTCATTATACTTCTTTATATTGTTTGATCCTGGCTGCTATAGATAAATAAAACCTCATGAAAAACAAGTCATAATGTATATATATTTATATATGCATATGTGTGTATAGATAGCAGAACTTTATAAGAAACTGTTAATTAAGCCTAAAAATAATATGTTATAAAATCCCTTCCCCAATATTCACATTATTAGAAGAGCCTTCAACAATATTTTATGACTCTAAAGTGGATACAAATTCTATTTTTGTGTTTATAAGTAAAGAGGCATAATCATTGAATCCAGTGAAACTTGTCATAGCACATTGTTCAAATTTTCTGAATTTCCAAGGTAAATAAAAATATCTTACTGAATTAGAAAACCTACCAGTGGTCCATTTAAAATATGTAATATAGGGTCCTGGGTGGCTCAGCCAGTTGGGCATCCAGCTTCGGCTCAGGTCATGATCTCACAGTCCATGAGTGTGAACCCCGCCTCGGGCTCTGTGCTGACAGCTCAGAGCCTGGAGCCTGCTTTGGATTCTTTGTCTCCCTCTCTCTCTGTCCCTCCCCTGCTCATGCTCTGTCTCTCTGTGTCTTAAAAATAAATAAAAACATTAAAAAAATAAAAATAGAATAAAATGAAATACAGAATATATTTGATCTTAAAACAATCCCATATTCGGGGCGCCTGGGTGGCTCAGTCAGTTAAGTGTTCGACTTCGGCTCAGGGCATGATCTCGCGGTCCGTGAGTTCGAGCCCCGCATCGTGCTCTGTGCTGTCAGCTCAGAGCCTGGAGCCTGTTTCAGATTCTGTGTTTCCATCTCTCTCTGACCCTCCTCCATTCATGCTCTGTCTCTCTCTGTCTCAAAAATAAATAAACGTTAAAAAAATTTTTTTAAGCAATCCTGTATACTTCTAAAATCTGTTCTACCAGATCATTAAAGTACTTTCCAGATTTAGTTGAAAAAAAAGACAGAAAAAAATGAAATATTTTTGTCTACCATAAAAAATATGCTATTAATATTTAGAGCAACATGTGGTGAATTTGGTCTTCTTTCTCTCTTTCTTTTTCTACTTGAGATTATGCTGAGTGTACTGAAATACAATTTGTTTGGAAATGTGTGTAGCCACATCCTATAACTTTACATTGTTTCTTCATTTCTTTCTCCTATCTTTTATTTTAGTCTCTGAGAGCGAATAATGGTCTACCTAGAGTGTTTTGTGGTGAATCTACCTAAAGGTATATTTATCTATACCTCCATGTGCACACATACACACTTATTGGTGAACATATATCCTATCACAAAGTTGTGTCAGCTTGTTTTCATTTACTCATATATCTAAAAAGATTTATTGAATGTTACTTTGGGGCATGCATTATAAATATATATGGGTAGATCAAAAAGAGATTCTCACTTCTCCACTAAATAATCTAGTATGGATAAACAACTAAACATAAGATTGAAGTGAAGTGTGACAAATGCAATTAAGAGAAAAATACAGTGATTGTGCAAAGTTAACATATTGATATGAGAGTACCTGAATGAATGTTATTTCAACTGCAATTTGACTGAAGGTTAGAAGGTACCTGGATTAAGTAGAGTGGGGAGGAGAAATGTTTCTATCATAAAGTCTGAGTGAAAATGCAGGGATACGAAAGCATCTTAATATACCTGGAGCATGGATTAAGAGTGTGGGATGGCAGGCAACAAGGGAGATCAAAATCAAAGGAAAATTAACAAGATTTGGATGGAATTTTATACTTTATCATGAGGGCAATGAGGATATATATAGAAAATGACATAAAATATTAAATTTTATTTTCAAGAGGATCATCTGGTTGCTGGGTTTTAAATGGTTAGGGAGGAAGGGACAGCCTGGTGGCAGCGAACCCAGTTAGCAAGAGATTAGATTCCTAAACTCTAGTAGTAAGGATGGAGACAATAGTTTGTATCTGAAAGGTATTTAAAAGGAGATTTGGTAGTTGATGGCTTGGGAGAAGTGCTTGAAGAGAGAAGTCAACTTTAACTCAGATGTCAAGATTGGGCAAGTGGTCAGAGAGAGGAGAATTCTATTCAATGTGGGATACAGAAGGCAGAATTCTTTTTCGTGGCAATGGAGATGAAAGATAGTGTAGTCTGTAACTACTAAGTAGGATTTTATACGTCCATGGGTACCTAATTAGAAATGTCCCATAGGCAGTCGAGAAGATAGCAGGTGAGGAGTTGTCTGGAAGGAAACATGGTATTCGGCTTTTACAAATTTATAAGGTATAAAATGTGATTGTTTACTATACATGTACATTGTGAAAAATTGACACAATCAAGTTAATCACCACAGCCATCTTCTTACATAGTTACGTGTGTGTGTGTGTGTGTGTGTGTGTGTGTGTGTGGTGTAAAAACACAAGATCTTCCCTCTTAGCAGATTTCAGGATTTCATGTATACAATACAGTATTATTAACTATAGCCACCAACTTTAAGGTATATAATATGTTGATTTGATTTATATATTGCAATATGATTACTTAGCATTAGTTAACACTTGTATCATGTCACATAATTATTGTTTCATTTTGTGGTGAGAACTGTTAAGATCTAGTCTCTTAGCAACTTTAAAGTATATAGTACAGTATTATTGACTATAATCACCATGATATGCATTATATCCCCCAAAATTATTCAACATAAAACTGGAAGTTTTTACCTTTTTGCCAACATCTCTCCATTTCATCATTCGCTAGTCCCTGGCAGTCATTGTTCTACTATCTGGTTCTATAAGCTCAATTTTTTTAGATTCCACATATAAGTGAGATTATATAGTACTTGTCTTTCTCTGTCTGGTTTATTTCATTAGAATAATGTCCTCCAGGTTTGTCCATGCTGTCCTGAACATCAGGATTTCCTTTTTTTAATGGTTGAATAACATTCTATTATGTGTATTATAAATGTGGGTTTTCCCCCCAAATTTTGTGATTCATTTGAATTTTATACTGTTTTTGTCAGAAAATGTGCATGAAATGATATCAACATTTTTATATTAATTGAGACTTCTTTTGTGGTCTAATATGTGATCTATCGTGGAGAATGTTCCAGGTGCACTTGAAAAGAATGTGTATTCTGTTGTTTTTGGATGGAATGTTGTGTGTGTGTGTGTGTGTGTGTGTGTGTGTGTATATATGTTAAGTCTATCTGGTCTAATGTGTCATTTAAAAACACTGTTTCCTCATTGATTTTTTTGCCTGGATAATCTATACATTAATGTACATGGGTTGTTAAAGTCCCCTACTATTATTGTATTACTATTTCTCCCTTTATGTCTGTTAATATATGATTTATGTATTCAGGTACTCCTATGTTGTGTGTATAGATATTTATAATTTTATATTCTTTTGTTGGATTCTCCTTTGTCATTATATAATTCTCTTCTTTTTCTCTTGTTACAGTTTTGATTTAAACTTTATTTTATCCAAGTATTGCTACCCTGACTTTTTCCACTTCTGTTAGCTGGAATATGTTTTTTTCCATCCTTTCATTTTTAGTCTGTATGTGTCTTTACGTCTGAAGTGAGTTTCTTCTAAGTAGTGTAGATAATAGGACTGGTTTTCAATCCATTCTGCAACCCTATGTCTTCTGTTTGGAGCACTTAGACCATGTACAATGAAATTAATTATTGATATGCCACAAAGTTGTTCATCTCTTCTTGACAGTCCAGTGAGCATCTTTATGATTATTACTTTAAACTCTTTTTTAGGCCTATTTCTTGTCTCTGTTTCATTTAGTTCTTGTTCTGACGTTTGTCTTGTTCTTTTGTTGACAGCATATCCCTTGGTCTCTCCATTTTGCTTGAATTTCTGTGTTTGTTTCTATGAATTCAGTGGAATAGATATTTCTCCTAAACTTGAAGGAATTTTCTTGTGTATGGTCGTATGCTTCACAGATTGTGTGCCTGGTGACTTTGACAGGCTTGCTAGAGCTCTGTGTGACATGGGCTGGGTTCCTGAGGCACTTCATGCTGGGGCTGCCTTGGTGGGATGGCTGGAGTGAAGGGGGCATGGAGCAGGGGAGTCCCAGTCTCTCTGTGCAGGTGGCACCCTGGAAATACAGCTAAAAGTGAAGTGGGTGCAATCCAGGATATCCTGGGGTATTCAGTGCAGGGAGTGTTCTGATGCGACAACTGGAGCTGTGGTTGTTGCAGGCTGGGATATCCTGGTGTGCTCCATGCTGGAGGCATAATGGTGGGGTGGCTAGAACCGAGGCAGGATGCAGGCTGGAATGTTCCCAGGGTTCTCCACACAAAGGTATGTCTTGGAGAGCAGTTGAAGCCAAAGTAGGAACAAGCAAAGAAGTGCCAGATATGTGAGGGGTACCCTAATAAGCCATCTGGAGTTGAAGTGGTGTGAGCCTGAGGTATTTGGTGGTGCTTTGTGTCTGAATCACTTTGGCATGATGTCTGGAGCTATAGTGAGTATTGTCCAGGAGTGTCCCAGTGTGTGCAATACTGGTGCTGCCTTGTTGGGATGTCTGGGATTGGTGTGGCTGGGCTTACTGAGTTGGTAGGCCAGCTAGGGCACACAGACTCTGTTCCCATCCATGCTCTCAAGGTTGGGGATTATAACCATGGCTGTCACCAGTCCCTTGGACCCAGAGAGAGTTCCAGCAGCTTCCTTGCTATCTGGCAGTGTGCTAGGGCTAATCACTTTATATTCTAGTTTCTCTTTTAAACCATGCCTTTGTTTTTTCTATACCCCAGGATGTGTGGGGCTGGTTTAGACTAGGGGCTCAGAGCTTGCTGAGGTAGCTGGCAAGCTATGGTACTAAGAACCCTTCTGTAGTCAGCACTTTCAAGATGGAGGGGAATGTAAATCATGGTACTTGCCAGATGCTTGGGAGCATGCTAGAGAAAGTTCAGCAGGTCCCTCTATACATGCTTGGAAGAGTTCTAGGGCAGAATCCTTTATATTCTAGTGTTTATTTTAAACTGTAGTTTTTTTTTTCTATACCCCAGGGTATCTGGGGCCGGTGTGAAGGAGGACCCTGGGGCTCAATGAGGCAGCAAGCCAGTTATTGTGTCCAGACCCTGTTCCCATCTGTGTGTGCTGTCAAGGTGGATTGTAAATGTAAACAATGCATACTTAAAGCTAAAGTGAGTCACTTGTAGGAAGATGATTGTCAGGTAATTAAAAAAAATCAATTTAGCTACTCTTTTGATTGTATAATTTAACCCATTTATATTTAAAGTTAATTATTGATATGTAAGAACTTACTATTGCCCATTTGTTGTTTTCTGGCTGTTTTATGGTTTCTTTCATCCTTGTTTTCTCTCTTGCTGTCTTTCTTTGTGATTTGTTAATGTTTTGTAGTGGTTTGGTTCTTTGATACTTTCTCTCTCCCTCCCTTCCTCTCTCTCTAGTTCTTTCTTTCTCTTTTGTGTGTGTAGGTACTAGAGATTTCTTATTTCTGGCTTTGCACAAAACATCTTATGAGTGTATTTTAAGCTTATAACAACTTTACTTTATTCATGCAAATTCTATACTTTTACTCTCTTTCATATTTCATGCTTTTTGTAAAAAAAATTTAAAAAATTAACATTTATTTATTCTTGAGAGACAGAGCATGAGTGAGGGAGAAGCAGAGAGAGAGAGAGAGGGAGACACAGAATCTGAAGCACAGAGCCCGACGTGGGGCTTGAACCCATGAACAGCGAGATCATACCCGAGCTGAAGACAGATGCTTAACTGATTGAACCCCCAGGTACCCCTCACATTTTATGCTTTTGATGTTACACTTGCATCTTTTTATATTGTGTACCTATTAACAAATTATGGTAGCTATAATTATTTTTAATAGTTTTGTCTTTTAACTTTTAACATACAGTTACAAGTGAATCACACACGCATACACACACACATCTCAGTGGCCTTCTTTGGGGTTATTAGGTTGAAATCCTTATCAGGCAATTCATAGATATCCATTTTTTGTGGGGTCAGCTACTAGAGTTTTAATATTACAGCATATTCTGTTTTTTTTTCTTTTTTTAAGTAGGCTTCACATCAAGTGTTGAGCCAAATGTGGGACTTGAACTCATGACCCTGAGTTCAAGACCTGAGCAGAGATCAAGAGTCGGACGCTTAACTGACTGAGCCATCCAGGCACCCTGAATATTACAAAATATTCTTTTTAAATTTTTCTTATGTTTATTTATTTTTGAGAGAGCGATACAAACAGAACATGAGCAGGGGAGGGGCAAGAGAGAGGGAGACACAGAATCCGAAGCAGGCTCCAGGATCTGAGCTGTCAGCACAGAGCCCAATGTGGGACTCAAACTTAAGAACTGTGAGATCATGACCTGCACAGAGCCCAATGTGGGACTTAAATTTAAGAACTGTGAGATCATGACCTCAGCTGAAGTTGGATGCTTAACCGACTGAGCCACCAAGGTGCCCCAGAATATTTTTAATTTGACCATATATTTACCTTTACAGTAGTTTTAAACTTTCATATTTCTAATTAGCATTATTTTGCTTTAACTTGAAGAATCCCTTTAGTATTTCTTGTCAGGTAGGTCTAGTGGTAATAAACTTCCTCAGATTTTGTTTATCTGGGAAAGTTTTTCTGTGTCCTTCATTTCTGAAGGGCAGGTTTATTGGGTAAATTTTTTTGGTTGGCAATGTTTTTTTTTTTTTTTCTTTTAGTACTTTGAATGTATTGTCCCATTCTGTCCTGGTCTGCAAGTTTGCTGCTAAGAGATTAGCTCATAGTCTTATAGAGGTGCCCTTGTATGTGATGAGTCACTTTTTCCTTGCTGTTTTTAAAATTCTCTATTTGTCTTTGACCTTTGGCAATTTGATTTAATATGGGGCAGGACTGCTCCCAGACTGCATATGAGAAGGGCTGATGCAGTGTCACAAAGTTCTTAGGTAGGGCTGAAATCGGAATGCCAGCCTCATGGACACAGATGGGTATGTCTCCTACCTGGTTACTGGGTGAACAGAACTGGTAGCCAAAAGGGAGGAGAGCCAACTCATGGGCTGCTTCAGGTTCCATAGCCAGCCCTGAGGTTGGTAGGCCTGTTATCTGAGGCATGGGTAGATGTGACTCTTACTGGGTCCTTTGGTGGTAAGACCAAGGCCAAACAGGGCTGTAGCTGAATCCATAGGATCTAAGACTCTAGGTTTGTAGCTAGGACCACATTCAGTGAGTTTGCCACCTGGGTATGGACCTGCCTTCTTGTAAGAGATCTCCTGGTGTTAGGTTCCACAGCTTCTTACCTGGGTCCCTAAGCTCTCACAAAAGTACTTTTGTCCATGGCTGGCTGGCAAATAGTTGCTGCTGGGAGATTCGAGCAGGGAACCTCCTATTTTGCCATCTGGCTGAGGTCACTCTCCAGGCTTTAAAGTTTTAATTTAATTCTATTTTTATGTGAGATATATTTGATCATGATTAAATGTAGATTGACAGAAATGAGTAAAGGAGAATTAAGACCTATTTAAAACTTGCCTCAAAGATTATTAAAGAGGTCTATATACTTATAATTGTGTCCAAAGTACATAAATTGAGTTAGAATCAGTTTACATTGATTTGGTTTATTCTTTTAAAAAGTCTAGAAAAATTGAATATTAAAAAAAGCAAAACTTGTAATTATCAAATGGCTAAATAGATTTAATTTCTTCTCTAAACAAGATTAAAACTGGTGGTGTTTTCTTCCAAATTTTGTGAATATCATGTACACACACACACACACACACACACACAGATATTTCTTCTCCAATAAATTCCTGTTTAGCATAAACAACTCATTAAGGATTACATTTCTTTGAAGATTGAAATATAATTTCTTCTGTTTTACTTGTTACATTCAAATTTTTTGGATACCCATTTTCAATGGCAGTGCCAAGAAATGTTAGTTACTGGATTATTTCCCAGATTCTAGTTTAATATGTACCTAACATCTTCCAATTTCAGCATAAAAATAAATTCTAAATCTTCCTGAGTCAGTCAGCAAAATACAGGTACTTTTTGGTTATTGCCAATTCCATATCCATCACCAGAAGCTAGAAAACAGACAGGGATGATTTCATGGTGAGAGTATCATAGCTATGATCATGCAAATGATCTAAATGGGCAAATGGAAAATCAAGTGAAAAGCCAAAGTGATATTTTCCTGAGTGACTAAGCAATTTAGAGATTCCAGGCTAACATAAACTGAAGAAGGAAAAAGACGACTGGGTGGTGGTAGGGGGCTGGTGTCCTCTGATGTAAGGCAAACACTTTCGACAATAAAAAAATATATTCATCACCCATAAATGCTATAGCTTTTATTATTTTCATAAAATGATTCGTAAAATGCCACAAAGTTTTAAAAAATAGATCATAACTACATTATGGAGAGAAGTTCTCCACTGTGTGTCTCTAAGAGGAATTTTAGTAGGGAAGGAGAGGGCAATAAAGTAAATATTTGACTTAAGTGTTTTGTTTACTTACCTTGAGGGGTTCTGTATTCCTTCAGTGAGAGGTTCAAATCCTAAACCTTGTTTATATGTCCATAAAATGACCTCAAATAGAAGAATAATTGATGCTAATGGTGTACCTTGTTTTATTTTTTGTTTTGTTTTCCTACTGGCATATGTAGAAACTGTTCAATTTGTCCTTACATAAGAACAGAAGACATTTATAGCCTACTTCCTGGCAATCTTATCAAAGTGCTTTAAACTATGAAAGAAATGCTTATAAAATAGGAAATATAGGAAATATAGTGCTTTCTATGCATCTGCTTCTTTAGAACACATAAACCTTTATTATATGTGTGCATACTGCACATTTTGGAATATAACTATTAGTGTACTTTATGAAACTATATTTTTAATTTTTTTAGAGTTTATTTTTGAGAGAGCCAGAGACAGAATGTGAGCAGGGGAAGGGCAGAGAGAGGGAGACACAGAATCCAAAGCAGGCTCCAGGCTCTGAGATGTCAGCACAGAAACCACCATGGGGCCCGAACTCACAAACCATGAGATCATGACCTGACCCAAAAGTCAGACTCTTAAACTTCCGAGCCACCCAGGTGCCCCTGAAACTACATTTTTATATATTAATATACTACAAAGTGCTGTGCAACATATATGAAATTACACAAATCTTTAGAGACTAAAAATAGAAATGGCAGGCACAAGCCTATTTCCTTTTGAGAATGAAAAGTGCTTAATGGATTTGTGAAGAGAGGGCTTTTACCAAACAGAAGACATGTACTGACAGAATTTGGGGAAATTATCCTTAACAGCTGATTTCCCTTTGTGTTTATGGAGTCATACATTTTTATGATAAAACACAAAGTAAATGAATAGAAGATCTGTATTCAAATATATCATAACATTTTGCTAAGAATGGATAATTTTATTTCTTTAAAAATATGCAGGGAATTAGCTGATTATTAATTACCAATTTGTTTTTGAACAGTTTTATAGGTTCTGTTAAAATTATACATATAGGTTTCTCGTGTTGACTTTGTTTAATCATGATACTGTTAATATAATACCAAAATATTTGGAAAAGTTACAGAGTTTTTGGTTGTCTCAAAGAACATAGGAAATTAGTGTTTTTACATTTACTCCCAAAGTAGCATCCAAATTAGAGAGGGAGACTCTATGATGATGTGGTTCAACGTGTGTCTATAATTTTTATAAGTTTCTTTCTGAATTTTTTCTCAACTGTAGGGCAAAGAGATAAAACTGCAATAGGAACTATACAAGATATTAATAAGCAAAAATAAGACTATTCAGCATTTTTTGCTGACAAGAAAAATGACACTAATGCCTTTCACATACCTTTCTCATCAATTCCTTTCTACCAAACACATCAGTTTACAGATGTCACTTTGGTGGCAATCATCATCGGTATTTCTTAGAGCAGTTCTTTGGCTTCCCAGACTCTGAAGTAAGTCCACTTATTCATTTTCTTTCTTAAAAGACTATTTTTAGAGCAGTTTTAGATATATAACAAAACTGAGCAGAAGGCACACAGAGTTTCTTTATACCCTCATCATGCATAGCCACCACTATTTTCCACATCGGTCACCAGAATGACACTTTTTTTTTTTTTAACCAAGGACAAACTGACATTGATAAATTGTATTCAGTCAAACTCCATAGTTTACCTTAGAGTTTACTCTTGGTGTTATAAATTCCATAGGTTTGGACAAATGAATAGTGATATGTATCCTTCATTATGATATTACACGGAGTATTTTCACTAACCTAAACATTTTGTGCTCTGCATATTCATCTCCTCTCCCCTTGGTTACTGTGGGGTTACTGATCTTTTTACTGTAACCACAGATGTGCTTTTTCAGAATGTCATATAGTTGGAAACATACTTATGTAGCTTCTTTAGATAATCATTTTTCACTTAGTAACATGTATTTAAAATTGCTCCATGTCTTTTCATGGGTTAACAGCTCATTTTATAAGCACTAAATAATATCCCAGTCATCATTGTCTAGATGTACCCTAGCTTATTCACCTACTGGAGAACACTTTGGTTGCTCCCAAGTACTGGAATTATGAATAAAACTGTTATAAACATTATTGTATAGGTTTTAATGTGGGCATAAGTTTTCAAATCCTTTGGGTAAATGCCAAGGAGGGTGATAGATGGATCTTGTTTAGTGTTGTCAGAGTTTTTCATTTTGGGAGGGTTAGTTTAGTTTTTAGTTTGCTTAGTTTTATAAGAAACTGCCAAATTGTTTTCCAAAGAAGTGTATTATTTTGCATTCCCACCAGCAATTAATGAGTGTTCCTGTTGTTCCACATCCACTCTAGCACTTGGTGTTGCCAGTGTTCTAATTGTGGCCATTCTAGTAGATTTCTAGTGCTATCTCATTGTTTTAATTTGTATTTCCCTGATAAAATATGATGCAGATCACTTTGCATATGCTTATTTGTCTTCTGTGTATCTTCTTTGGTGAGATTTTGTTAAGGTTATGAGCCCATTTTAAACTAGGTTCTCATTGTTAAGAGTTCTTTGTAATACTTTGGATAATAGTCCTTTAACAAATTTGTCTTCTACAAATATTTTCTCCCCATCTGTGGCTTGTCATCTAAGTCTCTTGATATTATCTTTCAGAGAGCAGAAGTTTTTAATTTTAATGAAGTCCAGGTTATCAGTTATTTCTTTCATGGGTTGCTTCTTCGTGTATCTAAAAAGTCATCATCATACCCATGATCATCTAGGTTTGTACTATGTTATCTTCTAGAAGTTTTATAGTTTTGCACTCTACATTTACAGGTATGATCCATTTAAATTTTTTGTAAGTTTATTTATTTTGAGAGAGATAGAGCAAACATATGAGCCGGCCAGAGGAGGGGGACAGAGAGAAAGGAGAGAGAGAATTCTAAGCAGGCTCCATGCTGTCAGCATGAACCTGATGCGGGGCCCAATCTCATGAACAACAAGATCATAACCTCAGCCAAGAATTGGATGCTTAACTGACTCAGGCACCCCATGTATGATCCATTTTGTGTTAATTTTTGTAAAGGGTATGAGGTCTGTGTTTAGAGTATTTAATTTTATTATCATATTTAATTTTAATTTTATTTTGTTTTGTGTTTTATTTTATTCATTTTACTTTATTTATTTTATTTTGTATATTAGTGTCCAGTCATTACAGCACTATACGTTGAAGAGAATATCTTTGCTCTATTGGATTCCCTTTGCGCCTCTGACAAAGATCAGTTGACCATACTTATGTGGATCTATTTCCGTGTTTTTTACTTTGTTCTTTTGATCCATTTGTCTATTCTTTTTTAAAATGTTTATTTACTGGGGCACCTGGGTGGCTCAGTCAGTTGGGTGTCCGACTTCGGCTCAGGTCATGATCTCGCGGTTCCTGAGTTCGAGCCCCACATGGGGCTCTGTGCTGACAGCTCAGAGCCTGGAGCCTGTTTCAGATTCTGTGTCTCCCTCTCTCTCTGACCCTCCTCCATTCATGCTCTGTCTCTCTCTCTCTCAAAAATAAATAAACGTTAAAAAAAATTTTAAAAATGTTTATTTACTTATTTTGAGAGAGAGGGCATATGTGAGTGGGGGAGGGGCAGAGAGAGAGGGAGAGAGAGAAAATCCCAAGTAGGCTCCACACTGTCAGTGTAGAGCCTAATGTGGAACTTGATCTCATGGTTCATGAGATCATGACCTGAGTTGAAACCAAGAGTCAGACTCTCAGTCAGCTGTGCCCCCTGTTTTTTTTTTTTTATTTGCTTGTTTGTTTATTTAAAAGGAATTCACAAATATTTGTTATTTTCTTTTTTATTTTATTTATTTTTATTTCATTTATTTTTTATTTCTATTTTATTTTATTTTATTTAGTTTATTTTTTAAATATAATTTATTGTCAAGTTAGCTAACATACAGTGTATACGGTGTGCTCTTGGCTTCGGGAGTAGATTCCCATGATTCTTCACTTACGTGTAACACCCAGTGCTCATCCCAACAAGTGTCCTCCTCCATGCCCATCACCCATTTTCCCCTCCCCGCCACATCAACCCTCAGTTTGTTCTCTGTATTTAAGAGTCTCCTATGGTTTGCCTCTCTCTCTGTTTGAAACTAGTTTATTCCCCTTCCCTTCCCCCATGGTCCTCTGTTAAGTTTCTCAAATTCCACATATGAGTGAAAATATATGATATCTGTCTTTCTCTGACTTACATCACTTAGCATAATATCCTCCAGTTCTGTCCACATTGTTGCAAATGGCAAGATTTCATTCTTTCTCATTGCCAAGTAGTATTCTTGGCACTTATTGTCATGAGAGACATAAGGCTACAGTTGTCCTGATATTCTTTGATTTTGGTATTATGATAATCCTGGCCTCATAGAATGAATTCGGAAGTAATTTCTCTTTTTTCTATTCTCTGAAAGAGACTGTAGACATGGGGCATAATTTTTTTCCTTAAATATTTGGTATAATCCACTAGTCAAAGAATCTGTCCCTGGTACTTTCTGTTTGGAAGCTTATTATTGCTTAAATTTTTAAATAGGATTAGGCCTATTATGATATTCTATTGAGTTATGGCAGACTGCGTCTTTCAAGATATTGGTGTATTTCATCTACATTATCAAATTTTTCAGTGTAAAGTTGTGTGTTGTATAGCTTTATTTTCCTATTAATATCAATGGGATCTGTACTAATATCCCCTCTCTCATTTCTGATATTAGTAATTTGTCTCCTCTCTTTTTCCTATTAAGCCTGGCTAGAAGTTTCTTGATTTTAATGATCTTTTCAAATGACTAAGTTTTAGTTCAATTGATTTTCTGTTTTCAATTTTATCTCTAATTCCTATTAGTTCTTTTCTACTATTTTGCTTTTAATTTGCTACTTTTTTCTAGTTTTCTACAGTGGAGACTTAGGTTATTAATTTTATATCTTTCTTCTTTATAATATATGCTCAATACTATAGATTTCCCTCAACTTTTGATACATTGTTTTTTTTTCCATTTGTATTTAATTCAAAACATTTAAAATTTTCTTTTGAAATTTCTTCTTTGACCCTTATGTTATTTTGAAGTATATTATTTGATCTTCACATATTTGGGTATTTTCCAGTTATTTTGCTGTTACCAATTTCTAATTTAATTCTATTATGGTTAATAGCAGACATTGTATAATTTGTGTTAAGTTTATTAAGGTGTGGTTTATGGCCTAGAATGTAGTTTATCACAGCAAATGTTCCATGTGAGTTTGGGAGAAATGTACATTCTACTATTGGATGAAGTAGTCCATAAATGTCAATTGTACCTGACAGATAGTATCATTGAGTTTGATTATGTCATTATTGATTTTCTGTCTTCTGGATTATGTCCATTTCTTTTTTTTAATTTTTATTTAAACTTTAATTAGTTAACATACAGTGCAATATTGGTTTCAGGAGTAGAATTTAGTGATTCATCACTCACATAGAACACTCAGTGATCATCACAACAAGTGTTCTATTTAATACCCATCACCTGTCCAACCCATTACCCACTGACTCCCTCTATTAACCCCCAGTTCTCTATAGTTAAGAGTCTCTTGTGGTTTGTTTCCCTCTCTTCTCTCCCCCATTCCCATATGTTCATCTGTTTTGTTTCTTATGTGCCATATATGACTGAAATCATATGTTATTTGTCTTTCTCTTATTGACTTGTTTCACTTAGCATAATGCATTCTAGTTCGATCCATGTCGTTTCAAATGGCAAGACTTCATTCTTTTTCATGGCTGAGTAATATTCCTTTGTATATATACACCCCATCTTCTTTATCCATTCATCAGTTGATAGATATTTGGGCTTTTCCCACAGTTTGGCTATTGTTGATAATGCTGCTATAAACATCAGGTGCATGTACTCCTTCAATTCTGTATTTTTGTCCACTTTGGGTGCAATTGCACTAATAGTACAATTACTGGATCATAGGGTAGTTCCATTTTTAGTTTTTTAAGAAACTTACATACTATTTTCCAGAGTGACTACACCAGTTTGCATTCTCACTGACAGTGTAATAAGTTCCCCTTTCTCTGCATCCTCACCAACAACCTACTGTTTACTGTGTTGTTAGTTTTAGCCATTTATTATTATTTTTTAAATTTATTCTTAAGAGAGAAAACATGAGCAGGGGAGGGGTAGAGAGAGGGAGACAGAGGATCTGAAGTGGGCTCAGTGGTGACAGCAGCTACACTGATTCGGGGCTTGAACTCAGAAATGGCAAGATCATGACCTGTGCCAAAGTTGGACGCTCAACCTACTGAGCCACCCGGGCACCTCTATTTTAGCCATTCTGACGGGTGTGAGGTGGTGTCGTATTGTTGTTTTGATCTGTATTTCCCTGATGATGATTGATGTTGACACACATGATGTTTTCATGTGCCTGTTAGCCATCTGGATGTCTTTAGAAAAGTGTCTATTTATATCTTCTGCACATTTCTTAACTGGGTTGTTTTTTAGGTGTTGAGTTTGATAACTTTATAGATTTTATACTAACCCCTTATCAGATATGTCATTTGGAAATACCTTCTCCAATTCCATAGGTTGTCTTTCAGTTTTGTTGATTGTTTCCTTTGCTGCACAGAAGGTTTTTATCTTAATGAAGTCCCAATAGTTCATTTTTGTTTTGGTTTCCCTTGCCTCTGAAGACATACCTAGTAAGAAGTTGCTATGGTTGATGTAAAAGAGTCTTGATGCTTTAGGATTGTAATTGTTTCTTGTCCCACATTTAGGTCTTTCATCAATTTTGAATTTATTTTTGCTTATGGTGTAAGAATGTGGTCCAGTTTCATTCTTCTTCATGTTACTAGTCAGTTTTACCAACACCATTTGTTTAAAAGACTGTCTTTTTTTCCATTAGATATTCTTTCCTGCTTTGTCAAAAACTGGTTGACAATGTAGTTGTGGGCCCATCTCTGGGTTTTCTATTCTGTTCCATTGGTGTAAGTGTCTGTAATTGCACCAGTACCATACTGTCCTGATGACTACAGTTTTGTAATACATTTTCAATCCCAGAATCGTGATTTTGTTTTTTGTTTTGCTTTGTTTTGTTTTTTTTCTTTTCAGAATTGCTTTGGCTACTTGAGGTCTTTTATGGTTATATACAAATTTTAGTATTGTTTGTTCTAGTTCTGTGAAAAATGCTGATGATGTTTTGATAGGGATTGCATTAAATACATACATTGCTTTGGGTAATATGGATATTTTAACAATATTCTTCCAATCCATAAGCATGGAATGTTTTTCTATTTCTTTGTGTCATCATGAATTTCTTTTATAAGTATTCTAAACTTTTCAGAGAATAGATCTTTTACCTCTTTGGTTAGGTTTAGTCCTAGGTATCTTATGGTTTTTGGCGCAACTGTAAATAAAATTCATTCCTTGATTTCTCTTTCTGCTGCTTCATTATTGGTGTACAGAAATGCAACAGATTTCTGTATGTTGATTTTGTATCCTGCAACTTTACTGAATTCATGTATCTTTAACAAAATAGAAAAGAATATCCGATGGAAACAAGACAGTCTCCTTAACAAATGGTGTTGGGGGGTTGCGCACGTGGGTGGCTCAGTCATTTAAGTGCCTGACTTCAGCTCAGGTTATGATCTCATGGTTTGTGAGTTCGAGCCCTGTGTTCAGGCTCTATATAGATAGCTCAGAGCCTGGAGCCTGCTTTGCATTCTGTGACACCCTCTCTCTCTGCCCCTCCCCAACTTGTGCTTGCTCTCTCTCGCTCTCTCTTTCTCTCTCAAAAAGAAATAAGCATAAAAAAAAAACAATTGGTGTTTGGGAAACTGGAAAAAACATGCAGAAGAATGAAACCAGACCACTTTTCTTACACCAAAAATAAAATCAAAATGGATGAAAAATCTAAATGTGATACAGGAAACCATTTAAATCCTAGAGGATAATACAGGCAGCAACATCTTTGACATCAGCTATAGCAACTTCTTACTAGATTTGTCTCCAGAGGCAAGGGAGACAAAAGCAAAAATGAACTATCAGGACTTCATCAAGATAAAAAGCTTCTATACATCAAAGGAAACCATCAACAGAACTAAAAGACAACTGACAGAATGGGAGAATATATTTGCAAATCACATATCTGATAAGGAGTTAGTATCCAAAATTTATAAAGAACTTACAAACTCAACACCTAAAAAACCATAACCCGGTTAAGAAATGGGCAGAAGACATGAATAGACGCTTTTCCAAAAAAAGACATTCAGATGGCCAACAGACATATGAAAAAATGCTCAACATCACTCATCATCAGAGAAATACAAATCAAAACCATGATGAGATATCACTTCATGTCTGTCAGAATGACTAAAATTCACAACACAGGAAAGAGTAGATGTTGGTGAGGATGCAGAGAAAGGGGAACCCTCTTATAATGTTAGTGGGAATGAAAACTGGTGCAGCTACTCTGAAAAACAGTATGAAGGTTCCTCAAAAAGTTAAAAATAGAACTACCCAATGATCCATCAACTGCACTACTAAGTGTTTACCCAAAGGATACAAAAATACTGATTTTTGAAGAGGCACAAGTATCCTGATGTTATGGCAGCATTATTGGCAATAGCCAAACTTTGAGGAGAGCCCAAATGTCCATCGACTGATGAATGGATAAAGAAGATGGTGTGTGTGTGTGTGTGTGTGTGTGTGTATATGTATATGTATGTGTATATGTATATATATGTGTGTGTATACACACACATATATATACATATACACATGTATATGTATATGTATGTGTATATGTATGTGTATATGTATATGTATGTGTATATGTATGTGTATATGTATATATATGTGTGTGTATACACACACATATATATACATATACACATACATATACATATATACACACACACACACACACACACCCCATATATGTATGTGGGAATATTACTCAGCCATCAAAAAGAATGAAATCTTGGGGCACCTGGGTGGCTCAGTAGGTTAAGCATCTGACTTTGGCTCAGGTCATGACATCATGGTCCATGAGTTCGAGCCCCACATCGGGCTCTGTGCTGACAGCTCAGAGCCTGGAGCCTGCTTTGGATTCTGTGTCTCCCTCTCTCTCTCTCTCTCAAAAATAAATAAACATTAAAAAAATAAAAAAAAAAAGAATGAAATCTTGCCATTTGAAATGGCATGGATGGAACTAGAGTGTATTATGCCAAGTGACATAAGTCAATCAGAGAAAGACAAATACCATGATTTCACTCATATGTGGAATTTAAGAAACAATGGGTAAAGAAGGTAAAGAAATAAACATAGGGTGAAGAAATAAAAGAGAGAGGGAGGAAAAAAATCTTAAGAGACTCTTAACTATAGAAGAAAAAGCTGAGGTTTTCTGGAGGGGAGGTTCACAGAGGTATGGACTAAATGGGTGATAGGTATTAATGAGGGAATTTGCGATGAGCACTACGTGTTATATGTACATCCTGAATCACTAAATTCTATTCCTGAAACTAATTACATTGTGTGTTAAGTAAGTAGAATTTAAATAAAAACTTGAACCATTAAACACAAAGATGGTTGGGGACTTACGGGTGGATATTATCATTGAGTGAAAATAGATTGTAGTCTGTTAGTATACAGTAGACCGTAGATATTTGAGATCCAGATAAAGATTTAATCTATGCAAGAGAGAAAGATCAGATGAAGGCAGAGCTCACTTATAAATGGTGTGGGGGTATTTCTAAAGATACTATATTGTGGTCACACACCAAAACAAAGGAAAACATCCAATTTCTTGGTAAGATTTAAGATTTGAGAACTACCAGTGATAATAATGATGCTAACATGCTAAGTCTAAGACTCTTTACCATGAATGACAATAGGCCCAAAAGGTAAGTTAAAGTTCATTCTACAGTGAGCAAATCAAAGGCCTTATCTGTCTTTCTCTGAAGAGAAAGGTAGAATTTAAAACTGGTAAAATTTAATACCTAACAGGTGTTAAAAAACACATGCCGATTGTTTTAGGGCATTCTCTGCTTCATACCAAACCGGCTTTGGCAGCACAGCTACAAGGCACATAAACTTTACCCTGCTGTTTAGAAACTTCCCACTGAGCTTATTAATCATGAATTTATATTTTAATACAAAAAGTAAATTTTCTTCTTATAAAATAGATATTTATTCAGAATAACTCTTTTGAACTCTGCTTGTGTCTTCATTTAGAAAGTAGGTTCTCACATGCCTTTCTTCCCACTAGAATTTAAAAGTAAATATTCCATATTTGGGTTTCATGTAGTTTAATTATATAATATATAGACTTTCCTGCTATTGTAAAGAAATACATTTATTTCACATGTGTGTCTTTGTATACATGTACCTTTGCTCACATATATATTCACATGCTATGTTTTAACTATTACACATTTAAGATCTTGTTTTATAGACTTTTAGTATGAGACTTTTGTAAGAGCACATTCTTGATTATGGTGAAAACCATTCATCTGCATTCGTCTTCATGTAAGACCAGAATAATAGTGTATTATTAATACAAAATAAAATGTCAATTAACACCTATGCATAGCATGTGCAGGTGCTTTTCAAAGATCTTTACCTATTTTGATTCTGTCAAACCTTACCATAATCTAAAAAAGAGATTATTATTTAGTGTATTTTCACATATGGGAACTGTGGCACAAAGAGATTAAATAACTTGACCAAGGTAATTTTTTTTTAATTTTTTTTCTTTTTTCAACGTTTTTATTTATTTTTGGGACAGAGAGAGACAGAGCATGAACGGGGGAGGGGCAGAGAGAGAGGGAGACACAGAATCGGAAACAGGCTCCAGGCTCCGAGCCATCAGCCCAGAGCCTGACGCGGGGCTCGAACTCACGGACCGCGAGATCGTGACCTGGCTGAAGTCGGACGCTTAACCGACTGCGCCACCCAGGCGCCCCGACCAAGGTAATTTTGATGGTAATAATGGAGTCAGGATTTGAACCTACGAACCTTAATTTTTTAATCTGTCTGCTTTCTAGTACACTACATTGCCTCCCCACTGTGAATTAGATCCCTAAGATATAATATCAGGAATAGATGAATATAAAAGTTTTACTTTTAATTAACTTTGAATAAAGAAAGATTCAAAAGTGAGCTTTTTTGCATTTTGGAAAGAGGATCCTCTCTACAACCAGCAGGAGGTATGAAGTGAGGGCTCTATAAAATCCCACTTGCTCATCTTAGACTTGAGTGCAGTGATTTGGGACAAATTGTTTCAAAGTTCATTATATTTCCTTTTTGATTTTACTGGGATTCATAATTCCTAAACTGGTATTTAGAAAGAGCAAATATTTAGCAGACAAAAACATATGCATGCATGTTTCAGTAGAGTGTTAAGGACTGAACAAGGGAAATATATAGCCAGGGAAAATGAGTCTCTGGTAGTATCAGGAAGAGTGCATAGAAGCAATCAGAAAGGTAGGCAAAGATATTCCAAAACCAAAAAGAGCCTTTAGAAAGGCTCCAACTCAATTTCCATTGCTAGGTTGCTGGTCATAGTTGCTCTCAAATAAGTTTTTGCCTTTTCTCTGCTCTAGTATGAATTGCTAGATGCTAACCTCCGCAACATATCCCAAGCTCCTTTGCTCAATGGCTCTGATTAATGTTGCAGGGAGAGACTGGAGGGTACAGAAAAACAAAGACCCATAGCATATCTTCCCCATTGCTGTTTTGTTTTGTTTTGTTTTGTTTTGTTTTGTTTGTCTCTTTGTCACTGGCAAAAGCTGTATTTCTTTGCTTCTAATTCCTATGGAAGCTGTTCTTCTGTTTTAACAGTTCTTAACCTAATGGCTTAGACTCCAGAGCTCTGGTAAACCTATGGATGGGAATGGGTTCCTTTTCTTGCTAAACTCTGGATTGTCTTACCATGTCTCATTGTTCACACTTTTAGCTCATCTAAAAACTTTGTAACCATTCTCCATAATAAGCAAATTTCCTACATTGAAATTTCTGGTCTGGGCTTTGTTTTCCTTACTAACCTCTAATTGATACAATATATTTGGGTAAATAAACAGGATAGGAGTTAAAAGAAACTAACCTGTTGTTTTCAGGTGCTTATGGAAATTCTAGGTATTATAATTTATTAAACATGTGGTTTGGCTCATTAAATAGGTCTGGAAATCAGAAGTGAGGGCAGCATAGAAATTAAAAAAGAAATAATTACCACCATATTGTGAATAAAATTACCTAGAAGCAAAGCATAGAGGAGAAAGTGGCTGAGAGTAGATGTTTCAAAAGAATCAAAGAGTAAGCAAACAAAGGATTGGTATGGAAGACTGAGGAGGACACAAGAGAAAGGTGACAACAGTGCATACATATGTATGTGTATATTTTTTTTTTTATTTTTTTTTTTAATTTTTTTTTTTTTCAACGTTTATTTATTTTTGGGACAGAGAGACAGAGCATGAACGGGGGAGGGGCAGAGAGAGAGGGAGACACAGAATCGGAAACAGGCTCCAGGCTCTGAGCCATCAGCCCAGAGCCCGACGCGGGGCTCGAACTCACGGACCGCGAGATCGTGACCTGGCTGAAGTCGGACGCTTAACCGACTGCGCCACCCAGGCGCCCCTGTATGTGTATATTTAACAGCATAAAGTATTTAGAGAACTCCAGTGGAGATAGGACTGAAAATTTTCCACTAAGTTCTAGAGAAATATTCTAAAATGGGAGACCTATTTTTTTTTTTTTGAGAAGAAGGAGTTACTAAAATAGTTAAAGTGTTAAGGATTGAAAAAACATGGTATATATTCAGAATTTCTCAGTTTTTTGAGCATAATATTAGATAAGGCCAATTGTAGCGATGATACAGATTGGATTGACTCTTTAAGGTGCAAAAAGGAGGGTTGTTGAAATTTCTGAAGTGGATCAGAAGACCAAACATGGATCCAGAATATGAGACGAGGAAGGAGTTAATAAATAGCAAGGGATAAACTGTTGGTCCAATGGGCTAAGTATCATTAGGGTATAGAAAATGAAGTGTTTTATTATCTTAAAAAGGAAGATGATGGCACTGCTCATGACTGACATAGGTGAAACCATTATTGAAGATTGGTGCAAGAGAAATATCCTTTAAAAATTTTTTTTTTTTTATGTTTATTCATTTTTGAGAGACAGAGACAAATCATGAGTGGGGGAGGGGCAGGAAGAGGGAGACACAGAATCCGGAGCAGGCTCCAGGCTCTGAGCTGTCAGCATAGAGCCTGATTTGGGGATGGAACCCACGAATCGTGAGATCATGACCTGAGCCGGTTGGATACACAACTGACTGAGCCACTCAGGTGCCCCAAGGAAAATATCTTTTTTTTTTTTTTTTCAACGTTTATTTATTTTTGGGACAGAGAGAGACAGAGCATGAACGGGGGAGGGGCAGAGAGAGAGGGAGACACAGAATCGGAAACAGGCTCCAGGCTCTGAGCCATCAGCCCAGAGCCTGACGCGGGGCTCGAACTCACGGACCGCGAGATCGTGACCTGGCTGAAGTCGGACGCTTAACCGACTGCGCCACCCAGGCGCCCGGAAAATATCTTTTAATGACAAGGAGATGTATAGGACAAGGGGATGTGTAACACCACTTATGTAGAGGTTGAAAATGAAGGATAGTTTGTTTATGATGGATTGGGGGATTCAGGGACCACAGTGGTATGGGTTGTGAGAAATGTCAATAGTGGAATGATGAATTTGTGGGCAAAATATGTATAGTAGTATTGAAAAGACAAAGTGTGACTTATAGTCATGATTGCATTTTTTAAAATTTAAATTCAAGTTAGTTAATATACAGTGTAGCCTTGGCTTCAGGAGTAGAACCCAGTGATTCATCTCTTACATGTGACACCCAATGCCCATCCCAAAAAGTGCCCTCTTAATGCCCATCACCCATTTAACCCATCCCCCGACTGACCTCCCCTCAGTTTGTTCTCTGCATTTTAGGGTCTCTTGTGGTTTGCCTCCCTCTATGTTTTTATCTTAATTTTCCTTCCCTTCCCCTATATTCATCTGTTGTGTTTCTCAAATTCCACATATGAATTAAATCATATGATATCTATCTTTCTCTGACTGACTTATTTCATTTAACATAATCCACTCTAGTTCCATTCATGTTGTTGCAAATGGACCAGATTTTATTCTTTTTCATCACCATTATTGTATTCATCACCATATATGTATTCCATTACATATATATGTATATGTGTGTATATACATATGTATATACACGTATATATGTATATATGTATGTGTATATATATACATACATATATATATATACATATATATATATATACATATATATATACATATATATATATATATATCTACATATATATATATATA
This sequence comes from Lynx canadensis, assembly GCF_007474595.2. NCBI lineage: Eukaryota > Metazoa > Chordata > Mammalia > Carnivora > Felidae > Lynx > Lynx canadensis. The sequence continues at coordinate 106,544,518 of NC_044306.2, forward strand.
TATATATTCTTTATCCATTCAGGAGTCAGTGGACATTTGGGCTGTTGCCATAGTTTGGACATAAAATCAATGTACAGAAATCAGTTGCATTTCCATACACCAATAATGAAGCAGCAGAAAGAGATATTAAGATATGGCAACATTTGGGCTGTTGCCATAGTTTGGACATAAAATCAATGTACAGAAATCAGTTGCATTTCCATACACCAATAATGAAGCAGCAGAAAGAGATATTAAGGAATTGATCCCATTTACAATTGCACCAAAAACCATTAAGATACCTAGGAATAAACCTATTCAAAGAAGTAAAAATCTATATGTGAAAACTAAAGAAAGCTTATGAAAGTAATTGAAGAAGACAAAGAAATGGAAAAACACTCCATGCTCATGGATTAGAAGAACAAATATTGTTAAAATGTCTATGTTATCCAAAGCAATCTACACATTCAATGCAATCCCTATTAAAACAACACCATCATTCTTCATAGAGCTAGAAAAAAACAATCCTAAAATTTGTATGGAACTACAAAAGACCTGAACAGCCAAAGTAATGTTGAAAAAGAAAACCAAAGCTGGAGGCATCATAATTCCAGACTTTAAGCTACATTACCAGCTGTAGTCATCAAGACAGTATGGTATTGGCACAAAAACAGACACATAGATCAATGGAATAGAATATAGCACCCAGAAATGGATTCACAAATATGTAGTCAACTAATATTTGACAAATCATGAAAGAGTATATAAAAAAAAAAGACAGTATCTTCACCAAATGGTGCTGGGAGGATTGGACAGTGACATGTAGAAGAATGAAACTGGACCATTCTCTTACACCATACACAAAAATAAATTCAAAATGGATGAAAGACCTAAATGTGAGACAAGAAACCATCAAAGTCCTACAGGAGAAAACATACAACAAACTCTTTGATCTATGCCACAGCAACTTCTTAATTGACATGTCTCTGGAGGCAAGGGAAATAAAAGAAAAAATGAACTGTTGGGACCTCATCAAGATAAAAAGCTTCTGCACAGTGAAGGAAGCAGTCAACAAAACTAAAAGGTAACCAACATGATGGAAGAGGATTTTTGCAAATGACATGTTTGATAAGGAGTTAGCATCCAAAATTTATAAAGAACTTGTCAAACTAAACACCCAAAAAAGCAAACCAGTGAAGAAATGGGCAGAAGACATGAGTAGACACTTTTCCAAAGACATCCAGAGGGCTAACAGACACATGAAAAGATGCTCAACATCACTCATCATCAGAGAAATACAATCAAAACCAAATGAGATACCACCTCACACCTGTCAGAATGGCTAAAATTAACAACTCAGGAAACAATAGTTGTTGGTGAGCATGTCGAGAAAGAGGAACACTTTTGCACTGTTGGTGGGAATGCAAACTGTTACAGCCACTCTGGAAACCAATATGGAGGTCCCTCAAAAAATTATAAATAGAACAACCCTATGATCCAGCAATTTTATTACTAGGTATTTATCCAAAGGATACAAAAATGCTTATTTGAAGGAGCACATACACTCCAATGTTTACAGCAGCACTATCAACAATAGTCACGATTGAATTTTATCTCCATTCTGGTAATTCTAAACTGTTCCAAGTTACCAAACACCCCAGGACTCTCTCCACTGCTTCTATGTAATATGGAGGCTTGGGGAACTCTGTGGTCTTTAAAATTATCCATATTGATTTTTCATTTACTATATACACATATAGTATACACACATATATGTGTACGCATGTCTATATGTTTGTATGTGCTATGTCAACCTGTTCCAGCCATTCTAGAAAGCTTTAAAGAGAACTAGGTATATTTTTGGATTAGGTACTTAGACAGCTAAGAGTGAAATTTTAGGGAGAAGGTGTTAGCAAGAACTTTTCTGTGTCAGTTTTGTTTACTGTATGGTTTATCAAAAAAAGTGTTATCTTACCTAAAATGTTTGTAAGCAAACGTACATTAGAAAAGAGAAAATACGGGGCGCCTGGGTGGCGCAGTCGGTTAAGCGTCCGACTTCAGCCAGGTCACGATCTCGCGGTCTGTGAGTTCGAGCCCCGCGTCAGGCTCTGGGCTGATGGCTCAGAGCCTGGAGCCTGTTTCCGATTCTGTGTCTCCCTCTCTCTCTGCCCCTCCCCCGTTCATGCTCTGTCTCTCTCTGTCCCAAAAATAAATAAACGTTGAAAAAAAAATTTAAAAAAAAGAGAAAATACATCAATTATGAATTCTGAAACTCCATGTGATAGTGTGATTCAGGAAAAGAACACTGACTTCTGATGATAACTTGGTGATTCTCTTGTACATCTTTTAATCAACTTGTCTTCTTTTTTTTTTTTTTTAATTTTTTTTTTCAACGTTTTTATTTATTTTTGGGACAGAGAGAGACAGAGCATGAACGGGGGAGGGGCAGAGAGAGAGGGAGACACAGAATCGGAAACAGGCTCCAGGCTCTGAGCCATCAGCCCAGAGCCCGACGCGGGGCTCGAACTCACGGACCGCGAGATCGTGACCTGGCTGAAGTCGGATGCTTAACCGACTGCGCCACCCAGGTGCCCCTAATCAACTTGTCTTCTTTTTGCTAAGTGTCTATTGAGAAGGCCTACTCACCAAACCAAAATCTATTTAATAAGGAAACACTAAAGACAAAAATATTATTAACCTTTCCAAAAAATCGTTGAAAAAGCTTTTGAATTATAGGCTTGAATCATTTTACATTAACATTCCCTTCCACTAACAAATATAAATGACATTTGGCAGAGTTTCAGAAGAACCACCAAAGCTTAAATCAAACATTTGGAGAATCTAGTTATGCAAGTGATTCCTAAACTGTGCAATAAGTTATCTGCATTGCTTCTAAGAAAACATTCCAAGCGATGTTTGAAAGAAAATAAAATCCTAATCTTTTATGGTTCCACTGCAGTGAGTTCCAGGAAGAAAAATTAAGCACAGGATTTAGTTCTGCTACATGAATAGTTTACCCTAGTGTGTGTTATGTATGTAGTTAGCCGGGTGCAAAAGCACAGGTGTCTTCTGGTTGAAACAACTCTGTGCACTTTTTTCCAGGAATCTCTCGTGCCTCTTAGGTATGAGCTCATATTTGCTGTAAACAAAAACAAAATCTCTTGAAGCTTCACAAATTTTTTTTTCTTCTAGTGAAAAGGAGAAAAAGAGTTCTGCCAAGTCCTTTTTAGATCTTGTGATAGAAAATAACAAACCTAAAAATATAAGAAGCATGAACCTGAGGAGAGATACACTTACCAGTTCTTGCTTTTATTTTTTTCTAACTATACTATTTTTTCCTACATTAGATAAATTTACTTGTGATTTATAGAGGGTGTCTATGCTTGCTACAGTATGGAAAAATGAAAACAGAAACTAAAGAGGAAAAAGAGGAAGAAAATGGAAAGAAAAAGAAAATGTACTAATACTTTGTATACTAGGTAGTATGCTAGACATTATTGTAAATATTTTAGTCTGCAATTTTCTAAAATTTTTACTAAGTCCACCATAATTCACATGGGAAAAATGTTCTCACTGAATTTATTTTAAATGTTAACCATGTGAAAAATAGAGTTAAAAAAACAGAGTGAAAAAACAAAACAGAATAATGATCCTAAATTTCCCCTTTTGGAGGTTATTAGAAATAGTGTCAATGCCTCTGGATTGCTGGATGAATTTCTGAAAATTTTCAAAAAGATGGTAGAAATTTTGGGAGAAAGGAATATAAATAAATATCATGCATTATAGTCTTCTTGTCGGTGCTTGAATTCCTTTTATATTCTAGATTAATGTTCATCAGCTGTACATTTCCTGTGGCTTCCAAAGCAAATTACTACAAACTTGATGGATTAAAATAACTCTGCTTTATTCGGTTTTTGTTCTGGTGACCAAAAGTCCAAAATCCAGTTATCAGCAGAGAAACACTCCCTATAGAAACTCTAGGGGCAAATTCTCCCCGTGCTTCTGGATTTTAGTGGTTGCCAGCTTCCTTGGCTTGGAACCACCACACTCCAATTTTTGCTTTCATTTTCATATCACCTTCTTTTCTATGCCTGTCTTCTCTTCTGTGTGTCTCTTATAAGGACCCTTGTTGTTTAGATTTAGGGCCAACCTAGATAATCTGATCTGGGTCTTCTCATTTCAAGATCCTTAATTACATCTGCAAAGATTACTTTTCCAAATAAGGTAACTTTCATAGGTTGATTAGGATGTAGACAAGACTTCTGGGATTACCAATTAGCCTACTATATCTACCATCTGTAATGCTTCTGGAAAAAAGAACTATTTTTTGAGATGATTTGGTTAGGCTATGACACCTGGCTTTATTTCTTTGAGCTTAAATCTACTTCCCTAAAGTTTCATCACTATGATTCCAGTTCTGCCTTTGGGGCTCCATAAAATGAGAATACTATTTGTTTACAACATACTTCTCCAAATATTTGCAAATTGCCATAATTTACCTTGAAAATGATTTTGATTAACACTTTGACATTCCTGAATTCTATTTCCTTAATATCTGTTTTTTTTTTTCTTTCTTTTTCCTGTTTCTGATAAGCCATTCTGTCTCTTTTAAGACTGACCGGAGGCCTACTAATAGATACAACTGAGTGTTTTACCATCATAATAATCATAAAATGCCACAGTGCATGGTAAATAATATATTTTACTAAATATAGGAAATAATACATTGTCTCCTGTGGTACATTATTCAGTTTCAAGGTTTATAGAAACGTCAAGCTAAACACTATGCTATTTCCCCAGACAGCTTGAATTTAGAGAATTAAAAAAAAAAAAAAAACAACTTACTGCTATTTCTTCTATTTGTACTAAACTTTGGTAATTCATAGTAGGTGTCATTCCTATTGTCTCAAGAGTTAATAAAATTCAAACAAAATTTTAAATTTTATTCTAAAAAAATCACACTGAGTGATCTTAGAGGCAGTGCAAAGTGACAGATAAGTTTGATATTCTGTGCGGGTGAGGGAACACTAAAGGAAAAACACAAAAGCACACACAGGAAAGTTGATCTCAAATAGAGTGACAAAGTGTGTTGATATAAATTTGAAGGGAATCATTTAGAAGTGTTAAAAATTATTTGCTGAAATACTATTGTTATTGTTAATTCCATTTTAATTATTCCTTTTTTAAGTCTATTTAACATTTTTTAAATGTTTATTCATTTTTGAGAGAGAAAGAGATAGAGCATGAGTGGGGGAAGGACAGGGAGAGAAGGAGACACAGAATCCAAAACAGGCTCCAGGCTCTGAGCTGTCAGCACAGAGCCTGGAGTAGGGCTTGAACCCACAAACCATGAGATCATGACCTGAGCTGAAGTGGGACGCTAAACCGACTGAGCCACCCAGACGCCCCAGTCTATGTTTTTTTTTAATTAATTTATTTATTTTGAGATAGAGAAAGGCAGCAAGAGAGGGATAGAGAATTCCAAGTAGACTTCATGCTGTCAGCACAGAACCCAATGCGGGGCTTAATCTCAGTGACTGTGAGATCACCTTAGTCAATTTATTTTGATTAATGATAAATGTAAACTATAATTTAGGTTTAAAAAAATATAAGAACTGCTAAATTATTGACACCTTAAAGTATATTAGAAGTAATTCCAGAATCTTGCATTTTCTGAGGGCTGAATCACTATTATCAACAATACAGTTTCACAAATATTCTCTTATTTCATGTTAAAATATGGGCAAAAAAATACCTCAAGTGAACTCAAATAGTTTCTCCTTAGTTGCAACAGAAAGGATCACGAAATACATTGTGCACTGGAAATAAGAACACGTGCAACATTGCCAATTTCGTTTCCAACCTTCTTTACCAACATATATTTTACATTCATATCATAAACTTTGTCTTCTGGAAGCAATTAATAACATTGTAAAACTAGGTGAACAAATGGCCTTGTTCTTAAGGAACAAATGGTTTCTAAGGAATTTGGTCTGACAGACTATACAACTTATTGAAGTTCTGGGTGTTAAACACAGAGAAGAGGATAATGAGTCAAAAAATACAATTGCATTACTTATGTAAAGTCCAAAACTGTAGATAGCTTTCTTCCAAGTGGTGATGAAGAAACAGAAGTAATTATTTTCTCCTATACTACATATTTTCCACCATATTTTCCAGGTTCTCTATGTTTTTCTATAAGCCAAGGATAAAGAACATGAAGAGTCAGAGGGTGCACATTTTATAGGCTAGGCCTGGAAGTGGGGTATGATATATGCACTCCCATTCCATTGACTAGAATTACTGACATACTCATACTTAATGGGTAGAGAATTTGTGAAATATTATCTTTTGTTAACAAACAAGAGAAATTGGGTTTAGAGAAGAAGTACCAAGTCTCTGCCATACCAGGGAAAATCTTCATTAAAAAATACCATTTAAACTAATTTTTCAATTTTCCTGAGTATTGTAATACAGATAATGAAATTTATTATTTAGGAATTATGAATATAATTTATGGAGCTCATAACAAAGTGAAAAATTGGGACCCCTTGTTCACAAAGCAGAAAAAGTACCACTAAATATACTAAAATATAAAGTGTTTTTACTTTAAAAATATTATATTACTTATAAACATAGTTGGGAGTAATAGTGATATATGGTTTTAATAGTATATCTTATATCTGATAAACCCTCCTGGAGGAGAAAATTACTGGACAAATGTATAAAATAATTCTTATAAGGGATTAGGACAGCAACCCAAACAGGCAGGAAGTCTTGAGGGACCATGATCCCTGAAAGAAGGAAGCCTATAAGATTATTCTGTATTCAGATTTTTCCCAGAAGGCATTATAAAAGTTGTGGTTTAGGGAAATTGTGCTCAATCAGAAAACTACAGGGTCAAAAAACACCAGAGCACAGACTGTTCAGGGCTTCCCAAGAAGCTAGGTCATGAGAGACAAAAGTCCAGGGAGAAGGAATTTCCAGGGCATACACAGGACATGCATTCCAGGAAACAAAGCATGAAATGGTAACTGGCAAGCTGAAGAGTTAGTTCAGCAGAGATTTCAGTAGCAGTGTGATACTGAAGTGAGAGAGTGGATTTCAAGCCCCATCATGGTGAAAGTACTTCAGAAAATACTTGACACTTTCAGCTGAGACAGTGGAAAGGCCACAACATGTGAATGACAGTCACTCACCACTAGGTTGTGCTCTGTTGCGATACAGTATACAGTATGATATTTATACCATGTATGAGCTACTCTATGGACAGGTCCATATGCAAGGTACTGAGCATGGCATCCAGCCAATAGCCAGTGAAGAAATGAGGCCTCACACAAGAGCCCACAAGGAACTGAATTCGCCAACAATTGCATGAGTAAGCATGGAAGCGGATCCTTCAGCACTTAAACCTTAGAAAAACTGCTACTCTGCTGACTTCTTGGTTTTTGCCTTTGAGACCCTCTGAAACAGAAGGTCCAGCTAAGCCATTCTCAGATTTTTTGGCTTATTAGAACTTTGAGCTAATAAATGTTGTTTAAACAAGTATGTTTTGAAGTAATATTAAGTTGTAATAGATAATAAATAGATGGATAACAGTAATAGATAACTAAGGTGGCTATAATATAAATGTAAAAATGAAATAGACCAGCTTAACCAATCCTCAAATCCAGCCTGGAGAATAAAAATACTCTGCTGGCATCTATCTGCCCCAAATAACATTAACCAGAGCCTCTATAGTTTTTAATACACAATGTTTAGCATCTGTTCAAAATTTATGAAGCATGATAAAATCAGGGGCAAATGACTGACAAACAAGAGGGGGAAAAAGCAGAGTAGATCATAAAAAGACCAAAAATTGATTCAGAACTCAGAATAATCACACAATGACTTTAAAATAATCAAGGAGGGAGTATATAAAGCATGCAATGTGTCTATAAAGCATGTAATAGAATTTTAAAATATAATTTTGAGCTCTAAATGCACATTTTATTATTAATCTTTCAGTTCAATATATTTGTGAGAGAAAAAGCAAATGAAGCCCAAAGATATAGAACCCAATAAATAGTAAAAAGTAGCATAAAAAGGCAATGAGATATAGGTTAAACATCAAATACTTTTAGAATTTGATTCTATGAAAATTTTATATTGGCAACTCCCTAGCAAGTCTTATCAAGAAAAACAGATAACATAAATTATCAGTATCAGAACAACACAACATCAAACCAGATCCTACAAAGTGTATTATGATTAAGGTATATCAGTAAAGTTAACATTTTGAAATAATGAACAAATCCTTAAAATACATAGCTCATCAGAATTGGCATTAGAATAAACAGATAATCTGAATGGTCCTATTAAATAAATTGGATCTGTAATTAATAATTTACTTGCACATATATGAACATGCATACATCTATTTTTTAAGCTCAGACGTTTCACAAGAAGTCTTCCAAATACTTAAGAAAGGACTTAACAGCAATCTTACACAAATTCTTCCAAATAATAAAATTGGAAGAATTCCCCAAATTGTTTTCTGATTCCACAATAATCTTGACAACAAACTTGATGAAAAAGGAAATTATAAATTAATATCTCCATAAACACATGCATAAAAACCTAAACAAATATCTGTAAATCCAATTCCTAATTCAAGTGGTATATAAAAACATTTATAGGTAATAACCAAGCAAGTACTATTTAATGAATGTAAAGTTGATTTACTATTGAAAAATCAATGAAGTAATCACATTAACAGTTTAAAAACTAGATAGATAGATATCAATAGACATTGAAAGAGAAATGGAAGAATAAATTATATTGATTGGTATGTTAAAGATTTTTAAAATATTAATTTTCCCCAAATTATTCAATATGTTTAATGCAATTACTGATAAGATCTCAGAAGACACTTTTGTGAATGAAAGCTGATTCTAATATGTATATAGAAATGCAAATGACCAAGAATAGACAAGGCAGTCTTGAAGCAGAAAAGCTTCAGAACTTACATTACCTGAAATTAATGGCTTAGAAATTGATAGTGTGGTAATGATTTAAGGATACATAAATTGATCTATGGAACAGAATATAGAATCCAGACTTAGACCAACATATATACAATGACCTGATTAATGAAAGGACTTCACTGAAGTTTATTGAAGCAGAGGATATTCTTCATAATAAATTGTGCTGGGTTTATGGAATACCTATTTGGAATAAATTAATTTTTTCAAGTTTTTATTCAAATTCCAGTTAACATACAGTATAATATTAGTTTCTGGTGTAGTATTCAGTGGTTCATCCCTTACATCCAACAACACCCAATGGTAATCACAGCAAATGCCCTCCTCAATACCCATCACCCATTTAATCCACCTCCCCACCCACCTCTTCTCCAGCAACCTTCAATTTGTTCTCTAGAATTAGAGTCTGTTTTCTGATTTGCCTTCCTTTTTTTCCCCTATGTTCATCTGTTTTGTTTCTTAAACTCCACATGACTGAAGTTATATGGTATTTGTCTTTCTCTGACTGACTTGTTTGCTTAGCATAATACGTCCCAGCCCCAACCATGTCATTGCAAATGGCAAGATTTCCTTCCTTTTTATTTTTTATGCAATATTCCATTCCATATATATACACGTGTGTGTGTGTGTGTGTGTGTGTGTGTGTGTGTGTACACACACACACACACCACATCTTTTTTATCCATTCATCAGTTGATGGACATTTGGGCTCTTTCTATAATTTGGCTATTGTTGATAATAGTACTATAAATATTGAGGTTCATGTATCCCTTAAATTCAGTATTTTTGTATCCTTTGAGTATGGAAGAATATTAATTTTGACTCGTTAACTAGAAACTTGGGTTTCAGCTGCTTCAGTTTAACTAGAACTACATAAAGTAGAACAACTTGAAATGGAAAAAATATATTCCTCCTAAGCAGAAGTGCTAGATAAGGAGTTTTCTAATTATGAAATATTACAGAGAAGGGACAAATTAAAGTTTTGGAATACACACACACACACACACACACACACACACACACCACATCATCTTTATCCATTCATCTATCAGTGGATACTTGGGTTGTTTCCATATTTTAGCTATTATAAAAATTGTTGCAATAAACAGGGATGCATATTTCTTTTGAATTAGTTTTTTTTCATTTTCTTTGGGTAAATACACAGTAGTGGAATTATTGGGTCATGTGCTATTTCTATTTTTAATTTTTTAAGGACTCTCCATATTGTTTTCCACAATGGTCACACCAGTTCACATTCCTACCAATAGTCCTCAGGGGTTCTCTTTTCTCCACGTTCTCACCAACTCTTGTTATTTTTTGTCCTTTTGATACTAGCCATTCTTACTCATGTGGTTTTGATTTGCATTTCTCTGATGGTTAGTAATAAGCATCTAGTCATGTGTTTGTTGGCCATCTGTATTTTTTTTTTAAGAGAGAGAAAGAGAGCACAAGCAGGGGAGAAGGGCCAAGGGAGGGAGGGAGAGAGAGAGGGAGAGAGAAAATCCCACGCAGGTTCTAGGCTTAGTGTGGAGCCTGATGCAGGGCTCATCCCACAACCCTGGGATCATGACCTGAGCCAAAACCAAGAGTCTGTCGCTCAACTGACTTAGCCACCCAAGCACCTTTGTATTGCCTTCTTTGGAAAAATTTCTATTCAGCTTCTGTGGCCATTTTTTAAATTGAATTATTGTTTTCTTGGTGTTTATTTGCATAAATTCTTTATATGTTTTGGATATTAGCTCCTTATCAAATATGTCCCTTGTAAATATCTTTTCCCATTCACTAGGTTGCCTTTTTGTTTTGCTGATGGAATTATTTGCTGTGCAAAAACTTTTTTTACTTTGCTGTATTCCCATCACTTATTTTGTTTTTGTTTCCCTTGCTTGAATATATTGCTAAGGCTGATGCCCAAGAGATTACTGCTTATGTTTTCTTCTAGGAGATATATGCCTTTAGGTCTCATATTTAATTTTTTAATCCATTTTGAGTTTATTTTTATGATAATATAAGAAAGTGCTCTAGTTTTATTCTTTTGCATATAAATGTCCAGCTTTCCCAGCACGATTTATTGAAGAGGCTGTCTTTTTCCCATTGTATGTTCTTGACTTTTTGTCATAGATTAAGTGACCATATATAACTGTGGATTTACTTCTGGGCTCACTATCTAGTTCCATTGATCTATGTGTCTGTTTTTGTGCCAGTATTATACTGTTTTGATTACTACATCTTTATAGTATACCTTGAAATCTGTGATTGTGACATTTTTGACTTTGTCTTTTGTAAGATAGCTTTGGCTATTCATTTTTTGTGGTTCCAAATAAATTTTAGGATATTTTATTATATTTATATGAAGTATGTAACTAGTATTTTGATAAGGATTGTATTGAATCTATGGATTGCTTTGGGAAGTATGGACATTTTTAAGATATTATTTTTTCCAATCAGTGAGTATAGTATATCTTTCCATTTGTTTGTGTCATCTTCAATTTTCTTTATCAGTGTTTTAAAGTTTTCAGTGTATGGTCTTTTACCTCCTTGGTTAAGCGTATTCCTAGATTTTTTTTTTTGGTTCAATGGCATATGAGATTGATTAAATTTTTTTTTCTGCTACTTTGTTCTTAGTGTATAGAAACACAATGGCTATCTGTATTTTAATTTTGTAGTCATCCACTTTACTGAATTTATTATTTCTAATAATTGTTAGTGGAATCTCCAAGTTTTATTATGTATAATATTATGTTATCTGCAAATAGTGACAGTTTTAATTATTTACTACAAATTTGAGTGTATTGTATTTCTTTTATTTGTATGATTGCTATGGTTAGGACTTCTAGTACTATGTTGAATAAAAGCGGTAAGAGCGGACAACGTTGTCTTGTTCTTAATCTTAGAGGAAAAACCTTCAGCTTTTTACCATTGAATATGATGGTAGCTATGGGTTTTTCATATTTGGCCTTTATTATGTTGAGATATGTACCTTTAAATCCACTTTGTTGAGAGTTTTTGTCTCAAACGGATGTTGAATTTTGTCAAATGCTTTCTTTGCATCTATTGGGATAATCCTATGGTTGTTATCCTTCATTTGGTATATCATATAGATAAATTTGCAAATATTTAATCATTTTTTGCATCCCAAATGGAATAAATTCCTCTTGATCATGGATAATGATCTTTTTAATGTGTTGTTAAATACAGTTTGCTGCTATGTGGCTGAGGATTTTTGTATTTATGTTCATTAGGGATAATGGACTTAAGTTTTCTATTTTGTAGTTTTTGTTTTTAACATCAAGGTAATACTGGCTTCATAGAATAATTTTGAAAGTTTTCTTCTACTTTTTGGAGAAAAATAGGTATTAACTCTTCTTTAAATGCTTGATACAACTCACCTGTGAAATTATTTGATCTTGGGCTCTGTTCAGTTGGAAGTTTTTTTATTACTAACTCAATTTTCTTACTAGCAATTGGTCTTTTAAAATTTTCCATTTCTTCTTGATTTAGTGTTAGAAGGTTGTATGATTCTGGGAATTTATCAGTCTTCTAGGTTGTCCAATTTGTTGGCATATAGTAATCTCTTATAATCCTTTGTATTTCTGTGTTGTTGATTTTTACTTCTCCTTCATTTCTGTATTAATTTGAGTCCTCTCTCTCTCTCTCTCTCTCTCTCTCCTTTTTGATGAGTCTGACTAAAGGTTTTTTTTTTTTTTAATTTTGCTTATCTTTTCAAAGAACCAGGTTTTGGTTTCATTGATCTTTTCTATTTTTTTTGGTCCTGTTTCATTTATTTCAACTCTGATCCTTATTATTTTTTTCCTTCTACTAACTTTGGACTTTTCTTGTTTTTCTTTTTCTAATTCTGTTAGTTGTAACCTTAGCTTGTTTATTTGAGATTTTTCTTCTTTCTTGAAGCAGACTTAAATCTCTACAAACCTCCCTTTTAGAACTACTTCTGCTACATTGTAAAGATTTTGAATCATTGTGTTTTCATTTTCATTTGTCCTCATGTATTTCTTATGTCCTCTTTAATTTCTTTGTTGACCTGTTGGTTGTTTGGAAGCATATTGTTCACCCTTCATGTGTTTGTGTTTTTTCCAGATTTTTTTTCTTGCAGTTGATTTCTGACTGTTTTGGTCAGAAAAGATGTTTGATACCATTTCAGTCTTCTTACCTTTATTGATACCTGTTTTGTGGTCTACTATGTCATTTATCCTGGAGAATGTTCCATGTGCATTTGAAAAAAATATATGTGTATTCTTTTATTTTTGAAATGAATGTTCTGTATATTTCTGTTAAATTCATTAAATGTTCTGTATATGTCTATTAAATTCATTGAGTCTAACATATGGTTCAGAGCCACTGCTTCCTTTATTGACTTTCTGTCTGGATTATCTGTCCATTTATTTAAGTGGGGTCTTTAAGCCCCCATTATTATTGCATTATTGTCAATCTCTCCCTTTATATCTGTTAATATTTGCCTTATGTATTCAGGAGCTCCTATGTTAGGTGCATAGATATTTTAAATTGTTATCCCTTTTTCTTGGATTGATCCCTTTATTATTATGTAATGTTTTCCTTTGTCTTGTTTAAAGTCTATTTCATCAGATAGAAGTACTGATACCCAGAAGCTTTTTTTCCACTTTATTTGCATGGTATTTCTTTTTCCATCCCTTCACTTTCAGTCTGTATGTGTCTCTGGTTCTGAAGTCTCTTGTAGACATATATAGGCAGGTCTTGTTTGTTTTATCTATTTAGTCACTCTGTGTCTTTTGATTGGAGCATTTAGTCCATTTACATTTAAAGTTATTGATAGGTATGTACTTTTGGCTATTTTGTTCATTGTTTTCTGGTTCTTTTTGTAGTTTTCAGTCTTTGCTTCTTCTCTTACTCTCTTGTGATTGATGACTTACTTTAGTGTTATACTTAGATTCCTTTGTCTTTATTTATTTATTTATTTTTGCCTATTATAGGTTTTGTTGTGTGGTTACTGTAAGATTTATATATAGCAGACTATATTAATTTGATGGTTGCTTAAGATCAAACATATTCTAAAAGTACTACGTATTTACTTCCCCCTCTAACTTTTCTGTTTGATATTGTATTTTACATCTTTCTATTTTATGAACCCATTAATTACTATAGTTAGATATAATTGATCTTCCATTCTTATCTCTTATTAGCTGTATAAGTGATTGTGTTACCACCTTTATTGTATTCTGCTTTTACTAGTGATTTTTTTCTCATATTTTTTCTTAAAGTTATAATGTTTTCTGGTTAAAGAAGTTCCATTAACATTTCCAGCAAGGATGATTTTGTGGTGGTAAATTCAACTTTTGTTTATCTGGGAAACTATCCTTCAATTCTGAATGATGAATTTGCTGGGTAGTGTATTCTTGGTTGTAGTTTTTTTTTTTTTTTTCGGTATTTTGCATATATCATACCACTCCCTTCTGGCTTGTAAAGTTTCTGCTGGAAAAAAAAACAAAAAACAAAAAACTACTGATAGTCTTATAGGATTTTCCTTGTGTGTTACTAGCTGCTTTTCTCTTCTTGCTGCTTTTAAGAATCTCTCTTTATCTTTAAATTTTGATATTTTAATAATTATGTGTCTTGTGGACCTTTTTAGGTTCATTTTATGTTGAGCTCTCTGTGCTTTCTGAACCTCGATGTCTATTATTTTCCTCAGGTTAAGGAAATTTTCAGCTATTATTTTTTTCAAATAAGTTTTCTGCACCTTTCTCTCTCTCTCTTTTCCTTTTGGAACTCCTATTATATGAATGTTAATAATATCTTGATGTTTTCCCAGAGATCCCTAAACCAATCCTCATTTTTAATTTTTTTTTTCTTTTTGCTGTTTAGATTTAATGGTTTTCAAGACTCTGTCTTGCAGATCACTGGTTTGTTCTACTAATTTACTGTTTATTCCCTCTAGGGAATTTTTCATTTCAGTTATTGTATTCTTCATCTCTGATTTAAAAAAATATTTCTTTATAGCTGTTGAGTTGTCACTGAGTTTTTCAATTTTTCTCTCAAGTCTGAAGAGAAATTTTATGATCATTACTTTGAACTTTTTTTAATCAGGTAAATTACATCCATTGTGTTTATTCCTTTTTTTGAAGTTTTGTTTTTTCTTTGGAGCATATTCTTCTCTCTCTCTCTCTCTCTCTCTTTTAACTTGCTGTGTCTGTATGAATTAGATGGAATGGCTACTTCTCCTAATCTTGAATAAATAGCCTTGTGTAGGGACATCTGTTTTGTAGATTGTCAGTGCCTGTCATCTTTGGCTGCTGGCTATGGCTATAGTTGATGTGGGCTCAGGGTCCCTGGGCACTCTACTCCTGGGCTCCCTGATGGGATGGCTGGAACTGAAGTAGGCACAGGCTGGATGGTCCCAGTACATTCTACATAGAAAGTGTCCTTGTGGGATAGGTAGAGCTAAAACAAGCATAGGCCGAAAGTGGGATATCCCAGGGCACTCCATACAAGAAGCTCTTTGGTGGGGCTGCAGGGGTTGAAGCAGATGTAGGCCAGTGGTTCTAGGGTGCTTCACATATGTCAAACCCTGGTGGGACAGTTGAAACTGAAATGGGTGCAAGCTGGGCAGTCCCAGGGTGCTCCATGCAGAAAGTGCCCTGACAAGTCATCTGGAACTGAAGTGGGTGTGAGACTGGCATGTCCTGTGGTCCAGTGCTCCTATGACACCTTGTAAGAGAGCTATAGCTGTACTTCACACTTTCTGGATGTTCCTGGGATTGCCTTGGTGGGATGATTTGAGCTTGGGCAGGTCAGGGGATCCACTTTGAGGGGATGATTGGTGTGGCCTAGGGGCCTAGATCTCTCTATGGCAGACAGCTTGGCAGGGTGGCAAAAACCTTGCTCCTATCTGTGCTACCAACTTGTGGGGGGGGGGAGGCATGTAAACAGTGTTGCTTGCAACCCCTCCAACCCCAGAGAGCACTTCCATAGCCCCTCTAGGGCTTTGTCCTTTATGTTACAGTTATTCTTTTAAACCTTGGCTTTTTTTTCTGTGCCCCAAGGTGGCTGGAACTAGTAGAGTCAGGCCAGCTAAGACACTTGGGCTTTGCTTCTATTTGTGCTGTCAAGGTGAAAATGGAATACAAACAGTGGCATTCACCAGCCTCTCTGACCCCAGAGAGTGTTCTCTCTCTCTCTCTCTCTCTCTTTTTAAAATTTATTTGTTTTTGAGAAAATAGAGAGCAAACTGAGGAGAGGCAGAGAGAGAGAGAGAGACAGAATCCCAAGCAGGCTCTGTGCTGCCAGTGCAGAGCCTGATGCAGGGCTCAAAGTCACAAGCCATGACATCGTTACCTGAGCCAAAGTTGAGTCAGATGCTTAATTGACATGAGCCACCCAGGCACCCCACACATAGAGTGTCCTACAGGTTCTTCACTGTTTGGCAGACATAGGCTGGTTCCTTTAAAATTAAACCAAGGCTTTTTTTTTTTTTTCTGTGCCCCTGAGTGGACACATTTGCCCCTGGTTCCTCAGTACTATCCCTCCCCATTACAGTTCACAACATTGGGTATGGGGTTCCTGTGGCCACTGTGTCTTCATCTCTTCCATTCTCTGTGTGGTCCCTCTATTTTTTGTTGTGCAGAAGCTATTCAATCAGCCCTCAATTCTTCAGGAAGAATTGCTCAATATGAAGGTATAGATTTGGTGTGTCTATAGGAGGAAGTGAGTTCAGGGTCTTCCTATATCATTATTTTGGACCCTCTTCTGAACATCTTTATGTACTTTTTGAGACAAAATGTTTTGTAGACAGGAACAAGGATGGACAGATTATTAGGAGCTTTACCAAAATATTATCAGTAGTTTCTTGAGCAATATGATTCCTGAATTCAAGCTTCATTTTATGTCTCCATATTTATTACTTCCAGTTTTCTAAAATATAACATTTTTATAATAAGAATAATTCTTTAAAAGAAAATTGGAAATTGTAAGTTTTACTGAAAATCTTGTGTGATAAAAACATTAACATAGAATATACAGGAGGAGAATAAGCATTGTGTAAAGTATTCATCTGTATGGAGAAATTCAAAAGACTTTATGAGTTCCTCAGTTTCTATTTTTCAGGAGCACTGGACTTTGAGAACAATGGGAATTTTTGACAGATGCATTCATAGCATGATAGCCACCATTATTTAACCTCACATTTTCTAAGCTATTTGTATAGATTACATCAAACATATCATGATAGGCTAGATGATGATCACTCCCCAAAAAAGTCTATGCTTAAATCCCCAGAACCTGTGAGTGTTATTTTACATGGCAAAAGCGACTTTGTAAATGTGGTTTCAAATCTTGAGATGTAGAAATTATCCTGGATTACAATGTGGGATCAAGGTAATCACAAATATCCTTATAAAAGAAAGGCACAAGGATCAGAATCGGAAAAAATAGTGTGCAAGTGGAAGCAGTGTCAATGAAGGAGACAACAACAGTATGCTTCTGTCTTTGAAGATAGGGGAAGAGGTTATAAGCCAAGGAACACAGGTAAATTTAGATTCTGGCAAAGGCAAGAAAATGGATTATCCCTTAGGGGCATCAGAAAGAAACAGCTCTGCTGACACCTAAACTTTAGCCTAATGAGATTAAGTTGGGACTTTTGACTTAGAAATATAGTAAGTTTGTATTTTGAGCTAAAAGTTTGAGGTGGTTTGGTAAAGCAGCAATAGGAAACAAATACAGTTAATTTCTTTTTATTTCCATGAGTTCAAAAGCCCATTAGAAATAATCCAATTCATACTCACACTTTGTATAAAATCCAGTTAAATTCATAACTCACACATACTTATGTTAATTTTTGTAATTTATTGTTTTCACAGAAGCATATCGGTATAGAAGGGATTTCAGGTTTACATACTGCTTCCAAGAAGTAATTATGAAAACTTTTAGTACCACCTGAGTTTTTATATAAGTCCACTTGTGAAAAACATTTTCTGTGTCAGGTTTACCTAACATGATGTGACTTTACAAGACCTTTCTAATAATCACTAAAGGGTTGACTATGAATCTTTGTCATCATTAGCAAGTTCATTAGGTAGACAACTAGGAATTTTTGTTTGTAGATGTACTAATACCACAGCAACATAAAATGAATATTTACTCAGGATCTTTGCTGGGAAACTTTGGATCTGAATACTCTTTTCTTAGATGAAAATCACACCCTATATTGTGATGTGTTATAAGCAAATGGTTTTAGAAATGAGGACACTGGGGCACCTGGGAGGCTCAGTTGGTTAAGTGTCTGACTCGGTTTTGACTCGGGTCATGATCTCACAATTCGTGAGACTGAGCCCTGCACTGGGCTCTGCACTGACAGATCAGAGCGTACTTGGGATTCTCTCTCCATATCTCTCTGCCCCTCTTCTGCTCGCTCACTTTCTCTCTCTCTTTCAAAATAAATAATTAACATTAAAGAAAATAAAAAAGAAGTGAGGACATCAATTTTCACTACAGAGCTGTCTTTTACATCAGGCAGCTAATCTGGGCCCTGCATGTAGATGTGTTTTACAATATTAAGTGAGAAACTTAGGAATTATATCTCCATGATGTCGAACAATGACTCTAAACTGGATTACTCCTACTACAATAAAACTTTCTTGTCCTTAACTGTATAATTAAAACTTAAAAACAATTTCTGGGACAACTAAGGCAATAATCCACAGGAGTCAATTTTATGTGTTGGAGAGAAAGAAAGAGGTTCTTACATGGAAATCTGTGGAAGATTGAATAATATCACTGGTGGTGGGAAAGACATGTTTGGGAGGATCAGTGCTTGCTCATATAATGGAAAAAATAGTTAAGTCAGCCTACCACAAATTACAGAACATGTGTTCTATGGAATGTAATTTTTATTTGTACACTTATGAATCAAATAGTCTAAATGGAAACCTATCTTATATATGATTATAAAGATGTAGTTTATAAAGTATGCCTCATCCTTTATATTTATTTATTTATTTTTTTTCATCCTTTATATTTAAATTTCATGTTCCATGGGGTCATTTTTCTTAAAAAATGATATTTTTAGTGAAAATACATTCATTTCTTCATGTCATGGACTTTGCCTTTGCTTCATCTTTCTGAAAAATTATATATATATATGCTATAGCATATATATATAAATTATATGCTAAATTATAAATAAATATAATAAATAAATAAATATAAATAAATAAATAAATAAATATAAATTATAAATAAATAAATTATATATATATATATGCTATAGCATATATATGGTACATAATATAACACACACATATATATCATTTAAAATTATATATTATAACTGAATAATTCTAAATAGAGTTTTAGTTTTATCCTTTTATTCCACTGTTATAGAAAATGAGATTACCATGAAGGAGGAGTCTACATTAAGAAAAACAAAATGTCTGCTAAATTGGTTTTTCCTCCCTGGTAGGCTGACTGTGTTGCATTGACTATAAACCATGGTTACCATGCATTTAATGAATTTTCTTCTAGCAAGTTAGCATCTCTTTGCTTAAAATTATTTACTGCTTTTATTTGGGAGTGGCTGCTGATCATAGCTTTTGTTATAGCAGAAGGATTGTGTCTTATCCCGATATCCTTTCCTAATTTTTGAAATGAGCTAGTAGTTCTGTCATTTATACAATTTGATAAATAATAGCTGTTGAATGTATTGTTTTTTAAATGTTTTTAATGTTTATTTTTGAGAGAGAGAAAGAGACACAACACAAGTGGGGTGGGGCAGAGAGAGAGGGAGATACAGAATCTGAAACAGTCTTGGGCTCTGAGCTGTTAGCACAGAGCCCAATGCAGGGCTAGAACTCATGAACTGTGAAATCATGACCTGAGCCGAAGTCAAACACTTAACCAACTGAGCCATCCAGGTGCCCCGAATGTATTGTTTTTGAAAGCCGTTTCTTGCATTACCTTGGCAATGTCTATTAAATGGCTGATCAACGTCTATTGGATAGAAAATATTAATTCTTTATAGGAAAATAATTGAGCCCTGAGACAGAGGAACATAAATATAAAATACATTGCCTTTAATTCCTTTTCCCATTTCCAAAGTTCACAGTCTGCTGGGAGATATTTGTTAGAATGATGTATGTGTTTAATTTCATCCAAATAAGCAGAAGAAGAAGTTTGAGATTTTAAGCATACTTTGTTTATTACAACTTTACAAATTAGTTGTGATCTATAGTTTCATTCTTTTTTTAGAGAAATAGAAGTTTGTCTTTTTTATTCTTTGATTTACATTATTGATCTGGGACCATCTTAATTCTCATGTAACTACATACATCTTCATTATGTCACAGGAAGCACTGAACACCTTGCTTCTCTATTGCTTTGGCAATTTCATCAACCTTTTGTATTGTGCACTTCGAGTCAGGCAGCAACTGGAGATCAATGTGGAGAATAACAAGGACCTCTCAGGGCTGTAAAACCTCTTCTCTTGAGTGCCATTGCTACATTTGTTCCATGAGAAAGAATTTATGAATACTACTGTTGTATTTTTATGACTCCATAAGCTAGTTTTAAGACTTGGGCTAAATAATTTACACCACTTCTGTTTTGCTAAATCCCTAGTATTGCCACATTTTTTTTCCTTTTTGCTTGTAGCTGACTAAACAAGTTCACATCAGTTATAAGCATCATCCAAACGCTTCCTGTGATAGGCTATTCATTTGCTTAAGAAGATGACAAAAATTTTTACATGAAGTATTCCAAAATATTGGCATTCTATCTGTGGCAGGGATGACTACCGATGCAAAACCAAATCATGATCCCATTCCACCATGTAGAGTTATTGCACAAAATTGGCAGCCTGACCAATATTAACATTTCCTGCTTAACAAAAGGTGAACATAAGAAACACCTGTATTTCCAGCCAAGGCAATTAAAATGTGGATATGACTTTACCACCTTCTTTCTCCTTGGTTTTGCTCACTAGATGGCAATGGATAATCTTGAAAGCCACATGTTGCAGAAGTCAGAGACTGTCAGCCTCTTAGATGGCATTTTTAAGTCATTTTATTTCAACCCATAATATTTAATGAGAATCCAAAATATGACATACTTGTAGCAACTTTTAGCTGGTTTACATTTAACTATTAGTTTTAGGCTGATTATATTTTGGAATTTTATGTTAATTTTTTAATGAAATAGAAAAACTAAGGATGAAAAAACGGAGGTAGGTAGGTGATAGAGATCCCAGATCTTCTTTTCCTGCTTCTCTATAGAGATTAAAACAAACAAACAAACAAACAAACAAACAAACAAAAAGAGTATAGAAGCATTTTAAGCCAGACAGTAACATGCTTATTTCTTAATTTTCAAAGAAATCACAATGCTGGCAGTAATGGGATAAATGAGACCTCAGTATATACTTTGGGATATACTTTGGCCTCAGGATAGATCAGCATTGTGTATATAGAGAATTGTACTATTATTATTGATAACAGATATCAGGACAATTTTTATATAAGTGCACAACAAAGCGTTAAATCAACAGGTCTAGGGTTTTCAAACCCTGCACATTCAGAAAAAGAAAAGAAAGTGAGAGAGAGAGATTGAGAGAGAAACAGAGAAACATCCCAAAACCAAAACCTGGCCTTGTCAGGCTCCTGGAAGATAATTTCTGAACCCTTAGACTATCTTGCCTAATAAGAGTTGTTTTTTTTGTTTGTTTGTTTTGTTTTGTTTTTTATAACTAGGCTCTAGGCCACACCTGATAGTTTATGCTAACAATGTAATTTATGGTGGAGGCTAGACTAGGAATGGAGCATATGGCAATAGATGAGGCTCAAAAATTAGCAGCACGCAGGCTGGTACTCCTACGGGATATACTCTGCCATCACTTGGATGTTCAGTGAACACAATGATATGAGCCACCAGGGTAAGCATGTCTAGTCCACTGCATATTTGTGATGCAGATGCCATCACTTCTGTTACAGAAGACACGATATTCCCTCTGAAATTCAGTTTTGGTAACACGACACTTATGTTCCTGAAGCAAGGAACTTGTGAATATTCTTCTCCTTCTTCTGCAGGATATCAAGGGCTCTAGAAATTGTGAAACATGTCCTTAAGGTTGTGACAGGAACAAGTGACATTGCTATATGGACCACTTTCTGAACCATGGAGAAAAGATCATGAGAATTTTTATTTTTTTTTGTCAATCTAATAACTAGAAAGTGGAAACTTACTAATGTCTTAATTTGTGTAACTCAGTACTTTTTACCTGAGCATCTTGAATTTTTAATAAGTCAGTTGTCTATGGCTATTCTACAGATTGGCTAGATGAATAGGGATGGTTTCTGTCAGTCATATTCATCCTTAGGCAAAGAGTTAAAGCCAGAGTATAAACTGAAAGCTAGAGTCTGTGTGGTAGGCTGCATAAGAGCCATAAAGAGCTGTGAATTTGCCTTAAATTACCTCTATGTGGCAAAGGAATTGCTTTGTATTTTTAATTTTATTATTTTTTTAATTTAAGTTTTTATTTTAATTCCAGGTAACACACAGTGTTATATTAGTTTTAGGTATACAATACAGTGATTTAACACTTCCATACATCACCCTGTGTTCTCATGAAAATTGCACTCCTTAATTCCCATCACCTATTTCTACCATTGATCCCTCCTCCCCTCTGGTAACCATCAGATAACTCTGCATATTTAAGAGTCTGTTTCTTACTTTCTCTTTCTCTCTTTCTCTCTCATTTTCTTTTCCTTTTGTTCATTTGTTTTGTTTCTTAAATTCCACATGAGTGTAATCATATGGTATTTATCTTTCTCTGACTGACTTCTTTCCCTTAGCATTATAGTCTCTAGCTCTATCCATGTCATTGCAAATGGCAAGATTTCATTAATTTTTATGGCTGAATAGTATTATTCCACTGTGTGTGTGTGTGTGTGTGTGTGTGTGTGTGTGTGTATAATCATCATCATCATCTTTATCCATTTCTTTATCCATTCATCAATAGATGGACATTTGGGTTGCTTCCATATTCTGGCTATTGTAAATAATGGCTGCTATAAACTGGTGTATGTATCCCTTTGAATTAGTGTTCTTGTATTCTTTGGGAAATACATGTAGTGCGGTTGATGGATCATAATGTAGTTCTATTTTTAACTTTTTCAGGAACCTCCATACTGTGTTCCACAGTAGCTGCATCAGTTTTCATTCCCACCCACAGTGAATGAGTATTCCTTTTTCTCCACATCCTTACCAACACCTGTTGTTTGTGCTGTTGTTGATTTTAGCCATTCTGTCAGGTGTGAGGTATATATCATTGTAGTTTTGATTTCCATTTCCCTGATGATAAGTGATGATGAGCATCTTTTAT
Organism: Lynx canadensis; assembly: GCF_007474595.2. NCBI lineage: Eukaryota > Metazoa > Chordata > Mammalia > Carnivora > Felidae > Lynx > Lynx canadensis. The sequence continues at coordinate 106,567,876 of NC_044306.2, forward strand.
TGTGTCTGTTGGCCATCTGGATGTCTTCTGTTCATTTTTAATTGGATTATTTGTTTTAGGGTGTTGAGTTTTATAAGTTCTTTATATATATTGGTTACTAGCCCTTTATTGGATATATCATTTGCAAATATCTTCTCTCATTCTATATGCTGCCTTTTAGTTTTGTTGTTTCCTTTGCTGTGCAGAAGCTTGATATTTTGATGTAGTTCACATATGTATTTTTCTTATGTTTTCCTTGTCTCAGGAGACACATCATAACAAAAGTTGCTACAGATGGTGCAAAAGAAATTACTGCTTGTGTGTTCTCTTCTAGGATTTTTTTTTCATTTGATACTATTGTGAAGAATATATATATATATATATATATATATAAATTTATATCCATGTTAGCATATAGTGCAACAATGATTTCAGGAGTAGATTCCTTAATGCCTCTTACCCATTTAGCCAATCTCCCCTCCCACAACCCCTCCAGCAACCCTCTGTTTGTTCTCTATGTTTAAGAGTCTCTTATATTTTGTCCCCCTCCCTGTTTTTATATTATTTTTGCTTCCCTTCCTTTATGTTCATCTGTTTTGTATCTTCAAGTCCTCATTTGAGTGAAGTCCTATGATATTTGTCTTTCTCTGACTGACTAATTTCACTTAGCATAATACCCTCTAGTTCTATCCACATAGCTGCAAATGGCAAGATTTCATTCTTTTTGATTGCCCATGTATGTATGTATGTATGTATACACACATATATATACACCACATCTTTATCCATTCATGCACCAATAGACATTTGAGCTCTTTCCATACTCTGGCTAATGTTGATAGTGCTGCTATAAACATTTGGGTGCATGTGCCCTTTGAAACACCACACCTGTATCCCTTGGATAAATATCTAGGTGCAATTGCTGGATTGTAGGGTATTTCTACTTTTAATTTTTTGAGAAACTTCCATACTGTTTTCCAGAGTGGCTGCACCAGTTTTCATTCCCACCAGCAATGCAAAAGAGATCCTCTTTCTCTGCATCCTCGCCAACATCTGTTGATGGCTGAATTGTTAATGTTAGCCATTGTGACAGGTGAGAGGTGGTGTCTCATTTTGGTTTTGATTTGTATTTCCCTGATGAAGAGTGATGTTGAGCATCTTTTCATGTGTCTGCTAGCCATCTGGATGTCTTCTTTGGAGAAGTGTCTATTCATATCTTTTGTCCATTTCTTCACTGGGTTATTTGTTGGATGTTGAGTCTGATAAAATCTTTATAGATTTTGGATACTAACCCTTTATCTGATGTGTCATTTGCAAATATCTTCTCCCATTCCATTGGTTGCCTTTTAGTTTTTCAGGTTGTTTCCTTTATTGTGCAGAAGTTTTTATTTTTATGAGGTCCCAGTAGTTTATTTTTGCTTTTGTTTCCCTTGCCTCCAGAGATGTGTTGAGTAAGAAGTTTCTGTGTCCGAGGTCAAAGAAGGTTTTGCCTCCTTTCTCCTCAAGGATTTTGATGGCTTCCTGTCTTACATTTAGGTGTTTCACCAACTTTAAAAAAAAAGGTTAATGTTTATTTATTTTTAAGAGGTGGGGGGGAGGAAGGGAGGGAGGGAGGGAGGGAGAGAGAGATGGTGAGACAGAGAGAGAGGGAAACATAGAATCCTAAGCAGGCTCCAGGCTCTGAGCTGTCAGCATGGAGCCCAACATGGGGCTCAAACCCATGGACCACGAGATCATGACCTGAGCCTAAGTGGGATGCTTAACTGACTGAGCCACCCAGGTGCCCCTATCTTTCATCCATTTTGAGTTTATTTTTGTGTATGTTGTAAGAAAGTCGTCCAGGTTCATTTTTCTTCATATTGCTGTCCAGTTTTCCCAGCACAACTTCCTGAAGAGAATGTTTTTATTCATTGGATATTCTTCCCTGCTTTGTCAAAGATTAGTTGGCTCTACATTTATGGGTCCATTTCTGGGTTCTCTTTTCTGTTCCATTGATCTGAGTGTCTGTTTTTGTGCCAGTACCATACTGTCTTGATGATTTCAGCTTTGTAATACAGCTTGAAGTCCAGGATTGTGATGCCTCCAGCTTTGGTTTTCTTTTTCAAGATTGCTTTTGCTATTCGGGGTCTTTTCTGGTTCCATAAAAATTTTAGGATTGTTTGTTCCAGTTCTGTGAAGAATGCTGGTGTTATTTTGATAAGGATTGCATTAATATGTATATTGCTTTGGGTAGTATCTACATTTTAACAATATTTGTTCTTCCAATCCAGAAGCATGGAATATTTTTCCATTTTTTGTGTGTCCTCAATTTCTTTCATAAGCTTTCTATAGTTTTCAGTGTATAGGTTTTCACCTCTTTGGTTGGGTTTATTCTTAGGTATTTTATAGTTTTTTGTACAACTGTAAATGGGATCAATTCCTTGATTTCTCTTTCTGTTGCTTCATTATTGGTGTCTAGGAATGCAACTGATTTCTGTGCATTGATTTTATATTCCATGACTTTGCTGAATTCATGGATCAGTTCTATCAGTTTTTTGGTGGAATCTTTTGAGTTTTCCATATAGAGTATCATATCATCTGCAGAGAGTGAAAGTTTCACTTCCTCCTGGCCATTTTGGATGCCTTTTATTCCTTTGTGTTTGATTGCTGAGGCTAAGACTTCTAATACTATGTTGAATAACAGTGGCGAGAGTGGACATCTGTGTCATGTTCCCTGACATTAAAGGGAAAGCTCTCAGTTTTTCCCTATTGAGGATATTAGCAATGGGTCCTTCATATATGAATTTTATGATCTTGCGGTATGATCCTTCTATTCCATCTTGAGGGTTTTTATCATGAAGGGATGCTATATTTTGTCAAATGCTTTCTCTACATCTATTGAGAGGGTCATGTGGTTCTTGTCCTTTCTTTTATTGATGTGATGTATCACATTGATTATTTTGCTGATATTGAACCATCCCTGCATCCCAGATATAAATCCCACTTGTTTGTGGTAAATAATTCTTTTAATGTACTGTTGTATCCAGTTGGCTAGTATCTTGTTGAGGATTTTTGCATCCATGTTCATCAGGGTAATTGGTCTATAGTTCTCTTTTTTAGTGGGGTCTTTGTCTGATTTTGGAATCAAGGTAGTGCTAGCTTCATAGAATGATTTTGGAAGTTTACCAGAACCTGGCCGTTCAGAAAAGTACCTACTGTGTGTTGCTTATACCCTGCTGCTGTGTCTGAGTCAATTTTCCTTTCAGGGCAGTTGTCTGCACTGACTCTGCCTTTTGTTTGCTGTACTTGCTTTCTGTAGTATTAGTGGTACCCATGCAGGCCAGTTCTGGGAGGGGATGGGGGATGTGCCTGCCGTGGAGCTTGGGAGCTGGGTGGTGATGTTAGTAAAATTTGTGCTGGGCCACTAGTCCTATGTTAGATCACCTGAAGTACTGTGGCAGCTGGGGGCTGCACATCAGGGTTACTGGGGACACGAGGCTAGGTACAGCTCCCAACAGTGGCTGAGAGCATGTGGATGAGCAGCATGTACAACTGCATCTATGGGTGCCTGGCTGGGCAGGTGTGCCATGACACCTGGTGGCCCATGGCTTAGTGCAGCACATGATGGTGGCTGGGCAAGGTGCATGACAGTGGCTGTGGGCACATGCCTGGACAAGGCGCAGTAAATGTGCCTGGAGTGTGGTGGTAGCTATGTACTAGGCCATTGGGCAGGGTGCCTGCATCGCTTCGAAAAAATTTGCCCTGAGCCTGGGGCTGAGATCAGCAGGCTTGGAGTGGATGATTCCTTGGGAAAACTCATTAACATGGCACACTGCTAGTGTGTTAGGTAGCAACAATCTGTGTAGCCCCACCTTCTATAGGTGTCTCTGTATTTATGCTGGGGGGCAGGGGAGGAAAATCACACCTGCCAGGTCATTTTCAGAGAAGTCAGGCAACATGCTCTGGAATCAGTATGAACATATCTGTCTCCTATTTGCCCTCAGTTTCAGGTAAACTGAGGTTTTTATGTTGCCTCTCCATGAAAGCTGTTGTCTCTCTAAGGGATCCAGATATCACTTGCCCTCCCAGCTCACCTAGTGCCGAGTCAGCTGACTTTTAAAGCTCTGGGTTCCAAGCCCCACTGGTTTTATAAACTTACAGAATTCAGCTCCTCTGGTTTTGAAAGCCAAACATTATGGGGGTTAGTCTTTCCCATGTGAGCACCCTGGTGTGAAGGCCCATTTCTCTGCCCTCTCTGCAAGCACAGCTCCCTCCCTCCCGCCCTCAGAACCCCTTTGCCTTACTGACCTTCCTAACCTTTCAGATGCAGATTCTTCTCTAGTTGTGGTTTCTGCTGCCAGTCTTCAGATGGCTCTCTGGTTTACTGACTTGGATGTGGATGATATCTAGTTGAAAATGTGGGACCAGATGAATTTAGGGTCCTCCTACTCTACCATCTTCCCAAGCTCCCCCTAGCTTGTGTTTATATTTCTATATCCTGAAGGTGCTAATTTCAATTAATTACAACCTCTCACAATGGAGAAAAATAAATTTTCATTGAAGGCAAAATGCTGTAAGTTACTGGTAACTCAAAATGCTTTCCAGGTAATTCATGGCCCACAAAACACATTCTATTTAAGATTAAACCTTATTACATGATATTAAACCCACTTCACAGCAGAACAAAATTGAAAGTAATCACCATATTATCTTCTATGTAGACTCTAAAGGCTTTGTTTTTTAAATTCTGTTATTTAGTTATTAGCCCAACAAATTGAACTTTCTATTTTAGTTTGGATAACACTTTTGAGGGTTGGGTAATTAAAACATATATAATCTCTGACGTTGAGGTGTGTGTGTGTGTGTGTGTGTGTGTGTGAGATATGTAAACAAACTACAATGAAAGGTTGCTGATCCAATTTTTTCAACGTTTATTTATTTTTGGGACAGAGAGAGACAGAGCATGAACGGGGGAGGGGCAGAGAGAGAGGGAGACACAGAATCGGAAACAGGCTCCAGGCTCTGAGCCATCAGCCCAGAGCCTGACGCGGGGCTCGAACTCCCGGACCGCGAGATCGTGACCTGGCTGAAGTCGGACGCTTAACCGACTGCGCCACCCAGGCGCCCCAAGATCCAATTTTTTAAAATATTTTTAAGAAATATTCTCTGTTGTCTCTGAGATGTAAAAATATACAACATCTTTAGTTATAAAACTAGACAAATATATTTTAAGTGTTAAAGCAAGGGAAGTTTGCTGCATTCCATTCTGCACACTCTCATTATTTCTCCAGGCAGAGTCTTTTTCAAACACAGTCACTTTTCACTTCTGTGGGGCTTGTAGCATCATTTTAATATGAATCAAATATATTTGAATTCCAACAGACACACACACACACACACACACATACCACACACACACACAAAAACCCCATATTCCAAAGCAACCTGCAAAGTAAAATGTATTACTTATTTCATTTTTGAGGTCATAAATATGGGGGGTTTAGCTAGAACTGACATTGACATTATTTAAGTTCATCTGACCTTTTTCCAAATTCCCTTGAATACTGACTAAATAATGTGTGAAAGAAATATACACTATAAAATGTAATTAGAAAGTGCTAAGCATTGGGGATACCGCGTGGCTTGGTCAGTGAAGCATCTGACTTTGGATTTCAGCTCATGTCACAGTCTCACTGGTGGAATCCAGCCCTGCATCAGGCTCTGTGCTGATGGCACTTCTAGAACTTGCTTAGGATTCTCTCTCCTCTCTCTGCCCCTACCCAGCACTCTCTCTAGCTTTCTCTCTCAGAAATAAAGAAATAAACTTTTAAAAAACCGTCAAAAAAGAAGGTACTAAACACTGGCACAAAATCACAGTTGTAATTTTATGAAGTATAACATAGCTTTTAAAATTTTTTTTAAGTTTATTTACGAGAGACAGAGCGTCAGTCGGGCCCGGCAGAGAGAGAGGGAGACAGAGGATCCAAAGCAGGCTCTGCACTGTCAGCTTGGAGCCTGAAATGGGGCTTGAACTCACGAATCCATGAGATCATGACCTGAGCAGAAGCCAAGAGTCAGACGCTTAACTAACTGAGCCACCCAGGTGTCCCAACACAACTTTTAGAGTACCTGAAAATTCCATGTACTTTGGAAAAATAAAGTGTATTAATTTCATGTGCAAAATTGATATTATTTGACACAGTTACTGCATCTAATGTAACTTCATATATTGCTGATAAAATATAACTAATTATGTTACATAGTGCTCGCTTCAGCAGCATTTAATTTAATTGCATTATGTATTTTAGAGGAAAACATAAAATTTCTTTGACATTTATGTCAAAAATATGTCCAATAGTTGAGGGTTTTTAAAATATAAAAAAATATAAATATATATTGAAAGTGATTACTTTCAATTTTGTTGTGCTGTGAAATGGGTTTAATATATATATAAGATTCCCAAGTGAGAATCTTATACCTCTCCCTTTTTGTCTCTTTGAGTTGTCTTTTTAATTCTCTAATTGCTTTAAAGTATATTTATTGCCTGTCAGAACTTCATATGTATATACTGTTTTGTTTTGATTAAAGTTTAGTGAATTCTAGCACCTATTTTATCTCATACATTTCAACTTGAGCCACTGAAGCTGAAAATAAGACTTTCTTAGGGAACCAATGCTCTTTCTATACTCATTTCAATATTAAATGATAATAAGTATATAAAAACCAAAAAAGTAAATACTAAACTTGACCTGCTCATCAGTACATAATAAATGTAGATGGTGTTTCAATTAACACATTTTCTGCTTTGGAAATGGCATCAAATTGAGTGATGTTATTTTATTTTTTTAATTTGGCAGATAGTGTCCATTTTGAAATTCCAGAGTAAGAGAACATTCCTATGATCACATTAATAAAATAACCAAAAGGAAAAAGTATTTGTGAAAAGTCAAAGGAAAAAACAAATGGTGCAGGTTTTTCGTCTTTCTACTTTATCTCTTCTATTTTTTTCTCTAAAAGAATAAACTTCTTTTGCCTCCCTATTGTTTACACTGTCTAGCAGAGTTAATATGGTATGGTTTGTGACCTCAAACTCTCACAAACTATTACAGATTGAAAGAACATTTTGGTCTCTGAGCAGCATTTCAAGTCAAACATTACACTCTTGTAGACCATTGCTATGATCAATTTCAAGCAACAGTACTGATGTTATGACTATCTTTTAGAGACTGAAGTGTTGCTAAACTGAAAAGGACAACCAATATTGTAAGAATAAGCCTATTGGATTACTTCAAAAAAATGTGGTCAGAGAAAATAATCCAATATTTATTTTCTCAATAGAATTCTATGTTACTTTATTTTGTATACAAGGACTTCTCAAACTGAATTGATGAAATCATTAAAATATACAAAACCAGTTAAAGAAATCCATGTATTAGAAATGTTGAGATGGAAAGGGAAATAGATATTTTTTAAAAACTTACCAGATTCAAATATCATATACACAAAAGTATTAAAGAGAGGTAGAAAGTTCAAACCAGTGAAGAAATAATAGAGGATTATAAAATGGTTAAGAACAATTCTAAATATTTTCTACTTTATTAACATATCCACAAAATAAATAAAAAAGTAAAATCCATTCCTCTTTAGTTGCAAAATAAGTTCCTTTTAAGTTGCAAAATAAAAATAAAAATAACATTTTTAAATGAATATAAGTAAATAGTATTTAAGAATTTAGATAGTGGGGTTCCTGAGTGGCTCCATCAGTTAAGCGTCTAACCTGGGCTCAAGTCATGATCTCATGGTTCATGGCTTCGAGTCTCACATCAGGCTCCGCTCTCAGAGCAGAGCCTGCTTCAGATCCTCTGTCTCCCTCTCTCTCTGCCACTCTCTCACTCTTTCTCTCTCTTTCTCAAAAATAAATAAACATTAAAAAAAGAATTTAGGTAGTGTTTTTGATAGGGTATGATAAAGTACAGATAAAAAAGTCAATGAATATAAAACAGTGTTAGAAATAAAATCAAAGAAATTAAAATGTCCAGATAGTAAGTGACCATTTAATATTAAATGGCCAATTAATATTCAAATAATATTAAATGTTTAATTAATAAGGGAATGAAGCAAATCTAACCTGAAGCACAACAACAAGAAGACAAAATTCCATTATATTCTTTTTCTTTAAGGAATTAAAGATAATACTATTGTATAAAGAGTATTTTTAAAAATGCATTCATCTGGAAAGAGATCATGCCTTTTGACATCTATTTATATTCATCAACAAATGCATAGTATTTTCACAGTATATCATGCTAGTGAGTTATTGAGTTTACTATTTCAATGTAGACATCAATCAAAATTAAATTTCTCTGTTGTGTTGCTTTAGCAATTTCCAATTTTCTCTTAAATGTTATCCTTTTTTTTTTTTTTTTTTTTTTTTTTTTTTTTGGCTTACCAGAACTTTCTCCCCAGTATGGAGTGGGAGGGAAAGACTCTAACAGTGTTAACCTTGGGGGCTGAAACTCTTTCTTGGAAGAGTTGTTTATGCTGTCTTTGATTTATTTTCTGTCATTCTTTCTTAGACATATATCATCTAATTGCTTTTATCAAGGTTACCAATTGTGAATGCACCCTATTGATTGCACTGGATTTGTCTGCTTCTTTTGATTCAGATGATTAAGCTGTTGCCATTAAAATACTTGCTTTGGTTAGCTTACATACCATCACATTTACCCTGATTTTGTCTTCTCTCTCAAGCTCTCCTTCTCATTATCACTTAATAATCTCTTCTCCATGGCCTCTAAATATTGACATATCCCAGGGCTATCTCTCTCTCTGCAGTTACTTTTTTGGTGATCTCCATCCTAGGATATCCCTGTTTATTTAGATTATCTTTAAATTTTCTCAATAATTATACTTTTGTATGTAGAGTATTTGCTTAGTCATTGTTAGATTTATTTCTTGGCATTTAAATTTTTGATCCTATAATGGATGTTATCTCTTATTTTTTCTAAATGGTTTTTCTTTTCTATACTATACAATTAAATTTGAATGTTAACATTTTATTTAAAAATTTGCCTAAATTTATTTATAATTATATATGGTTTATAAATATAATAGCTTTGCAGTTTATTTTTAATTTTCTATGTATGTGATCATCACATCTATGTATGACATGATTACATCTTTTATTTATGAAAAGTCTATAATTGTTACACACAGATCAATGAAAGTTTGTATTTTCTAAAAATTTTTCAATTTTTTAAAATTGAAGTGTAGTTGACATACAATGATATATTTATTTCAGGTGTGTAATTTATAGATTCAACAATTCTATACATTACTCAATTTTCATAAGTCTAGTCACCATCTGTCATGATATAACATTATTAAAATATTATTGACTGTGTTCCCTATGCTGTACTTTTTATCTCTATGACTTATTTTATAATTTTAAGTTTATAATTCATAATGCCCTTCACCTATTTCAGCCATTTTCCCCACCCGCCTCCCTTCTGGAAACCATCTCTGTATTTGTTCTCTTATTTAAGAGTCTCTTTTAGTTTTTTGTTTGTTCATTTGTTATTTTTTTTCAAGATTCCAAATATATGAAATTATATAGCAATTGTCTTTCTTTGACCTATTTTTCCTAGCATAATACCCTCTAGGTGCATTCATGTTGTCACAAACAGCAAGATCTTTTTTTTTAATGGCTGAGTAATATTCCATTGGGGGTGTGTGTGTGTGTGTGTGTGTGTGTGTGTGTGCTTGTGTATGCATACATACATACCGCTTCTTTACTCATCTGTTGAAAGACAGTTCCATATCTTGGCTATGGTAAATAATGTTGTAATGAACACAAGTGCTCATGCCTCTTTTCAAATTAGTGCTTGTGTTTCCTAGGGTAAATATCCAGTAGTGGAATTACTACATCATATGATAATTCTATTTTTAATTTTTTTGAGGAATCTCCATACTGTTTTCCACAGTAGCTGCAGCAATTAACATTCCCATTTACATTTACATTATTTATTTACATTTATTTTATTATTTATTTATTTATTTATTTATTTGCTATTCTGACTAGTGTGAGGTGATATTTCTGTTTTGATTTGCATTTCCCTCATGATTAGCAATGTAGAGCATTTTTTCATTTGTCTTTTGGCCATCTTATGTATTCTTTGGGGAAAAAAGTCTATTCAGATCTTTTGCTTATTTTCTTTTTTTAAAAGTTTTTCTTTTTTTTTATGTTTATTTCTTTTTGAGAGAAAGAGACAGAGCGCACGCAGGGGAGGGACAGAGAGAGAGGAGATGCAGAATCCGAAGGCAGGCTCCAGGCTCTGAGCTGTCAGCACAGAGCCAGATGTAGCAGGTAGCACTCCACTGGCACACACAACTGTGAGATCATGACCTGTGCAGAAGTCGGCCACTCAACCTGCTGAGCCACCCCGGTGCCCCTCTTCTGCTTATTTTCTAAATCAAGTTTTTTTTTGTTGTTGTTGAGATGTGTAAGTTACTTATAGGTTTTAAATATTAACTTATATTGAATATATCATTTGCAACTATCTTTTCCATTCAGTACGTTGACTTTTTGTTTTGTTGATAGTTTCCTTTGCAGTGAAAAAGCTTTTTATTTTGGTGTAGTCCCTATAGTTTATTTTGCTTTTGTTTCCCCTACCTGAGGAGACATTTCTATAAATATGTTGCTAAGGCTGATGTCCCAGAGATTATTGATTACATTTTCTTTTAGAGTTTTATGGTTTCAGGTCTCACATTTAGGTGTTGAATCCATTTTGAATCCATTATGTTTGTGTATGGCATAATAAAGCAGTCCAATTTTCTCAGTACCACTTATTGAAAAGCCTGTCTTTTCCCCATTGTATAGTCTGGCCTCCTTTATTATAGATTGATTGACCATATGCATAGGTTCATTTCTGTGCTCTGTCTCTAATTCCATCTGTGTATATTTTTGTGCCAGTTCCTGTTTTGATTACTGCTGCTCTGTAGTATATTTTGAAATCTGAAATTGTGATACTCCCACCTTTGTTCTTTTTTCTCAAGATTGTTTGGGTGGGGCGCCTGGGTGGCGCAGTCGGTTAAGCGTCCGACTTCAGCCAGGTCACGATCTCGCGGTCCGTGAGTTCGAGCCCCGCGTCAGGCTCTGGGCTGATGGCTCAGAGCCTGGAGCCTGTTTCCGATTCTGTGTCTCCCTCTCTCTCTGCCCCTCCCCCATTCATGCTCTGTCTCTCTCTGTCCCAAAAATAAATAAACGTTGAAAAAAAAATTAAAAAAAAAAAAAAGATTGTTTGGGTACTTGGGTTTTGGGGGTTCCATACACATTTTAGGATTATTCTAGTTCTGCGAAAATACACTTAATATTTTGATAGAGATCACATTGTAGCTATAGAGCACTTTGAATAGTATGGGAATTTTAAAGATGTTAATTCTTCCAAAGAAAAACATGGTATATCTTTCCACTTGTTTGCATCATCTTTAATTTCTTTCATCAGTGTTTTATAGTATTCAGGTTATAGGTTGTTCCATCTCCTTGGTTAAATATATTCCTAAGTATTTCATTCTATATGGTGCAGCTGTAAATGGAATTGTTTTCTTATCATTTTTTCTAATTCTTTAAATTTATTGGGAAAATATCGATCATAATATTCTCTTTGTACTACCCTTTTAATTTCCTTTATTTTTGCTGTGGTGCTACCTCTTTTATTTCTGGTATTGAATATATGAACCCTCTCTTCTAGATTGGCATTTATCAAATTAATTAGTCTTCTGAAAAACAACTTTTCACTGTTGATCCTCTCCATTTTTTTATTTTCTCCTATATCATTATGTTTTTCTCTTATTCAGTTTCTTCTAATTCTCTGGGTTTAATTTACTTATGTGCCTATTTAGTTGCAAGATCCTTAACTCACTGTTTTTCAGCTTTTCTTTATTTGCATAAGTCTAGACACAGATTTATCTTCATAAACTTTATTTTTTTTAATTTTTAGTGTTTATTTTTGAGAGAGGTGGGGAAGGGGCAGAGAGGCAGAGAGAGGGGGAGACACAGAATCCAAAGCAGGCTCCAGGCTCTGAGCTGTCCATACAGAGCCTGAAGTGGGGCTCAAACTCACAAATGGTAGATCAAGACCTGAGCCGAAGTCGGACACTCAACCGACTGAGCCACCCAGGCACCCCAACTTTAAAATCACATTTTTATTACCATTAAATTTAAAATATTTTTAACTCCCAACTTGATTTTTTTTGACCCATGGTTAATCAGAAATATGCAACTTAATTAGCAATATTCAGATTATTTCTAAACATTTAGAAAATCTATGGTTATCTCATTGATTTATAAATGTATTCCCCAGTGGTTCAAAAACATACTCTATGTGATTTAAAATTTTTGATATTTGTTAAAAGAACTTAATGGTCCAATATTTGGTGGTCTTTAAAAATATTTCAAATTTGCTTATTTTTTGGCACTAGATTTTGTAGATATTGATGAATTAAATTTTGTAATTGCTTATTGTAGTTAATTCAGTTTGTTTGAACAAAACATTTATTTACTTTTATTGTGCTTGTTTCTTCATTTACTGAGAAAAATGTCTAAAAAATCTATTATGAGACACTTCTCTAAAGAAGACATCCAGATGGCCAATAGGCACATGAAAAGATGTTCAGCGTTGCTCCTTATCAGGGAAATACAAATCAAAACCACACTCAGGTATCACCTCACGCCAGTCAGAGTGGCCAAAATGAACAAATCAGGAGACTATAGATGCTGGAGAGGATGTGGAGAAACGGGAACCCTCTTGCACTGTTGGTGGGAATGCAAATTGGTGCAGCCGCTCTGGAAAGCAGTGTGGAGGTTCCTCAGAAAATTAAAAATAGACCTACCCTATGACCCAGCAATAGCACTGCTAGGAATTTATCCAAGGGATACAGGAGTACTGATGCATAGGGGCACTTGTACCCCAATGTTCATAGCAGCACTCTCAACAATAGCCAAATTATGGAAAGAGCCTAAATGTCCATCAACTGATGAATGGATAAAGAAATTGTGGTTTATATACACAATGGAATACTATGTGGCAATGAGAAAAAATGAAATATGGCCCTTTGTAGCAACGTGGATGGAACTGGAGAGTGTAATGCTAAGTGAAATAAGCCATACAGAGAAAGACAGATACCATATGGTTTCACTCTTATGTGGATCCTGAGAAACTTAACAGGAACCCATGGGGGAGGGGAAGGAAAAAAAAAAAAAAGAGGTTAGAGTGGGAGAGAGCCAAAGCATAAGAGACTGTTAAAAACTGAGAACAAACTGAGGGTTGATGGGGGGTGGGAGGGAGGGGAGGGTGGGTGATGGGTATTGAGGAGGGCACCTTTTGGGATGAGCACTGGGTGTTGTATGGAAACCAATTTGTCAATAAATTTCATAAAAAAAATAAAAAAATAAAAAATCTATTATGATATTGGACTTGCTAGTATATGTATTTTTGCCATTTTAATTACTATGTGTCTTTGTGTGGACCTACTTGGGTCTATTTTTAGAAGTAGGGGGACTCTCTGTGCCTCTGGAATATGGATATCTGTTTCCTTCCCAGATTAGGAAAGTTGTCAGGTATTATTTCTTCAAATAAACTTTCTGCCCTCTTTTCTCTCTTCTTCTGGGATCCTTATAATGCAAATGTTTTTATGCTTGATGGAGTCACTGAGTTGCCTAAGACTATACTCAGTTTGCATACATTTTTTTTTCCTCCTCTCATTTTTTCATCTTGATTACTTTCCATTACTCTGTCTTCCAGGTCATTAATTTGTTCTCTCTGAATCATCTGGTCTGCTATTTATTCTGTCAAGTATATTTTTAATTTCACTCATTGTATTCTTCATCTCTGATTGGTTCTTGTTTTATCACTTTGTTAAGGTCTCATTGATGCCCTCCACTCTTTTCTCAAGGCCAATGAGTACCTTTATGATCACTACTTTGAATAGACATGTATGATACATACTGGAACTCTGAAAAAAATTCACCATCAGTCATTTCACTTAAATCCGTTTTGCTTAGGTCTCTTACTATGGTTTGGTCCTATTCTTTCTTTTTGGTCTTTCTGTTCTCTCATTTGTCTCACTGTCTGTGTGTCTTTCTCTGGGTTAGGAAAGTCGGTCTGTCTCTTGTTCTTGAAGGTAATGGCCTTATGAAGAAGAGGTTCTGTAATGTCCTGCAGTGCAGGGAAGCCTGCCCCAGGACCTGGCTCTTCAGGGAGTGTCTCCTATGCATGTTGCCTATGCCCTGCTATTGATTCCTGCCCTCTATTCTTCAGTCTATTTGTCTTCAGAGGCTCTCTTTGCCTATTGTGGGCAGCGCTTGTCCCTGGACATTTTCACAAGGTATGTGCTAGTCTATCTGCAAAATGAGACATGTAGGCACTGCTGCCACTGGAACTGAGGTCCCACAAAATATGTAGGCAGAGAGACATATTGGTAGAGTTTTTGGTGCTCTTCTGGGGGAGGGGCCCTACATTGCTGAGGCTGAGGTATATGTGACTGGGAAGGGCATATATGCCAAAGCATGGGGCAAATGTCAGTGGCATGCTTGTTCCCACAGATGGCCTTGTGCTCGTGCTGGGGTCAAGGCAGGGAAATGGCACCTTCCAGGTCCTTTGTTCCTGGAGTCGTGTCTCCATGATCCCTGCCTCTCTAAGCCATGTTCTGAGATGAGTAAATAACTCCCTCCCATCTGCCTCTCAGGTTTTTCAAACTGTTGCTTCCACCTGTAGCTCAGCTGGCTGTTTATCCTACTGTCTCTTTAAGGGCAGGGACTCTGCTTCCTAATGCCTTCAGGGCTCTCCCAGCCTTGAGCCCACAGATTTTTTAAATTCCAGGCTTTAGATCCTGCTGGTTGTAAGAACTCAAGAGATTTGGCCCCTCTTGGTTTCAATGCCAAATATAATGGGGATTTGTTTTCCCCACACAGGCTCCCCAGTTTGATAGTCTGTTTTTCTCCATCTCCATGCTACTGTTCCCTTCTCTACTGCAGAAGGCTATACTCCGTTTTACTCCCAACCTGCATCTTTGCCTTTCCTACCTTCTTAGAAATGGCCTCTTCTCTACCTTTAGTTGTAGGGTTTGTTCTACCAGTCTTCAGATTGCTTTACGGGTTATTTATGCTGATGCGAGTGTTACTTAGTTTTATACACAGGATGAGGTGAGATTAGGGTCCACCTACTCTGCCACATGCCCAGTCTCCACCCTTTCATGATATATTTATAAATAATGCTTAAGGAGCTTGCCTTGCTGTTTTCATGAATTCTCTTAGGAGTTATATTAACTTCATGTCTTTGTTACAAGCCTAAATTTTTAAGCAAGAATGTTTAAAAATTTCACACTTCTATGTGAACAAAAGACGTCATGTGAGGTAATGATACCACCAGGAAAACCTGCCTAATATTTAGACCCAGTAGTTGTTCTCAACATGGCACAATCAAGGAATATACCAGTCTTTAAAGATTATACGTATAGTTTTTACTTACAATATAATTTTTCATTATCTTTTACGAAGGCGTGTACACATCAACGTAACAAGCACTTACCTCCCTGTAGGTAAAACACCAAAATTTAAAGTCAGAAAAGAGCTGGAAGACACAGAATGACAATATAAGGAAATAGATACTAAATAAATACTTATTCAGTGAATGTGTGTATAGGAAAATATGACATGAAAGAAAAAAGACTCATGATCTCTATTTTATGAAGGCATAGTGATAATATTTTTATTTAAAAAATACAGATTCAGGATTCACTAAGACTTACAAAAACAAATAGAAAACAAGCAAATAAAAAGTCTAAATGGGTCTAAATCTGAGATGATAGCTCAATTTAATTAGCTAAATTATAAGAATTCCTTCTGTGTGTGAGGAAATATGCTATTATTGTGTGTAGATTACTTATTTGAATTCCCACAAAAATTATTTAAGAAAATATTAATTCCATTTTATTGATGAAGACAATTGAGGTTTAGACATTAACGTGGCAGAGGTGACATAGCCATTTAAAAGGATACTGGAGACCATCTGTTTCTGGAGATAATAATTGATTCTTACTCATAAATTTAGATTAAATTTTCTGAATATTTATAACAGTAAACCTCAGTTTCAGTTCAGTTGATTAATGAACAATAAATGTAACTTGATGACTATATGAATCAGTAGCTTTGAAGTTTGACTTGTAAATGGTACTATTTACTGTCTATGTAGAATAAATCTGAGGGACATTCTGGCTGTACCAAATGAATTTTTCATTAGTTCAGTATAAACAGGAAAAGCATAAGTTAGCCATCATTTATACATATCATAAGAGAAAAATAATTATAAATATTCCCCAATTATTCCCAATTCTAAAGGGAATAATATAACTATGTATATTACACGCAGAATGTGAAGTCATAAAATTCCTACATTATTTACATATTATTGGTTGAAAGTTTATGTGCAGTTTTATTGGAACAATGTGACAACTGCATGGCACCATGGTCAAAAGGTGAAGAATTTCACTGAGGGACATATTAATAAAGCACAGTTCAGCAAATTTGGGTATTGCAAAATAATACACACATTTGAGGTGAGATCTGAGTACGCTTTCCATTTTTTTTGTTGCTGTCAATCTGTTAAAAGAGAGGCTTGTCATCTTTGTTTAAAAAAGTAAGAATGCTTTCAAATGAATGTTTTTGTGACAAAGTAGACTGTTAAATTGTCTTCTGAATCTTGCAGTTTGACCATTAATCATATAAATATGAAATGGTAACATTGAAGATGCAGGTTTCTAGCTATAACAAAAGCAACCTTGTCACAAATGTCAGTTATATATTCAGCAAGAAATATGAAAGTAGCACAGCATTTTTTTGGCTCTAGGAAGGACTTACTCAATACTGTTCACTAGAAAATACACTTTTAGATTATTTCTGTTGAGAAATCTGGCAGTTTATCTTTCACTTGCAATATCCCATCCCTCACTGCCATATGTCTGAGGAAGGACCTACAGAAATTGGTCAGAGGTCTCCAATAAAGCTGTATCTCACCTGGATGTCATCCTTCCTAGTATTCATTTTGTACCTGAGGCATACAAAATATTCTTAATTATGGAAAGATGAACACAGAAACTTCAACTGGATTCATAAATGTATGTGTATGTTTTAGAAGACTTCAAAGTACGGTACCTTAAAAAAGACACAAAACCATATGATAACAGATCTTTTTTGATATCTGGATTAACTAATCATATTGCAAACCTTAAAATCTGTTAAAGGTAGTGTTCCAGAAAGATTTGCATTTTCTTTTCTTTATTTCCATATTGCTGCAGCATTTTAGTCAGTTTAACTATTTTACTACCTCGAATAAACTACCCATTTACATTTTAAAAACTCAGAAGTTTTGCTAACAATTTATTATTCTAACAAGTTTTATTATACTTCCTTTATTCTGTTAGATCCTTGGGTATGGATTAGTTGCCCAATAGAGACTTTGAGAAATTATCTGGGTAAGGGCAGTGTTTCTGTGCTTTCCTGTCCTCTTGGTTTCCATTTCCTTCATTTAGGCATTTTAAATAAAATTTTACAGGGTTTGAGTTATTCACCAGACAATGTGGTATCCACACATTATTTGAAGACAGTATCTAAAGTGACCCTCACCCAGGCATCTTTTCCCATATTCTATAGAATTCTTACATGAATGAATAAATGTAATTTTATTGTAGCTTTAGTTACTGTCTTGATATATGTGTTCTCTTACAGAATGCAGTAAGGCTTTATCATATCAATGTAGGCAGTAAATACATCAATGCCATATATGAGAAAGAACATATAGCTATTGACTTTATTAGTTTAATATTTATATTCTTTATGCCTTCAGGAAAAGTGACTAAAATTAAGCTCTTTCTTGACTCTTTGATTTTTATTTACTTTTTCAAGAATATCTCTATAATACCATTGTGTATTTTCTTCAAAGCTTTCTTATGAGAACAAGAAAGGAAAATGATACAAATTGTGTGTTAAAAGTAATACTGGGATATGTATAGTCAGATGTATTAAAACATCTCTTATACTATTGGTGAACCTTGGTCTCTCCAAAAAAGTAGAGCCATAAATAGGTATCACTTTCCACTCCCTCTTAGCTAGATTCCTTTATAAAGAAATCTATTGCCAGAGTAGTAAGGTTTGAGGTGATATCTCATTGTGGTCCTCAGGCAATTACTGATGTGTTTTTTCTTTTAATACTATAGATAAGTTTGGATTTTCTAGAGTCTTCTATAAATGAATCCATGCAGTAAGTACTCTTTATTATGTGGATTCTTTCACTCAGTATAATTATTTTGATATTTATCCAAGGTTCAGTATGAAAAATAGTTTATTCCTTTTTAGTACTGAGTGGTATTTTAAAGTTATTGTTGTTTTTGTTTTTTTTTCTTAAGCAATTATATAAAGTTTCTCAGGTTGTATCTATAACACCATAGATAATGTTCTAAGAATGTGTTTTCTTCAGTATGTTATATTGTTAAAAAAAGACATCCCTACAGTTTAGCCAAATTCGTACACTCTAAATTAAACTAATCTTAGAATTCAGTTGGTATCATAATTGGAACATTTGGTATTTTGCTCATGTATAGCAAAAATGCATATGTAAAGAAATGCACAATAGAAATAAAGTTCAATAATATAGTTCTCCTGAGATACTGAACAATAACCAATTATAAAATGACCTTTTATAAATGAAATAAGGAGATAAATGGCCAAAGTAAAATAAGAGAGATAATTTTGTTGATAAACATCACCAGGATTGCTATTTTCTAAGCAATAAGATTGAGATGTATTTCTATTTAGGCCTTAACAGTGTGATTAATAAATAAGTTCACTTGCTAAAAAGATCAACAGTATGCCAAAGTTTTCAAACAGAACTTCAGATAGCGATATACTTTCCTGATGTAAAGTAAGAAAAAAAGTAAGCAAGATTATTTGAATTGATAATTAATTATTGAGGGGGAACCCAAACCATTTTTTAAATGTTTTCACTAGAAAATTATTTTATGCCTGTTAGGCATGTAAATTGGGCTGCCATCTGGCTTTCAATAATATTATGATTCTCTAATGATTCCGTGAACAAACCATACTCATTCAAATTAATTATAAAAACTCAAATAGTCACAAACAAAGCTTCTGGTCTTCCATATGATCGGCACATCCTAGAACCACTTAAAATATGGCCGTGCCAATTTAAAGGTACATAATAGTAAATGGAAAAAAATTCAAAAGGAAATGAAGATGTAGTCATTAGATAAGAGAAGCTTGAGAATGGAGTATTCAGATTTTGAGAGTTTCAAGCAATTATCAAAAGTAATATTAAGCTATGAGATAAACATAGTGATACAGTTCTACATGTTCAACACACATACTTAAGATTCCTTTTTTTAAAGTTTATTTATCTTTGAGAGAGAGAAAGCAAGCGGAGGAGGGCAGAGAGAGAGGGAGAGAAAGAATCTCAAGCAGCCTCCGTGCTGTCAACACAGAACCTGCTGTGGGGCTCGCACTCACAAACCATGAGATCATGACCTGAGCTGAAATCAAGAGTCGGATGCTTAACTGGCTGAACCAACCAGGTGCCTCTTTAATATTATTTAAAATAAGATGCTCAAGTATGAGAACAGATATATTATGAATAAATCACTTAGTAGGGTGTGAGGTTTATATTATACTGGTTTGTCTACCGTTATTTATTCATTAATTCAGAAATCTATAAATTTTCATTATGAATATATGCCAAGATGGGTGTTGATACTAAATTTGTAAACAAAACAGATATACTCTGTCTTCATGGAGTTTACAATCTAGTTGTGATTCAGGAAATAAACATTTACTGATATCACTGTTGTCACTTTTTGTGGTTACATATGAGATAAAGAAATAACAGGACAGATTATACTGGGCTGTTGAAAGCCTGTGTGAGAAGATTAATTTTAGCTGAGTTTTGAAAGAACAGTTTACATGAATATAAACACAAAATATAGGAAAAGCTGTTCATTTAAGGCAATATTTTTAAAAACAATTTTCTTTTTTAGTTTATAAAATTGTCTTTTCAATAATACGTCTGTATAAATTTACTAAATATTAACTATGTAGTTATAGGTACTTAACTAGTTATAGGTACTTAACTAGTTATAGGTACTTATAGAGTTTAATTTAGCAAAACACTTAAACATGCAATTAAATTGGTTCATTTTAAAGTTTAAAATATCAACCCATATTTTATTCTGAGCAAAGATTCAATCCTTGAAATAAAGTAAATGAACTTATAGTAACAAGATGCTATAGTATTCAGTCCTATGTATTTGAATATCACTTGACATTTCCAGTAAAAGTCTGTTTGAAATCCAGGGTGTATAAAGTACCCTAGGGTCAAATTCATGTCTCAGTACTTTAAACTCATAACCAAATTAAATCCAACAACTACTTACTAAAATATATTTTGCCTAGTCTCCTTGCTCATTCTGTTAAAAATGACACCTTACATACAGTTTCAAAATTTCAGGGTGTGTAATAGCTTTTCCTCCTTTATCAATTGTTTGTAAATTTAAAAGTTTGAGTGAGTTCACGTCTTTATTACTGCTTATCAATTAGCTTTCGTTAACAAGGCCACCAATGTATTGAAATGCTTCTCTGTCTCTTGCTTCAGTGTCTCTCACAGGCGACTGCATGCTTACTAGTCATCCATGGCTGGCTTCAGCTCCTTCAAATAAACCACTTACACTAGTCCAAAAGTAAGTTTACTGAATTGTAGTCATTCTGAAGTTGTAAAAACAGCTTCTGAAAACACTCTACACTTTTCTGTTGTCTTGTGCATTACTACTTTCTGTTTTCTTCACTCATCTATCAGGAACCAATATTACACAAAATTAAGTCTTTGAAGATTTATTATTTTTCTTAATAGAATAACTTTTAGATGCCAAAGATTTTCATATTTCTCTTATAGAATTTATGGCATTTCACTTAAATTATACTTAGTAGCATGCATTTTATTTTCTCCTAATAAGTTGTGAGTTGTTTGAAAAAAAAAGAACTTGAATAGTATCTTGCATGAAGTTCTAATTATTGATTTTTCATGGAGTTGAATTTTGTGAATTAAGTAAATTTCCAAAGAGTTTAATTTTTTTAATGTTTTTATTTTTGAGAGAGAGACAGTGCGAACCAGAGAGGGGCAGAGAGAGAGGGAGACAGAATCTGAAGCAGACTCCAGGCTCTGAGCTGTCAGCACAGAGCCCCACAGGGGGTCTCGAACTCACAGACTATGAGATCATGACCTGAGCCAAAGTCAGACCCTCAACGTACTGAGCCACCCAGGTGCCCCCAAAGAGTTTAATATAAATGACTTAACATAATATCAACTTGAACTGTAGTGTATGTTTTGGTGAATAGAGAATTGCTTAAATGATCTTTAAACAAAAATGGACTGTTGGGACACCTGGGTGGCTCAGGCAGTTGAGTGGCTGACTTTGGTTCAGGTCATGATCTCGCAGTTTCTGAGTTGGAGCCCCGTGTTGGGCTCTGTGCTGACAGCGGGAAGCCTGGAACCTGCTTCAGATTCTGTGTCTCCTTCTCTCTGCCCCTCCCCTGCTTGTGCTCTCTCTCTCTCTCTCTCTCTCAAAAATAAACATTGAAAAGAATAAAAAAAATAATGGGCTGTTAATTGATTCTTCCTTAATTGATTCCACATTTATGTATAGATTTCTCACTACGTGTACTGTTCTAAGCAGAGATGATCCTAGATATTGCAACGAACAGGAACACAATGCTTCCACACCACGGTCACTTCTTAAATTGAAGTGGAATATCTTTCACACAGTAAGCATTGCAGAGTCTCTTTTAGTGTCCTCCCTAACGATTCAAGTGGGGTGTACTCAAGAACTTCATTATCACATTATAATCCTCCAAATATAAATAACTTTTAAAAAAATGTTGACTCAGTTTTTTTTTTCAGAATACATCAAAAGTTTTATTTTTTTAAAGCTTTACTTAAATTCTAGTTATTTAACATATAGTATAATATTGGTTTCAGGAATAAAATTTAGTGATTCATCACTTACATATAACACCCAGTATTCAACACAAACACCCAGTGCTCAACAGAATAAGTACACTCCTTAATGCCCATCACCCATTTAGCCAATTCCCTCCCCACACACACTCCTCCAGTAGTAACCCTCAGTTTGTTCTCTGTACTTAGGAGTGTCTTATGCTTTGCCTCCCTCTCTTTTTATCTTATTTTTCCTTTCTTTCCCATATATTTATCTATTTTGTTTCTTAAATTCCACATATGAATGAAATCATATGACATTTGTTTTTCTTGGATTGACTTATTTCACTCAGTATAATACATGCTAATTCCAACCATGTTGTTGTAAATGGCAAGATTTCATTCTTTTTGATCACCGAGTAATATTCCATTGTATGTATAAACCACATCTTCTTTATCCATTCATCAGTCATTGGCCTTTTGGATTGTTCCATAATTTGGCTATTGTTGATAGTACTGCTATAAGTATTAGGGTGCATATGCTCCTCTGAATCAGCATTTTTGTATCCTTTGGATAAATACCAGCAGTGCAATTGCTGGGTTGTAGGGTAGTTCTATTTTTAATTTTTTTAGGAACCCCATACTGTTTTCCAGAGTGGCTGCACCAGTGATATCCACCAGCATTGCAAAAGGGTCCCCTTTCTCCTCATCCTCACCAACATCTGTTATTTTCTGAGTTAATTTTACCCATCCTGACAGGTATGAAGTGGTATCTCATTGTGGTTTTGATTTGTATTTCCCTGATGATGAGTGATGTTGAGCATCTTTTTATGTGTCTGTTAGCCATCTGGATGTCTTCTTTGGAAAATTGTCTATTCGTGTCTTTTACCCATTTCTTCACTGGATTATTCGGTTTTTGGGTGTCGAGTTTGATATGTTTGTTCTTTATAGATTTTGGATACTAACCCTTTATCTGATATGCCATTTGCAAATGTCTTCTCCCATTCTGTTGATTGCCTTTTAGTTTGGTTGATTGTTTTTTTTCACTGTGCAGAAGCTTTTTATCTTGGTGAGGTTGAAATAGTTCTTTTTTGCTTTCATTTCTCTTGCTTCCAGATACATGTCTGGTAAGAAGTTGCTGTGGATGAGGTCAAACGGGTTGCTGCTTGTTTTCTCCTCTAGGATTTTGATGGTTTCCTGCCTTGTATTTATATCTTTCATCCATTTTGAGATGATTTTTGTGTATGTTGTAAGAAGGTGGTTCAGGTTCATTCTTCTGCATGTCGTTGTTCAGTTTTCCCAGCACCATTTGCTGAAGAGACAGCTTTTTCACCTAAGGAATTACAGCGTCTGAGACCAGTGATGAAAAGCAAGTGAGCAGGTGGTAGGATAATTATGACAAGTTTACCAAACTAATAATTGGGATAAAATACTGTAAGTTCTCCTTAAGTGTATACTACAAAATATGCAAATTAAAACATGTTATTTATACAATCATAGATAAGAGCTGATAATTCATTAATATGTTCACAAATTTCTCTTCAATGTTAATGAGATACTTTCTATTAACTAAGCTTTTTTCTTCAAACTAGGCAAGCTTATGTTGAGTCACATGAAGTTTTAAAATATTATTCTGATAGTTATATCAAAAAAAAAAGTTTTACTGTCTCCATTCCTAAATAGAGAGAAATTTCATGGGAAGGACACACAATGAATTAAAGATAACTTTATTTGTTATTTGACTAGGATAATTTTAGACTAATACAAATATTTTCGATAGATTAATATTTAAGTTAATTAAGTCATTTGTTATAACTTTATACTTTCACAGATTTAAATGAATAAAACAACTATAATGTGACTAAGGAACTTCCATTCAGGGTTCAAGTACCTCAGAGAGTTTAAGTTTGACAGATGGAAATAATAAGTAAAACAGCAAAGAAAAAAGGGTTGTTTGCCATAGTATAATATCATTCATAAATATCCAGCATCTAGCATGGGAATAGATGTTTTTTCATACATGCTGGCCCTTTTCCTGAATATTTCCCTTAATGTCACAAAATCATCTCTTTATAGTTAGCAGTTCAGTTTATGAAAATTTAAAATACAGATCATGATACCTATCTTAGAGAAATTATAATTTCTTCATTTCTTTCTAAAGGCCTCTGTTTCTATCTTATTTGGTTAAGGTGTGTGTGTGTGTGTGTGTGTGTGTGTGTATGTATGTGCTTCTCTGTGTGTTAATTTTTCTAAATAAGTCATTTGTGGAAGTATTTTACCTAAAATCTGTCTTATTGGTTTGCCACAGTGTTTGAACACACCATGGCTAGCAGCCCTCATATGTATTTTTTTTTTAATTTTTATGTTAGTTTTGGGTATGTAATATAGTGATTCAACAATTCTATTCAGTGCTCTTCATAAGTGCACTTTTAATCCCCATCCCGATATCACCCATCCCCCACTCTCCTCCCCTCTGGTAACCATCAGTTTGTTCTTTATAGTTAAGAGTCATTTTCTTGGTTTGTCTCCTTCCCACCCCCCACCCCACCCCCGCCTTTGTTCATTTGTTTGAGTAAAATCATATGATATTTCTCTGACAGATTTATTTCACTTAATATTTTCTCTCTAGCTGTATCCATGTTGTTACAAATAGCAAGATTTCATTCTTTTTCATGGCTGCATAACTTTCTATTGTGCATATATACCACATCTTTATATATTCATCTATCAATGGACACTTGGGCTGCTTTTATGTATTAGCCATTGTAAATAGTGCTGCAGTAAACATAGAAGTGCATATATCCTTTCAAATTAGTGTTTTTCTATTTTTAAAAAAAAATTTTAACATTCATTTATTTTTGAGAGACGGAGCGAGACAGAGCACGAGCAGGGGAGGGGCAGAGAGAGAACGGGGGCACATATTGTGAAGCAGGCTCCAGGCTCCTAGCTGTCAGCACAGAGCCCCACTCGGGGCTCAAACTCACAGACCATTAGATAGTGACCTGAGCTGAAGTTGGACGCTTAATTTACTGAGCCACCCAGGAGCCCCATGTTTTTCTTTTTTTTTTTTTTCTTTTTTCTTTTTGGTAAATAGCCTAAAATCTAGTACTTTCACTATGGGGTAATTCTATTTTTAATTTTTTGAGGAATATCCATATCGTTTTCCACAGTGGCTGCACCAGTTTGCATTCCTACCGACAGCACAAGAGGGTTCCTTTTTCACCACAGCCTTGCCAACACTTGTTGTTCATGTTCTTTAGTCTATTCTAACAGGTGTGAGATAATATGTAATTGTGATTTTGATGTGCATAGCCTTGATGAGGAGTGATATTGAGCAACTTTTAATGTCTCTGTTGACCATCTAGATGTCTGCTCGTGCTTTTTGCTCATTTTTAAATTGATTATTTGATGTTGAATTGGGTAAGTTCTTTATATATTTTGGATACTGACCTTTTATCAGATAGGTCATTTCCAAATACATTCTTCCACTCAGTAGATTGGTGTTGAGTTCTGTTGATTATTTCCTTCTTCTTGTGTAGAATACTTTATTTGGATTCAGTCCCAACAGTTTATTTTTGCTTTTATTTCCCTTGCCTCAGGAGACATATCTAGAAAAATATTGCTATGGCTGATGTCAGAGAAATTACTGCCTGTGTTCTTTTCTAGGATTTTTTGGTTTCAGGTCTCACATTTAGGTCTTTAATCATTTTGAATTTATATTTGCATGTGATGTAAGAAAATACTCCAATTTTATTGTTTTTCATGTAACTGTCCAGTTTTGCCAACACTGTCGAAGAGACTTTTTTTCCCATTAGATATATTTGTGGGTTTGTTTCTGGGCTTTCTAATCTGTTCTATTGATATGTGTCTATTTTTGTGCCAATACCATAGTCTTGATTAGGATAACATATATTCTCTCTCTTTCTTTATGTGTGTGTGTGTGTATACATACATATATATATATACACACACACACACACATATATATTTTTATACATGTATATAAATAATTTCCCAGGGGAATTGTATTTGTGAAAGTGTGTCATGTTGCTACAAGCAAATCACTTAAAGAGTACTGAAAACCCAAGAGTTTTACTGAAACTAAAATTGGCAAGGCCAGTCAAAAGACATTTCACAGAAGCATTCATATTTATGAACCCATCTCAGAAAAAGAATATTTTCCTAGAGGACATATGGAGACATGACAACAATTAATATCAATGTATTTAGGGAGAAAATTAAGTTTACAACACTTTTTTCCACTAAATTTATTAAATCATGAATATTTTGTGTGTGAACTGTGAAAACTGGTAGAGGTCGATTGTAAGCTAAATGTATAAACAAATCTGCAGGTAGACAAATGCATCCATCATAACCACTGCAGTTATAATCATTTAACACAAATATTTTTCAAAACTGGGAGAATAGGAATTTTCTATCTTTAGTGGTTGATTTTAATGAATTTAGTTAAAGCTAGCCAGAATTGCTTTCCATGTAGTGTGAAATTCTTTTTGATTTTTCTTCAGGCATGCAAACCTCGGGTGTCACAGTAGAGGCCACTGTAGACGGAGAGTAGGTTATGAGCATCATATTTGATTCCACTAGTTCCTTCTTCCTATTTCTTCTTTAGTTTCTACTGTTAGAGTCAGCTTTTTATTTAACATAGTCTAAGATTTCTGTACTTCACAGTGCTTGGAAAATTTTACTCAGACATAGGTACATTAAAAAGTTCTCAAACCTGTTTTCCAACTTGGTATTTTCTTCAGCATGGTTGACAGGTTTGTAAGTTTCAGCGAAAACCTCAACAAAATCCTTACTTTAACTTAGCAGAATCATTTTCAAGCAGAAAAAAAGCATGCCAATTACAAAGAAATACTATTTTTATGGTTATATGAAGACTCAGTTTGCAATAATAACTGCTGCACATTTCCCTCATATATTAAAGGCAGCCATGCATGATAAGAATAGGAATCCAGTGAAGCAACACAGGAAGCAGTGATCTGTAACAGTGCAGATTGCATTTCCTATGTACTGTAAAATAATACAGAAAAAGCAATATAATGAAATAAAATGCAAATAAAATAACCATGTTTAGTTCCATGTAGCATACTATTAATTTTAATAGGATAAAATCTGGAATTTTTTAAAGAATTTTATCTTTGGAAATAAAATAACTAGGGATCCACAATAACAGTGTTACTTAGAATCTTTTGGTATCTAAGATATTTTTTTAAAAAACAGAATAAAACTAGGTGCTCTAATAAACCACCACAATTATTTCAGTTGACTATTACAATGTTTATTTATCTTATATCAATTTCCAGAGTAGGTCACATGACTCCCCTCCAGGGATAACTGTAGGATTTGATTTCATTCTGTCACGTGATTTCCTTATAACAAAGTTCTTTACTTTCAGCCATACTGATAGGAAAGAAAGTTCTTAAAGGCAAAATCCAAGAAAAATTTATTCATCAACCAAAACTATTCAGAAACCCTTAATCTACTGTTACTGATTTTGTGTCATGTATGCTTCCTTTGGTTGAGGAAGAAATATAGAATTTGAAAGTATTGAGGTAGTAGTTGTTTTATTTTTAACTTCATTTTATAAAAAGGTTTATTAGCACCAAGGAAATAGGGATGACCTAAAGTTTTAAATTTAATATATTAAGGTCTGCGATAAAATAACTTCTCTTAAATTCTCCTACTCTAAACCAACAGAAATTAAGATGAAACACTGAAGGCATCAGAATAAAACCTCTACCATAGGTTTTCTTGCCTTTGTCTTCAGAGGCCAAAACATTCACCAAAGTATCCTAGTGTAAGGTATCCACATACCAAAGAGGATATAAATTCTAGCATCCTAACCATTCAACATTCATTCACAAGCTCATCACCAATGTCTGCCTGGAATTGGCCAGGACTACATGCAAAGTCTCTTGGTTCCTGGGCTTAACAATGTATTTTCTTAAAATGCTATCAATTAAAGGAAGATATAATCCTATATGAGATACAAATAATGCAGAAGTACTCTTATTATTGATGGATTGACCTAAAGTCACAATGACATGTGTATAAGAATAAGTAACTGTAGGCATTTTTGTAAATTATCAATTATTGTGTCCATTATTCTATTTATACTATTCAGTACAAGAGACCAGAAATTCCTATAATTCCTTTATCTCCCACTATTTATTCTTCCTATTACTTTGTACTTTCACTGTTCTGTGTTCATATTTCTGTTACTACATATTACCTGGAAAGTTTTCACTTTGTCTTTCAATACATGAATCTTCAACAAATCCCCTGTGGCTTCAAATCACTAAATTGTATGCCTGAAACTAATGTAATATTGTGTGTCAATTATACTTAAACAATTTATACCATGCAAATAGAAGTAGAAAGTAAAACAACTTAGCATTACTTACATCAGACAAAATATACATTAAAACAAAGACCATAAGAAAAAACGAAGAAGGACATTATATAGTATTAAATGTGTTAATCCAACAAGAGGCTATAATTTTACATTATCTACGCACCCAACTAGGAGCACTTAAATACCTACAGCAAACATTAGCAGACATAAAGTCCCCTACTGTTATTGCATTATCATAAATTTCTCTAACACCCAACTTACATCAATGGATACATCATCCAGGCGGAAAATCAACAAGGAAACTGTTTCTTTGAATGACGCATTAGACCAGATGTACATAATAGATACATACAAACCATTACAACCTAAACCAACTGAATGCACACTCAAGTGCATATGGAACATTCTTCAGAATAGATAACATATTAGACCATAAAACAAGTCCCAGTAAATTTAAGAAGATCAAAATTATATAATGCATGTTTTCCAATCACAATAGTATGAAAGTAGACACCAATCACAAGAAAAAAATGAAAAACACAAACACATGGAGGCTAAATAACATGCTGCTAAATAATGAATGAGTCAACAAAGGATCAAAGAGGAAATAAAAAAAAATACATGGAAGCAAATAAAAATGAAACACAATGGTCCAAAATCTTTGGGACAGAGAAAAAGCAGTTCTGTGATGGATGTTTATAGTAATACAGGCCTACTTAAAAAAGAAGAGAAAGAAAAAGTAAGAAACAAAGAAAGAAAGAGAAAGATCTCAAGCAATTTAAACATATACCTAAGGAAAAAAACATAACAAAGCTAAAGGTAAGTAGAATAAAAAATATATATATATATATATATATATTATATATATATATATATATATATAATATATATATATATATAATATCTGAGAAGAAATAAATAGGAAAGCAAGAGGTGGTTCTTTGAAAAGATAAATTTTATAAACTCTTAGCCAGACTCATCAAGAAAAAGAACCCAAAGAAATAAATCATAAATTAAAGAGAAGTAACAACACTAAAGAAATATGTGCCAACAACTCATAAAGCTAGAAAAAAAATAAATTTCTAGAAACATACAATCTTCCAGAACAGATTCAGGAAAGAATAGAAAGTGTTAACACGTCAATTATTAGTGACAAAATTGAGTTGGTAAACCAAAAATTTTCAACAAAAAGTTCAAAACTAAATGGATTCACAGATGAACTTATCAACCATTTAAAGAGTTAATACTTAGTTTTCTCAAACTATTCCAAATACATTTTACCATGCCAACATTATTCTGATATCAACCATAGACAAAGATTTTAAAAAATGCAAACCGCAGGCCAGTATCTCTGATAAACATAAATACAAAAATCAACAAATCATTACCAAACTGCATTTTACAATTCATTAAAATGATCATTTACCACAACCAAGTGGGATTTATTCCAGGGATGCAAAAATGTTTCAACATTTGCAAATTTGTGATACACTTCACAAGAAAACAAAAAATAAATATCATATGATCATCTCAATGCAGAAAAAGCATTAAACAAAATTCAAAATCCATTCATGATAACTCTTAAAGTTTGTTTAGAGGAAATAGACCACAATGTAATAAGTACCATATATTAAAAACCCACAGCTAACATCATGCTCAATGGTAAAAAGAAAAAGCTGAGAGCTTTTCCTTTAAGATCAGGCACAAGACAAGGATGTCCACTCTTACCACTTGTATTCTACATAGGGCAGGAATTTCTTTGACATCAGGTGTTACATTTTCTAGATATATCTTTTCAGGCAGGGGAAACAGAAGCAAAATTAAACTATTAGGATTCACAAAACAAAAACAAAAACTCCACACCTTTTGCACAGATAAAGAAATTATCAAGTGAAAGGGCAACCTACCAAATGGGAGAAGTTATTCACAAATGATATACCTGATAAGGGATTAATATCCAAAATATATAAAGAAGTTATACAACTCAATATAAAAAAAATCCAATTAAAAATGGGCAGAGTATGTGAACAGACATTTTACCAAAGAAGAAATACAGATGGCTAACAGACACATGAAAAGAGGCTAAACAGGACAAATCATCATAAAAATCCAAATCAAAACCACAATAAACTATTACTATAAATCTGTCAGAATGGTTAGAATCCAAAGACAAGACATATCAAGTGCTGGTGAAGATATTGAGAAAAAGGACCCTTGTGCACTGTTGAGAAGAATGCAAATTGGTCTAACTACTCTGGACAAAAGTATGGATGTTCCTCAAAAAATTAAACATAGAAATACCATATGACCCACTAATTCTACTACTGGGTATTTATCCAAAGAACATAAGACCACTAAGTTGAAAAGTATATGCAGCTTCATGTTTATTACATTATTTGCAATAGTCAAGATATGAAAGCAACTCAAGCTTCCATCAAGACATGAATAAAAAGTGATGTGTGTACATATGTATATGTATATGCATGTACACACACACACATACACACACAAGAATATTACTCAACCCTAAAAAAAGGATGAGATCTTGTCATTTGCAACAGCATGGATGGACATAGGGGATATTATGCTGAGTGAAATAAGTCAGACAAAGATAAATGCCATAGGATTTCACTTGTATGTGGAATCTAAAAAAATATAAAAATAAATAAAAAGCAGAACTAGATCCATAAATATAGAGAACTAATGGTTGCCAGAGGGGAGTGGTATAGGGAATGATCAAAATAGGTGAAGGGGAGTGGGTGATACAGACTTCCATTTAAATTAATAAATGTCTGGAATAAAAGGTACAACATAGGGAATATAGTCAATGGAATGTATTCACATTTTATGGCGACTGATGATAGTTACATTTGAGGCAAGCATAGCATAATGTTTAAACTCATTAAATCCCTATACTTAACACCTAAAACTAATGTATCATTGTGTGTCAATTACATTAAAAGTTTTCTTAAAAAATAAAATTAGCCAGTTACAGAAATAGAAAAATGAAAAAGTGTGAAGAAAGCATACAGGACCTATGAGATAATTTTAGTTGAATGAATATATACATTATAGGAGTCCCAGAAGAAGAATAGAGGGAGAAAAAGGGCATAGAGATTATATATAGAAATAGTGACTGAAAACTTCCCAAATCTTAGGGATATTGACATCCATATTCATGAAGCTCAAAAGACCCAAGTAAGATCAACCCAAAGAAAATCATCACAAAACATTACCATCAAATCGTCAAAAGTCAAAGAGAATATTGAAAGCAGCAAGAGGAAAGGTACTTACCACATACAAGGGAATCCCCATAAGGCTATAAATAGATTTCTCAACAGAAATTACAGACTAACAGGAGTTGAATGGTATATTCTAAGTGCTGAAAGAAAATAACTGCTAAATAAGAATACTATATGTGACAAAGCCATCTTTTAGCAAAGTATGGGCAACAAAAGCAAAATAATAGACAAGTGGAAGAGAATCAAACTAAAAATCTCTGCACAGCAAAAGGAACAACCAACAAAATGATAAGGCAATCCAGAGTATGGTGGAAAATATTTGCAAGCCATACTTCTGATAAGGGGTAATATCTAAATTACATAAGCAACTCATAACTCCATGATAAGGAAAAAAAAACTTACCTGATTAATAATGGGCAAAATAGGGTGAAATTCTACCCACAAAGATGATGTTATTGGAAGGTGGGATATTACAAGATGGACAAGAGTGTAGATGTTCCTCAAAATTAAAAATAGAACTACCCTATCATTCAGCAATTCTTCTTCTGGGTATATATACAGAGGAAATGAAATCATTATCTCAAACAGATATCTATACACTTCCATGTTTATTTTCAGCATTATTCATAATAGCCAATATAATGATTGAACCTAGGTATTCATTAGTGAATGAATGGATATAGAAATATATACCCCATACATATATATGTAGTGGAATATTATTCAGTCAAAAGCAACTTAGATGAAGCTGGAGGATTATGGTAAGTTAAATAAGCCAGATATAGAGACACAAATATTGTAGGGTTTCACTTATACGTGAAGTTTTTAAAAAGTCACACTCAAAAAAGCTGAGAGTACAATGGTGATTAAGAGGTGCTAGATTGTGGGAGAAATGGGAAGAGGTTGGTCAAAGAATATCAGATTTTATTTGTAAGCTGAAAAAGTTCTGGATATATAATCTACAGCATAATCACTATAGTTAATAATACTGTACTATATACTCGATATTTGGAGAGTAAATATTAAGTGTTCTCCCCATGCAGACATAAGTAGTAACCATGCTAGGTGATGAATGTGCTAATTAGCTTGATTATGGTTATTTCACAATGTGTGTGTGACTGTGTGTATAATCATTACATTGTACATTGAATTTTATACGTCAATTGTACCTTGGTAAAGATAGAAAAAAGAAATCAAACACATACAAAAAAAGTAAAGGAAAATGAGATTTCAGCAAAACAGAATCAGTTATATAGTCCACAAGTGAAATCACTTAAATTGTGCTATTTGAAACATACTTGATTTTGTCATAGAGAATAATTCTGAGTGTTAAATACAATGGATAGATTTTATTTGATCTTTTTTTAATTTTACCTTATTTTATTTTGCTTTAATTGGTTGTTTTAATTTTATTGTTTTTATTATTCAAAATTGTTTTTACTTTATTTTTACCAAGTAATGAAGAGTAAATATTATTCTTATTATTTTTAATTGAAGACAAGTTATATATGAAAATATACAGCATATATACATACCATTAATAAGATCATAAATTCTTGCAACTGTCTCAGTTTGTTACATTTGTCCCACTCTAATTGTTAGCTGTGCCCTCTCTGTCTTTCAAAAGTAACATGTTTGGAAAATGAGAACATTTTTTCAACATTCATTGCAAATAAACTTGATGATGACTTAATCTGGCCATTTGTAGCAACGTGGATGGAACTGGAGAGTGTTAATGCTAAGTGAAATAAGTCAGGCAGAGAAAGACAGATACCATGTTTTCACTCATATGTGGATCCTGAGAAACTCAACAGAAGACCAGAGGGGAGGGGAAAGGGGGGAAAAAAAGTTACAGAGAGGGAAGGAGGCAAACCAAAAGAGACTCTTAAATACTGAGAACAAACTGAGGATTGATGGGGGTTGGGGAAGAGGGCAAAGTGGGTGATGGGCATTGAGGAGGGAACCTGTTGGGATGAGCACTGGGTATTGTATGTTGACAATAAATTACATATAAAAAATTCATGAAATATTGGAAAATTAAATACTATTTTCTTTTTTCTTAATTTAATGTCAAAAGAAAACATGCAAAAATTGAAACCAGTCTCCTTTTTTACACCCTACATAAAAATGAAATTGATTAAATATCTAAATATGAGTCATGAAAACATAAACTCCTATAAGAAAACATAGGTAGTAATTTCTCTGATATCAGCTACAGAAACATTTTTCTAGATAGGTCTCTTGAAGCAATGGAAACAAAAGCAAAATTAAACTATTGAGACTGCATCAAAATAAGAAAAAAAAAAACTTTTGCACAGTGAAGAAAATCAACAACAAAAGACAACCTACTAAATAGAATATATCACGAATTATGTATCTGATAAAAGGTAATATTCAAAATATATAAACCCACCCCACAAAAATTAATTTAAAAATGGGCAAAGGATCTGAAAACACATTTTATGAAGAAGACGTAGAGATGGTCAACAGATACATGAAAAAAGTCTCAGTATCACTAACCGTTAAGAAAAAGCAAATCAAAATCACAATGAAGTATAATCTCACACCAGTCAGAATGGCTAAAATCAAAACCACAAGAAATAACATGTATTGCTGAGGATGCGGAAGAAAGAGAACACATATGCACTGTTGGTGGGGATGCAAATTGGCATTAGTATTGTGGACAGAAGTATGGATGTTTCTAAAAATTTAAAAATAGACATATGATCCAATAATTCCGTTATTGGGTGTTTATACAAAGATGATAAAAACACTAATTTGAAAAGATATATGCAACCCTATGCTATTGCAGCATTATTTATAATAGCCAAGATATGCAAGTAACCCAAGTGTCCATTGATACATGAATGGATAAAGAAGTAATGCACATGTACACACACACACAAACATGCACACACACTGGAATATTACTCAGGCATAAAAAATGAGGACTTGCCATTGGCAACAACATACATGAACATAATATGTATAATGCTAAGTGAAACAAGTCAGACAAAGACAAATACCATATGATTTCACTCATATTTGGAATTTAAAAAACAAAACAAACCAACAAAGAAAAAAGACACACTCTTAAATGATGGGAGATAGGGGTGGTAAATGGGTGAAATAAAGGGGATTAAGAATAGTCTTATTATGAATGGCTGCAAATATGGTGGAGTAGGAGAACCCTAAACTTGCTTTTCCCATGGATACAACTAGATTACACTCAGCATCAGTGTAAATAATCCAGAAAACAACCCAAAGCCTGACAAAACAACTCCATAACTACAGGTAGAGAAGAGGCCACATTGAAGAAGTTAGAAAGGGTGAGAACACAATTTGGGAGCCAATCAGACCAGGGACATCCAGTCAGGAGTTAAGGAGGTTACAGAGAAAGACAAAAATCACACTATCACATTGGGGAGACCACATGGGGAAACAAATCCTCATAACATTTGGCTTTGAAATCGACACAGGCCAGATTTCATGAGTTCTTAAATTGGAGGTACTTAAAACCTGGAATTTTAAAAATCTGGGGGCTCAGCTCTGGGAGAGCCCAGAGGACATTAGGAAGCTGATTCCTTGACTTTAAGGAGTTGGCATAACAAACAGCATGTGAAGATATAGCATAGAAACAGCAGTTTAAACAATGCCTGGAAAATATGGGAATGAGGGTTATTTACTCATCTTAGAGCATGGCCTGGAGAGGCAGAGATCATGGGGAGACCCCTCCAAAAACAAAGGAGTTGGCAGGTACCATTTCCCTCTCCTATCCCCCCAGCATAAACACAGGTCTTCTTGTAGAAAGCAGAGCAGCCTTGACACTCACTCCTGAATTTGCTTATGCCAAGCCTTGTCCACTCCTCCAACCCCCATAGTTATTTCAGAATATCTGACCTTACCAGTCATGTTTGCCTCAGTCCAGTACTTTATATACATATCCCAGAAAAACAGTGTAAACCAAAGACCTCATCTCCCATTTTATTGGGCTTCAGTTCTGGCAGCAGTGGTGGCAGTAGTGATATATCTCAAGGAGATGAGTGCATACCTTGTTAAAATGCACCCCACCCAGCCAGGGATCAAACACTGCTCAAAACAGGCAAAGCGAGCTTTTGCAGATAATAGGACTAAAGGAAAAGCAGCTAGGACTTAACAACAGAACACATGAAACATACATAGGAGATGCTTCCTGAGGTACCAGGCCCTGAAGAACAGGGGAAATGACACTGCAGGTCACTACAGGACCTCTTCATTATAAAGCCATTATCCTCAGGAGCAGGAGCTATATCTGACTTTTTAAAATGTTTATTATTTTTGAGAGAGAGAGAGCGAGTGGGTGAGCACAGTGGGGGAGGAGCAGACAGAGAGGGAGACGGAAGATCTGAAGCAGGCTCTGTGCTGACAGCAAAGAGTCCAACCATGAGATCATGACCTGAGCCAATCTGGATGCTTAACCGACTCAGCCACCCAGGCACCCCTCTAGCTAACTTTCTTAACACACAGAAACAGATACAGAAAGTTAGACAAAATGAGAAGAGAGAGGAATATGTCCCTAATGAATAAATAGGACCAAATCATAGCAAGAGACCTAAACAAAACAGAGATAAGTAATATGCTTGATAGGTAATTTGAATTGATGATCATAAAGATATTCACTGGCTTTAAAGAAATAATGGAAGACATCAGTGAGACCCTTAACAAAGAGATAAAAAAGAACCAATCAGAGAAAACACAACAAATTAAACTAAAAATGCATGTAAAGGAATAAATATCAGGCTAGAGGAAGCAGAAGAATGAATTGACGGCCTGGAAGTCAGAGTAATGGATTGTAATCAAGCTGAGCAAATAACTGAGAAAATAATTTGGCAAAATGAGAATAGACTAAGAGAGCTCCTAGATTTCATCAAGCATAATAAAAAATTCACATTATAAGGAAAGAAGAAAGAAGAGGAGGAGGAGGAAGAAAGAGGAAGAGTAGGAGGAAGAAGAAAAAGAAGAGGAGGAGGAAGAAAAGGAGGAAGAGGAAGAAGACAAGGAGGAAGAAGAGAGAAAAAGGGACAGAAAATTTATTTGAAGAAATAATATCTGAACACTTCCCTAATCTGAGGAAGGAAACAAACATCCAGATCCAGGAAGTACAGAGATTCTCCCAAAAAAACCAACCCAAGGAAGTCTACACCAATACACATAGTAATTAAAATGGCAAAAAGTAACAATACAGAAAAAAAAAAAACCTTAAGGGGTGCCTGGATAGCTCAGTTGGTTAAGTGTCTGACTTTGTTTCAGGTTATGATCTCACAGTTCATGAGTTTGAGCCCTGCATTGGGCTCTGTGCTGACAACGCAGAGCCTGGGACCTACTTTGGGTTCATTCTCTTTCTGTCTCTCTGTCTCTCTCTGCCCCTCCCCCACTCATGCTCTCTCTCAAAAATAAATAAACATTAAAAAAATTTTAAGGAAAAAAAAGGCAATAAAAGAATGCAGTTACAAACAAGGGTGACCCCATAAGGCTATCAGCTGATTTTTCAGCAGAAACTGCAGGCTAGAACTGTGTTGCATGATATATTCAAAGCGCTGAAAGGGCATTTTCAACAAAAAAGAATACTCTACCCAGCAAGGTTATCATTCCAAATAGGAGACAAAAACTAAAGGAGTTTATGACCATTAAAACAGCACTATAATAAATATTAAAGAGGTCTCTTTAGTGTAAAGAAAAGACTATAAATGAGAATATGAAAAATAAATATATCTGTAAAAAAATAAGTCAAGGGAATTCACAAAAGAATATAGTATATGACACTATATACCTATGGTGGGGAAGGTAGTAAAACTGGGATCAAACTTAAGCAACCATCAACTTGATATAGACTGACACATGCAGAAGATTTTATATATAAGCGTAATGGTGACCACAAATATGCAAAGACTAAAGAGAAAGAGATCCAAATGCATTTCTAAAGAAAAACAGCTAATTATAAAAGGCAGAAAGAGAAGAAACAGAAAAACTATAGAAACAACCACAAAGCAAGTAACAAAATAGCAATAAATACATATCTATCAATAATTATTTGATGAGGCGCCTGGGTGGCTCAGTCGGTTGAGCGTCAGACTTCAGTTCAGGTCATGATCTCACGGTTTGTGTGTTTGAGCCCCGTGTTGGGCTCTGTGCTGACAGCTCAGAGCCTGGAGCCTGCTTCGCATTCTGTGTCTCCCTCTCTCTCTGCCCATCTCCTACTCGCACTCTGTCTCTCCACAATAAATAAATGTTAAAAAAAAAATAAAAAATAATTATTTGAACGTAAATGCACTAAATGCAACAATCAAAAGACATAGGATGTCAGAGTGGATAAAAAAACAAGATCCATCCATATGCTGCCTACAAGTAACTCGTTCCAGACATAAGCCACCTGCAGATTGAAAATTAAGGGATGGAGAAATGTTTACCATGCAAATGGTATCAGAAGAAAGTTGAGGTAGCAAAACTATATCATACAAAATAGACTTAAAAACAAAGACTGTCACAAGAGACAAAGCCACTATATAATAATAAAAGGGATAATCCCACAAAAAGTTATTACAATTGTATATATTTATGCACCCAACATGAAAACACTCAAATATATAAAATAGTAGAAAACATGAATCAACAAATTGATAGTAATACAATAGAATTAGGGGACTTTTACACCCTATTTATAGTAATGGACAGATAATCCAAACAGAAGATAAAAAAAGGAGTACCTTAGAATGACACACTGGAACAGATAAACAGATATATTCAGAACATTCCATCATAAAACAATAAAATACAGTTTTTTTTCAAGTGCACACGGAAAATTCTCTAGGATAGATCACATATAAGGCCACAAAACAAATCTCAACAAATTCAAAAAAATAAAAATCATTTCCTAGATCTTTTCTGACCACACTATGAAACTAGAAATCAACCACAAGAAAAAGTCTAGAAAAATAACATATATAAGTAGGTTAAATTATATTCTAAAAAAAATACATTGAATGGGTTAACCAAGAAATAAAAGAAGAAATGGAAAATTACACAGAAACAAATGAAAATGAAAACACAACAGTAAGAAATCTCTGGGATAAAGCAAAAGTGATTCTAAGAGGGTAGATTATAGCAATACAGGTCTTTGTCAAGAAGCAAGAAAAAACTCAAGTGAACAACAGAATCTCAAGTGAACTTTATTTTTTTTTAACCTTTTTTTTTTTTTTTTTTTTTTTTGGGACAGAGAGAGACAGAGCATGAACGGGGGAGGGGCAGAGAGAGAGGGAGACACAGAATCGGAAACAGGCTCCAAGCCCTGAGCCATCAGCCCAGAGCCTGACGCGGGGCTTGAACTCACGGACCGCGAGATCGTGACCTGGCTGAAGTCGGACGCTTAACCGACTGCGCCACCCAGGCGCCCCTCAAGTGAACTTTATACTTAACAGAGCTAGAAAAAGAACAAACAAACCCAAAATTAGCAGAAGGAAGAAAATAGTAGAGGTTAGATCAGAAATAAATAACATGGAAACAAACAAAAAATAGAAGGGATCAATGAAACTAGGAGCTTGTTTTGAAAAGATCAAGAAAATTGATAACCCCCATTCAAACTCATCAAAAAACGATGAGTCAAATAAGAAAAAGTCACAAATGAGAAAGGAGAACCAACAAGAACACCACTGAAATGCAAACAGTTGTAAGAGAAGATTATGAGAAATTATATGCCAACAAATTGGACAAACTAGAATAAATGGATAAATTCCTACAAACATATAATGTACCAAAAGTGAAGCAGGAATAGAAAATCTGAACAGACTGATAACTAGCAATGAAATTGAG
The DNA here is from genome assembly GCF_007474595.2 of Lynx canadensis. Classification (NCBI taxonomy): domain Eukaryota; kingdom Metazoa; phylum Chordata; class Mammalia; order Carnivora; family Felidae; genus Lynx; species Lynx canadensis. The sequence goes on from NC_044306.2 coordinate 106,607,349, forward strand.
TAAATAAATTAAAAAAAAAAAAAAACTCCCAGATGGAATCAGAGACAGATTCTACCAAACATTTGAAGAGAGTTAATACCTATTCTTCTCAAACAATTACAAAAAAAAAAAAAAAAATAGAAGAAAAAATTCCAAATTCATTCTATGAGACCAGCATTACTCTGATAACCAAACCACATAAAAACACTGCCAAAAAGGAGAACTACAGATCAAATTTCTGATAAACATAGAAGCAAAATCCCTCAACAAAATACTAGCAAACTGAATCCAACAATACATTAAAAAAAATCATTCACTACAATCAAGTGGTATTTACTCCTGGGTTGCAAAGGTGGTTCAATATTCACAAATCAATGTTATTTATCACATCAATAAGAGAAACTCTAAAAAAGGTACAATTATTTTAATAGATTCATAAAAAGCATTTGACAAAGTACAACATCCATTCACAATAAAAACCCTTAACAAAGTAGGTTAAAGAGAACCTAAACATAATAAAGGCCTTGTATAAAGAGCTCACAGCAAACATCATACTCAATGGGGGAAAAACTGAGAGCTTTTCCCCTAAGGGTAGAAACAAATCAAGAATGTCCACTCTCACTACTTTTATTCAACATAGTACTGGAAGTCCTAGCAACAGCAATCAGATAATAAAAGGAAATAAAATCATCCAAATTAGTAAGGAAGAAGTAAAACACAATTTGCAGATGACATTATACCATATATAGAACACCCTAAAGATGCCACCAAAAGACTACTGGAACTGATACACAAATTCATTAAAGTCACAGGATACACAATCAATGTAAAGATATATGATGAATTTCCATACACTAAAAATGAAGCATCAGAAAGGGAAATTAAGAAAACAATCCCACTTACAATTGCACCAAAAATAATAAAGTGCCTAGGAATAAACTTAAGTGGTAAAAGACCTATAACTCTGAAAACTATATAACTTTGATGAAAGAAATTAAAGACGATGCATAGAAGGACATTTCATCCTCATGGATTGGAAGAACAAATGCCATTAAAATGTGTATACTACCCAAGCAATCTACAAGTTTAATGCAATCGCCACTGAAATACCAGTAGCATTTTTCACAGAACTAGACCAAACAATCCTACAAGTTGTATGGAACCCACAGAACCCAAGTACCCAGGGCAATCTTGAAAAAAACAAAACTGGAGGTATCACAAATTCAGGTTTCAAGTTATACCGCAAAGCTGAAATAATGAAAACAGTGTGGTAGCAGCACAAAAATAGACACATAGATCAATATAACAGAATAGCAAACCCAGATATAAACCAACATATATATGGTCATTAATCTGTGAAAAAGTAGGAAAAAAATTGCAGTGGGAAAAAGACAATCTTTTCAACAAATGGTGTTGGGAAAACTGGACAGCTACATTCAAAAGAAGGAAACTGGACCACTTTCTTACACAATACACAAAAATAAACTCCAGGTGGAATAATGATCTAAATGTGATACCTGAAACCATAATCCTGGAAGAGAACTCTGGCAGTAATTTCTTTGACATTGGCTGTAGCAACATTTTTTTTTTTTATAGAGATCACCTTACACCTGTAAAAATGGCTAAAGTTAAAAACATGAAAAAAACAAGCATTAGCAAGATTGTGAAGAAAAAGGAACCTTTTTGCACTTTGGTGGGGATGCAAACTGGTAAAGCCACTGTGGAAAACAGTATGGAGTTTCTTCAAAAAGTTAAAAATAGAACTACTCTATGATCCAGTAATTCCACTACTGGATATTTACCCAAAGAATATAGCACACTAATCCTAAGGGATACATGTACCCCGATGTTTATTGCAGCATTATTTATAATTACAAAATTATGGAAAATGCCCATATCCTTCAATAGATGCTTGTATAAAGAAGATGTGGTATGGTTGTGTGTGTGTGTATGTGTATGCATACATCTATACACACACAATAGAATATTATTCAGCCATTAAAAAGAATGAAATCTTGCCATATGCAATGACTTGGATACAACTAGAGAGTATAATGTTGAAAAACCTAAGTTAGAGAAAAATACCCTATAATCTCTCTCATATGTGGAATTTAAGAAAGAAAACAAGACAGAGAGAGAGAGAAAGAGTGAGCGAGCAGGAAACAAATTCTTAATTACAGAGAGCAATCTGATGGTTACCAGAGGGGAGGGGCTAGGGGAATGGCTAAATAGGTGATGGGGTTTATGGAGTACACATGTCATGATGAACATGATGATGGTTATGTAGGAAAGTGTCAAATTACTATATTGTACACCTGAAACTAATAGAACACTGTATGTTATCTATTCTGGAATTAAATCAAAAGAGTACATTTATTGTGATAAGCACTGAGCAATATAACTAATTGTTGAATCATTACATGTTCATCTGAAATTAATACAATACCATATGTGAATTGTATGTCAATAACAACCAGATAAACAGTATTGGAAGATTAAATGCTATTTTATTTTTGCTTAAGTGAATGTTACAGGGGAACTTACATTGCAGATGCAACTTATTTGGTTTATAGTTCCCAGGTGTTAAGTTTATTTTCCTTGATTTATATGATTTTACTGAAATATAAATCAGAACTATATCCATTGTGGATACCATCATACTATATCATTAAACAGACAGATGGTATGTTTCTTTTTAAACATTAGAGATAATACCCTATACACAATGGGAAACATAAGTTCAATGGCTTCATTAAAAATAATTAAAACATTAAATAAAACACTGCTTAAGGGAATCAAAAGTTTTATAAATATTGTGTGCTTATTTGGCATTGTAAAACAGACACTGAAATGAGGTTCACTCTTCAAAAGTAGTCATTGGATATATGTTTACATATTGTATAAATGTTTAATAAGTATACAAGTTCTCACTTTCACAATGTTGAGTTTATAACTCTATAACCAATGAAGATATTAATTTCTGTTCTCCATGCAGCAAACATTTGGAAAGGAAAAACTGAAGTGTGATTTTTTTCTACTCTTAGAAAAGCATTAAAAGATTTCAACTGCTAAGTTTAAATTCTTTATGTCTGAATGGTGTTGATTGTATTTTTCTGTACCAAAATCTGTAGATTTTTCAAGGAGGGCTACACTGCTCTAACTTCTCCCAGCTCACTTTTTTTTTTTCCATTTCTTTTTTTTTTTCTCTTTTTTTTCTCTTTTTTTTTTCTCTTTTTTTTTTATATATATATATGAAATTTATTGACAAATTGGTTTCCATACAACACCCAGTGCTCATCCCAAAAGGTGCCCTCCTCAATACCCATCACCCACCCTCCCCTCCCTCCCACCCCCCATCAACCCTCAGTTTGTTCTCAGTTTTTAACAGTCTCTTATGCTTTGGCTCTCTCCCACTCTAACCTCTTTTTTTTTTTTTTTCCTTCCCCTCCCCCATGGGTTCCTGTTAAGTTTCTCAGGATCCACATAAGAGTGAAACCATATGGTATCTGTCTTTCTCTGTATGGCTTATTTCATTTAGCATTACACTCTCCAGTTCCATCCACGTTGCTACAAAAGGCCATATTTCATTTTTTCTCATTGCCACATAGTATTCCATTGTGTATATATACCACAATTTCTTTATCCATTCATCAGTTGATGGACATTTAGGCTCTTTCCATAATTTGGCTATTGTTGAGAGTGCTGCTATGAACATTGGGGTACAAGTGCCCCTATGCATCAGTACTCCTGTATCCCTTGGATAAATTCCTAGCAGTGCTATTGCTGGGTCATAGGGTAGGTCTATTTTTAATTTTCTGAGGAACCTCCACACTGCTTTCCAGAGCGGCTGCACCAATTTGCATTCCCACCAACAGTGCAAGAGGGTTCCCATTTCTCCACATCCTCTCCAGCATCTATAGTCTCCTGATTTGTTCATTTTGGCCACTCTGACTGGCGTGAGGTGATACCTGAGTGTGGTTTTGATTTGTATTTCCCTGATAAGGAGCGACTCCCAGCTCACTTTTAGTTGAAAGTCTTCAAGTAAGGAAGTTATCAGCCATTCATGATGTGTCTCTAATGCCTTTGGTGGTGGGTAGTTGCTTTCTGTTGGCTACCACACCACTTTATGCCCTACATCTTGATGCTATAATCTTTTGGATCCCAAAGGGCTTGCAATGTCAAAGGAGCAAAGTCTTCTGGTTTCAAAACTCCATGCAGTTTGCAGGTTGCAGAATTCTACACAGTAGTTACTGCACATTCCCATGTGTGGTGCTATAAATTAAAACATGCTGTAGAGTACATCTGCAAACTTTGGAGTATAGGGAAAAAAGAAGCTTTTAAATAAGTAATAACAGTAGGTGACAACAGTATCTGAATTATACATGAGTCCTGGGTAGCTTTTCAATGGCATCGGCTTTGCTGGAAATCCAAATAGGAAGAGTTAATTTTCTTCACACTGATATTTAAAAAAAGTATAAATTATGTGTCACTTTGGTTTCCCTTCCCATGTTAGAATTTATCAGTTTGACACCTTATTTGCCTTCTAGTGACTAGTACAGTTATTCCCCATCCTGTTGCCTTTATACAGCTGCAGTCTTCCATACAAGGTCTCCATTTTTTTTCTAACAAGATTTTGTATTATGCTGATTTCCTAGCTATGTGGTATGTGGATGAAAAAGGACTTGGAAAGGTGGAATCTAAACTAAGATATGAAGTAAATTCAGTCTAAGCCATGAAGTGCACAAACCTGTGTCCTCGAACAGGGCAAGCAGTTCACTATCAACTGAAGGATTGGTGTCCTCATCTTTGTTTACAAGGAAACCCACTAATGAAGAGAACCATCACTTTCTAAAAGTTCATCACCTTCACCCACCTGCCTTAAAGTCAGTTTGAGGCAGAGAGAGATAGACAGATGTAGGGGAAGTGGTGGGAGTGGGCACTTTAGAGAGAGGAGGAACGTTCTACAAAACTCAAATTGCCTTTACAACTTTCACTTCTGCTTCCATTTTTCTCAATCTTTTCTTCTGGTTATTACAATAATTAAATATTTTTTACATGATTTTCATCTCACAGTAAGGAATTTGTTTGGGATGATTTCTAAGAACCCCAGAAAACACACTAATTTATCCAAATCAAAAGAACCATCCTTATGCAACTGAATTTTCAAAATATGGCATAGAGATATTGATTCTTTAAGAGAAACACCTGAAGGCAACATTCCTGGCTTTCCATAAATATAGTGATCCTGATGGAATTTTAGAACCCGCATTACTCATGATTATTCAAATGGTAACATCTTGATTTTAGAAAGAATAGTCCATCCAGCTAGTATTCCAAAGAGTGTACTAGAGAGACCCCCCCCCTTTATTTTATAACTCAAGGTCTCTTATCTGACTGTTGTGTCATCACAAACCTTCATGTGATCTGCTCAGTTCAGGAATTTCCACACATTTGATCCTCATCACCACAAATATAGCTAAAATCAAAATCTCCTCTCAACCCATAAAAAATATTCATGAACACAAAAGAGAAAGAAAACATATTTTTTTTATTCAAATAGGCATTAAACCATGTGATGTGCATCACAGGCAATCTACTAAGAGATTGCAAAAACAGAAATATTACCCTTTTATGTAGTCAGGCAGATACAACTAATAACATGTTTTCAAAATCAACAGTAACCATAACAAGTAAGAGGACTTGATATACCATTTGTCACACACAGTTTATTCTAAATTGATAACTGGGGTTATCATCTGTGCTAGCTAATTGGCTTTATCCATAGGAAATGAAATTCTCATATTTTTATAACAGGAGGTAGTTTTGGATTCTGGATTGAGATGGCCACCAAATTTAGACTTCTAGCCTCCCACTGAAATGAGGTAATAGGAGCACAATCTCCCTTGGTAATATTTTAGAGATGGTCTTCAAGTCCTTGAGAAAGTCATTCCTGGGTTGCAACACGGGTAGAAGTTTTGTGAAAATATTTACATATCAAAGAGGGCAGAGAAGGAATTTACAATTGAAATCTTTTAAAAATAAGTGCCTTAAAAGAAGAGGACAGGGAACTCTGTGGTTAGGTCTGGGTGAAAGGGAAGTCAGGGATCTAAAGTCAGGAAGAAACCTAAGTTGAGAAACATTAAAGACCTTGTGGGCATAGGCATCCTTGTACTTTAGCATCTTTTTTGTGCAACCTAGAGTTATTTTCTAGGTATTTTATATTTTAGTCATTTTTTTAATAGAAATAAATTATTTTATCCTGATTTTCAAAGTTTTCTCAAAGCAATTATAATGTTGATATGAATCTAAGCCTAATAACATAGTATCTTTACTTACTTTTTATTTTTGGTGTCACCCATTTCTTGGGCAACACCTTCCTTTAAGTAAAAGTAGAGCCAGAAATTAGACTAAGATTGACCATGGGTATAGTAACAATTGATACCCAAAAAGAGTGTCACATTTTCAAAGTAGAAATTAATAATTAAAAGTCAGAAATCACAAAAATCAATCTAGATATGTTTAATAAAGTAATTAAAGCTATCATTAAAGTGTTTGTATCTCTGTTTTTCTAACCCCAAAATACCTTGCTCTTTTTCAATACATACTATCTAAATGTATTTTGTTCTATGGTTGAAAATAATTCAGGTAAGCCTCACTTAAGCTTATGTATGTAATAAAGGAAGTGGAGCTTAAATATTTTTATTTCTAAAATTAAAAAAAATGTTTTAAGAGAGACTGAGTTTATTTCATTGACTTAGTCGTTTTTTCCCACAATAACTTTTAATTATTTTATTTTGAATTTAGTTTTCCTTTAAAATTCCTCACATTTGGAGTGACATCACCATGATAGTAATATAGGTTTATCCTAACTTTGTTCCCCCTCAGAACAGTTCGTGGACATGAACAGGAACATAAGGATGACGCTAAAGCATTCCCCTGCATCAGAGAGACCAAAAAAGACTGAATTAGACACATAAGAGAAGAGTTTATACACTGACAGCATTGCCTATCACCAAGGCTGGCACAGTACTATGTCAAGAATTCATTCCTGAACCTACAGTTCCTCCAGGGTAAAAGAGACCAAGGTGGACCTCCATTTCCCTCAGCATTGTGGGTCACTTCTAAGGAGCTCACACTTTGGTCTCACCACATAGGGATTACAATGAAATCTATAGGGTTTGACCTCAGAATCTAATTGTGATGAGGAGATGGGAGATGGGAGAGACTTGCAACAACCAGCACTTTGATCTTGGCAGACCAAGTTCCTACCTGCAGCGCCCAAGCAGTAGTCCCAACCAGCAGCTTTGATTATCTGCAGAGCAAAGTCAGGGATACAGTTTGACCAGGGAACCCAGCAGTGTGCAAATATGCCTGATATGGGTTCTCAAACAAAGAGCTATTTGGCCCTGGAACCTGGTCTGTCCCTGTCTAGCAGGGAAGTTGAGTTATAACTGGCCTACTATCAGTGTAGTTTCTAGCCCCATGTAGCTAGAAAATGTGGAAACACCTGGAATCTGCATATCTCAGAAATCCTCCAGAAGAGAGTAAGGTGGACAGAACTGGTCACCTTCAGGGCAAAGCCTGTGGCAATGTTTGTCCAGGGAACTTGGGGCATGGGCTAGTTTGATTGAATACCACACCAGGCTTGGAGATGGTTCACCCACTACACCCAGGCAGGGAAACTGATTCATAGCCCTGCCCATTTATGAGTATAGCTTTCAGCCTGCATGACCAGGCAACCTATTAAAACAAATAGGAAATTATATGACCCATTTAACACCCTTGCTCACAGTGGCACTCAAATAGAAAGCACGGTTTGTGGCTTTTTCCATGTGTGCAGCAGAACTGGTGGCCTAGTGTGGGCAGGGAATTCGGTGTACAATCTTGGATAAACAGGGCCTTCAAACAAGCTATGCAGGCCCTAGACCCCATCCTGCTGTTCTGCCAGGACAAGAAAACTAAATCCCAGCCCCATCTAATGTGAAATATAGCACCCAAATATAGACATGACCATCTGGTTAGTTTTATCATAGAACCCAGGCAAAAACAGAGATGATATTATAGCTTTCCTTGGGTGGGAAACCAAGCCAGCAGTCCTATCCAACTGTCTTGTGCCAGTAGCAGCCCCCACACCCTGACCTTAGAGCTCAGTGGCCTCACCCAAACAATTGGCCCTGAGAGCAAGCTCCACTAGCAGACATGTCTAGACACAAACTCAGCTGATTGTTATGTACTGTCTCTGCCAAAGTGAACCAGTAACATCCAACAAAGAAGGTTTACTCAAATTTGCAGATGCTGATGTAAAGAATTAAGAATAACAGAAAAATGGATAACCATGATATGACCAAAGAAACTAATAAAGCTCCAAAAGTGACCCTAAAGAAATGGAAATCTATGAATAATCAAAATATTCAGAAATATCCACATTAAGAAATTTAATAAAATAGAAGAATGCAAGGACGGAAATTAAATAATATCAGAAAAACAATCCATGAGCAAAACAAGAAGTTCAGCAAAGGAATAGAAACAATAAAAAAAAAAAAAAACTGGAAATTTTAGAAGTAAGACATAGAATGCCCACACTGAAGAATTCAGTAGGGAGCTTGAAGGCAAGCTCAACCATACAGAAGAAAAAATCTGTCCCTGAGAGAATGAGGCATTTGAAATAATCCAGGCAGAGGAGCAAAAAGAAAAAAAAAAATGAAAAACAATTAAAAGCCAAAGTACTTATAGAACATGATTAAAAAAATCCACATTATGACAATTCCAGAAGAAAGAGACCGAAGGACAAACTTACATTTAAAGCAATAATGACTGAAAATTGCCCCAACCTGGGGAAAGAAACAGAAATTCAGATACTTAAGGCCAAGCGATACAAAATACATTCAACCCTACTTTAGGTTAAACCCAAATGTGGCTATTCCATGACAACACTGTATGTTAATTAACCTGAATTTAAAGAATAATAAAAAAGCAAATGCGGCTACACAAAAGCAAAATATAATTAAATTGTCAAAAGTCACTGAAAATTTTTGAAGACAGAAAGAAAATATAGACTTAACACATAAGAAAAACTTTATAAAACGATCAGTAGAATTCTCAACAGAAATATTTCATACCAGTAAATAATAAGATGATATATTTTGGAACAAACCAAAAAAAAAAAAAAAAAAAAAGGTCTCACCAAGAATTCTATACCCAGCAAAACAGTCCTTCAGAAATGGAGAGTAGAGTTTCCAACATGTAGAAAAGCTGAGGGAGATCATCACCACTAGACCCACCTTATAAGAAAGTCTAAAGGGAACTCTCTGAGGGGTAGTAAAATTACACTAATTTTATCATAAAAACATCAAAAGGTATGATAAAAACTCACTAATAATGGTAAATCGGAAGTCCAAGTTAGATTCTATAATATGGTAATGGTGGTGTTCAATTCAATTACAATTCCAGTTTAAAGGTCAAAAATAGGGGCGCCTGGGTGGCGCACTCGGTTAAGCGTCCGACTTCAGCCAGGTCACGATCTCGCGGTCTGTGAGTTCGAGCCCCGCGTCAGGCTCTGGGCTGATGGCTCAGAGCCTGGAGCCTGTTTCCGATTCTGTGTCTCCCTCTCTCTCTGCCCGTCCCCCGTTCATGCTCTGTCTGTCTCTGTCCCAAAAATAAATAAACGTTGAAAAAAAAAATTAAAAGTCAAAAATAAATATAAATAAAGTCACATAATGATAAAGGAGTCAGTTTATCAGGAATGTATAATAATTATAAATATTTATGCACTCAGCATTAGTGTAACTATATATATATTTATATATGTTTATTTCTATATTATATATATATAAAGCAAAACTAACATAATTAAAAGGCAACATAAACAGCAACACAGTAAGAGTTGGGGACTTTAATACCCGCTCTAAACAATTGATATCATAAAAAAGAGAATCAATAAAAAAACAGTGGATTTGAGCAAAACTATAAATATACCTAACAGACATATACAAATATTTTGTCTGAACAACAAAATACTTATTTTCATCAAGAACATATGTTAGGCAAAAAACAATCTTAAAAAATTCAAGAAGACTGAAATCCTACTAAGTATCTTTTCTATTTTCATTACATATTCAGAGATCAATAACTAGAGAAAAACTAGAAAATTTAAAAATACATGAAAATTAAAAAAAACACTCTCATTAGAAACCAATGGATCAAAGAAGAAATTAAGGAAGAAATAAAAAAGGTATCTTAAGAAAATTAAAATGGAAATAAAACATACCAAAACATATGGAATGTAGAAAAAAGTTCTAAGAGGGAAGTTTTTAGACATAAGAACATTGAACAATAACAAAGATTTCAAACAACCTAACTATATGCCTAAAGAAACTAGAAAAAGAAGACACCAAATTAGCAGAAGGAAGAGTATAATAATGATTAGATCAGGAATAAATACACAGAGGGTAGGAAAAAAATAAAGCAAGATTAACAAAATAAAGAGTTTTGTTTTGAAAATATACACAAAATTGACAAATGTTAACGAGACTAACCAAGAAAAAAGAAAATTTAAGTCAAAAAATTATAAATGAAAAAGAATATATTACGACTGATACCAGAGAAATCAAAAGTTCATAAAAGCCTTCTGACTTCTTTCCTAAAGAAGTTATACAAAATGACAAAAAGTACATAAAAGGATGCTAACTAATCATTAGGTAAATGTAAATCAAAACCACAATAAGGTATCATTTCATGCCTATTAGAATGGCTATCAATAAAACAAAAAGAGGTAATAAATGCTGGAGAAGATGTAGAAAAAAAGGAAACCTGTGGACTGTTGGAAATGTAAACTGATACAGCTGTCATGGAAAACTGTATAGAGGTTTCTCATAAAATTAGAAATAGAACTACCATATGATCTAGCAATTCTGCTTTTGGTAATATACCCAAAGGAAACAAAAACACTGTGTCAAGGAGATATTTGCATCCCCATGTTCATTGCTGCATTATTCCCAGTAGCCAAGATCTGGAAACAACCTAAGTGACCATCAATGGAGGAATGAATAAAATACTTGAGATACACAAACACATACACACACATATGAGATCTATATGCACACCCACATATATATACATATGCTATTTAAAAAAATTAATGTTTATTCATTTTTGAGAGAGACAGAGACAGAGAGAGAGAGAGAGACAGAAAAACAGACAGAGAGACAGAGTGTGAGTGGGAAAGGAGCAGAAAGAAAGAGGGAGACACAGAATCAGAAGCAGGCTCCAGGATCTGAGCTGTCAGGACAGAGACCAATGAGGGGCTCGAACTTACAGACTGTGAGATCAAGACCTGAGCTGAAGTCGGACACTTAACTGACTGAGCCACTCAGGCACCCCTATAATACCTGTGATTTTTCAAAAAAGTATTCTGGTGATTGATGGTGGTAATTGTGGAGGATATACATGTTTGGGGCAAGGACTATATGGGAAATCTTTGCATCTTCTCAAATTTTTTGTAAACTTAAAATCGATGTAAAAAATAAAATCATTAAAAATGCACAAAAACACATGCTACCCAATGTTCTTATTTACCTATTTGATAATACTTATCTTACATGTTATCTCATTCTTTAAGTTATTTTGCATTATAATCATAATATAATCAATGAAAACAAAATGCATATGGGCAAATTAACCACTAACAAATTTAAATACTTATTATTTTTATATAATGGATTATATAATAATTGAATATCTAAATTTTATTATTTCATACCTATTTTGAGATATACTATTATAAACATAAAATATTGAAATTATTTCCAATAGAAATAAAATAATATGTGTAATTTCTTCTATCCTTCAACTATACATCTGAGAATGGAGGTAAAAAGGCTATTAATATTTTATTTGAATATTTGTCAAGTAAGAAAAACTAAAATAGTTTAAAAATTTTTTTCATGCTATTTTTCCATCCAAAGCATATTAAATACTTTATTTTAGTCCATAAATGTAGCAGTGTTATTTTAAAATTGTTACTTACAATTTTTCTTCTAACTAATAACACCTAAAGCTGGCTAAGGTTTTAAGGGAAAATATTGTACTCAGCTCTGCTACAACTAAAATACTTGAATACATATGTTTCCTCAAGCATAGCATTAAAGCAATTGCTCTGTGAGACTCAGAAATCTATAGAATTGTCACAAATGTCCTAAGTGCAGCACTATGAAAATACTGTATTTTACTGAATGGAACCATAAGACTTCCTGCAAGTCTTAACCTCTGTTAACAGAATTATTTTTAGATCGAAAGTAATTTAGAACATGTTTTGACATCTTTTTTTAATAATTACAGATACGTAAAGTCTGAATGCTATTGCAGGCAAATAAATTAATTAAAATATTATAACTAGTTTGAACTAATATTTGACAGTTTTCATTATCCATGCAGGAATCCTTTATTATTTTCATGTGTGTCATTTCTGGTTATAGTTATAATAAAGCTACACTGAAGTAATTTTTCCTCACATTTTGTGATAATGATGTATTACTTTGCTTTCTTAAAGCATTTACATTCTGAACATCATTCTTTATGGCTTTCTATGAGATACCAAAAATGTTTTCTCTTTAGTACCCTACTGATTTTAACAACATGCTTCTCCCACTCAATAATTGTCTCACAAGTTTTAATAATAAAAATTTATTACTGAACTTTTTCCTGGCTGCTAATGTACTTCAAGGAAGGTTTCGCCTCTCATCATTGTCCTTTACTGATCCCTGGCAGTAACATTTACAAAGGACTATTTTTAACCTTTTACTTTCTGTACCTTTCCATTTCTCTCTTTCTTCTCCAGCTTTTTTCCATTCAAAATATTTTAAAAATACAGCTCTAGGTACCCAGCTCATAAAATCATCTTCAAACTCTAACATTCCAGAAAAAATAATATTAACCATTAATCAAGTAGATTAATCAAACTAATAACTAATACATTATAGTAGGCTGTTACTTAGGTCACTGTCAATGAATTTCCCAGTGCTTATTCCCTTTCTAGTCCCCTATCACACTGATTCTAGTTGCTTCAAGTCTGTTTCAACAACAGAATATGGTAGAAGTTATACTGGGCCAGTTTTGTGCCCAACACTTAATTATCTTAGATACTACTGTCTTTTCTTTTTTTTTTCCCGTTAGCAATACTTTGTCTAGGAATACTCTTATAGTCCTGAGCCACCTGGAATGAAGTCCAGTAATCTCCCTTGGTAAAGAAGAAACTATGTCAATAAGCCCTGGAGAATAAAATACTATAGAGAAAAAAAAAAAAAAAGAAGAAAATAAAAGTCCAAAGAAACAATAAGGTACCAGAAATGCAGCACCAGCTACAGATCCAGTTGTTATGTTATTCTGTATTAGGCACTCCAAGAGCAACCAATAAAAGATCTGCTCCAAGCTATCTGTGACCAAGCTAGCCCAACGAATCATGGTATATAATAGCAACAGATAACTGGCAGTGTTTGGTATCTAAAAGCAGACTGCTGACATAAAAAAAAAAATTTCTTAACTCCATGGCTCTGTGTTTGTGAAGAGGGGTTGAGAAGAGTGCCAAAGTCTCAAAAAGATGGTTGAAGACTTGAAAAACAGTAAGTAAACAGTTATTCACATCTGGAAGAATGAAGACTCAAGAGATGTACTGGAAGAACGATTGGCAAAACTGTAACTCCCAGTAATAGGCAATACAGAAAGGCAAACTAACGAATTTGTGAATCAGCAAAGGAGACTAGAGTGTCAACAGGCTCATGGAGAAAAAGATAATCTTTTTTTTTTAAATGCTCAGTTTTCAGATATAATTTAAAGACAACAAAGAGTCCAGAGCTTCCTTGGTACTAAAATACAACCATTCTTTATTCAGAGCCTGCCTCTACAGAAAACAAGAATCTCCATGAAGCCAATGGCTTCTAGAAAAATATCAAATCTATGGTTCTGATTGTAAGTATAGCGTTAGGGTAAAGTTCAAATAAAGGGTATCACTGTAAGATCCTTGATTAGACTCCAGAGAGATTTAAGAGAGTACTTTATAGATTCCGTTAGACACAAAGACATATAAGAATATTAAAAGCATATCTTCTAACACTACAACTACATAGCTGGGATTCTAAAATTCTTCAGGGCACTATCCCACAGCACCTTGACTCATATAGCCCAAGGTACACCACCGGTATAGTAATAGAGTATTCCATACCCTATTAGTTTGTGTACTATTTTCTGGGAACAGGTAAAGTAAAGTGCCTTTTAAGCAATTAGGTTAATATAGTAATATAAATAATGAAAAATTTATCAATTGTTAACTTGAGAATCTTTCTTACTATTAAAAGATAACACAGGTTCTGGTAAAAGATGGCAATACAGGAAGATACAAAATTCACCTCCTCCCATGGACACACCAAATCTACAGAGACATGTGGAATAATTTCCTCTGGGAGAACTAGCTAAATGACTTCTACACATTGGACAAATGAGAAAAAAATCAGAATTGTAGGGGAGATTGAGACACAATCTTGCCATAAAACACAGCTTTATGTGTTCCAAACTAAAAAAAAAAAACATAATAAAGTTTTTGATAAAATGGAGATAGGTAATTTACTTGATAAAGACTTCAAAAATAAGTCATATAGACGGTCACTGAGCTGAGAAGAATGTGTGAACATAGTGATACTTTTTAAAAAAGATAGGAACTACAAGAAAGCATCAAGTAGAAGTCACAGAATTAAAGTATACCATAACCTGAACTAAAAAGTACAATAGAGGGTTTCAACAACAGACTAGATGAATCAGAAGAAACGATCAGTGAACTTGATGATAATGCAGTGGAACTTACCCAGTCAGAACAGGGAAAAAAAAGTGAAAAGAGAGAAAATAGCTTAATGGACTTATGAGACAACATCAAGCAGACCAATACTCACATTATAGGGGTCCCAGAAAGAGAAGGGAGAAAGGGACAGAAAACTAATACTAAGAAATAATGGCTGAAAACTTTCCTATCCTGGGAAGGAAACAAACTTCCAGATCCAGAAAGCCTAGAAAATTTCAAATAAGATGAATGCAAAGTGACCCACACAAAGACACACACATTATAATTAAAGTTATAGTTAAAGACAAGGAGAGAATTGTGAAAGTACCAGGAGAAAAACAACTTGATACAAACAAGGGAACTCACATAATGTTGTCAAACATATGTTTTAGCAGAAAATTTCAATACAATATGTCACACACTTCTGGCTTGCAAAGTGCTGAAGGAAAAAGTTGCCAACAAAGAATATTCTACTGGCAAAGATTTTCTTCAAAATTGAAGAAGAGTTGAAAAGCTTTCCAGATAAGCAAAGGCTAAAGAAGTTCACTACCACAAAGAGTGGAAGATGGTGTAGAGTAGGAGGACCCTAGGTTCACCACATTCCACAAATACAATTAGATGACTAATCATCTTAAATACCTGAGAAACTGACCTGAAGACTGTCAGAACAACTGTCCACAACTAAAGGTAGGGCACAGGTCACACTGAAGAAAGTTGGAAGTGTGGAGACACAGTTTGGTAGAGAAACAGATCATGGCTGCTGTGGTGGGGAGGGAGTCACAGAGAAAGATGAGATACAGAGTAACACACAAGTGAGTACATGTGGAAAATGAATCCCCACAGCAATTGGCCCGGAACACAAGAGGGCCGAATTTCATGAGTTCTTACAACCTGTAGAGCTTAAAGCCTGGAGTTCTAAGAGTCAGCAGGCTTGGCTGGGAAGAGTGTAGAGGCATTGGGACTACTCTTGGAGAGAAGGCAGGGCAAACAGCCTATGGATGTATAGCATGGAAACAGCAATCTAAAGAGCGCCCAGGGCACACAATGGGGAGTGCTCATTTTGGAGTGTGTCCCAGAAAGGCAGCACTTACAGAGAGGTCTCCTCAGGAACAAAAGAACTGGCAGGCACCATTTTCCTTTCCTCCCCTCAGCATAAACACAGAGTCACTTGTGAAAACCAGCACACCTATACTCTTTACCTAACCTGCTTACACCAAGCTCCACATCCCCATGTTCTGGTGGAATTGCCCTTCATAGTTCCACTTGCCTCAGTCCCAGTGCATTGTGCTTTCTTATCCAGAAGACTGGCCCAACCCCCTTCCCATAACATTCTCCTGAACCAGGAGTTTTTTAGGACCCTGGTTCTGGTGGCAGTGGTGATAGGTTTAACTTTATAAGAACAGAGCTCACCTAGTTAAAACATGCTACATTCAGGTCAGGGACCTGCCCTGAAGACTGTTCAGAACAAAGAGACTCTGCAGATGACTGGCCTGAAGGGCCAGGACGCAAGTGACCTAGACACAACACAGACCACATGGAAATACTCCCTGAAACACCAGGCCCTGGGGAATAGAGGACACTATACCACAGGGCACTACAAGATCTTTTCTTCATAAGACAAATACCCTCAAGGACATTGGATGTAGGTGATTTTCCTAATGCACAGAAGCAGGCACAGAAACTTAGACAAAATGAGAAGACAGAGGAATTTGTCCCATATGAAAGGGCAGGAAAACATCACAGCCAAGGATCTAAGTGAAACAGATATAAGTGACATGCTTGACAGAGAATTTAAAATAATAATAATAAACATACTCACTGGACTTGAGAAAAAAGGACATCAGTGAGGCCCCTTAATACAGACATAAGGAATAACGTAGCAGAGATAAAGGTCTTAATAAACAAAAAGAGACACATGCTTCATGGGATGAACAGCAGGCTGGAAGAAACAGAGGAATGCGTTAATGACCTAGAAGACCAAGTAATGGAAAGTAATCAAGCTGAACAAAAGAGAGAGAGAGAAAAAGGATTACGCAAAATTAGAATGGACTTAGGAAACTCAGTGACTCCATCAAAAGTGATAACAGCGGGGCGCCTGGGTGGCGCAGTCGGTTAAGCGTCCGACTTCAGCCAGGTCACGATCTCGCGGTCCGTGAGTTCGAGCCCCGCGTCGGGCTCTGGGCTGATGGCTCAGAGCCTGGAGCCTGTTTCTGATTCTGTGTCTCCCTCTCTCTCTCTGCCCCTCCCCCGTTCATGCTCTGTCTCTCTCTGTCCCAAAAATAAATAAACGTTGAAAAAAAAAATTAAAAAAAAAGTGATAACATTTGGGGACTCCTGGGTGGCTCAGTGGGTTGGGTATCTGACTTTGGCTCAGGTCGTGATCTCACGGTTTGTGAGTTCCAGCCCCAAGTCAGGCTCAGTGCTGACAGCTCAGAGCCTGGATCCTGTTTCAGATTCTGTGTCTCCTTCTCTCTCTGCCCCTTCCCTGCTCATGCTCTCTCACTTCTTCAAAAATAAACATTACAAAAAATTTTTGAAAAGTAATAACATCTGCATTATAGGAGTCACAGAAGATGGAGAAGAAATAAAAGGGGAAGGAAAGTTTATTTGAAAAAAATAATAGTTGAAAACTTCTCTAATCTGGGGAAGGAAACAGATATCCAGATCCAGGAGGCTCAGAGATTCCCCTAAAAAAATCAGTACACGGAGTTCCACACAAAGACACATAGTAATTAAAAATGTAAAAAGTAGTGATAAAGAAAAATCCTAAAAGCAGGAAAGGAAAAGATAGTTATATACAAGGGTAATCCCGTAAGGCTTTTTTAGAAAAAAAGTTTTTTTTAGAAGAAAGTTTTCAGTCCAGAAAGGACTGACAGGATAAATGCCAAGTATTGAAAGGGAAAAAGTCTGCAGCCAAGATTACTCTATACAGCAAGACTATAATTCAGAATAGAAGGAAAATAAAGAGTTTCACAGAGAAATATTTTAAAAGATCATGACCACTAAACCAGCCATACAAGAAATATTAGAAGACTCTTTGACTGGAAAGGAAAGACCATAAGTGAGAATATGAAAAATAAATATGTCTGTAAAAATCAGTCATGGATTCACAGAATGAAAGGATGTACAATAATACACCATATACCAAAAATGTGTGTTGGGGGAGGGAGGAGGAGTAAAACATGGTTTCAAACTTAAGGGACCATCAACTTAATACAGACTGCTATAGGCAGAAAATATTATATGCCAGCTAACAGTAACCACAAATAAAAAATGGTAATAAATAAGCAAAGAATAAAGGGAAAAGAATTCAAGTATATTACCAAAAAAATCAGCAAACCATGAAAGGGAGAAAGATAAGAAAGGATCAGAGAAAAACTATAGAAACAACCACAAAACACGTAATAAAATGGCAGTAAAGAGATATGAATAATTACTTTCAATGTAAATGGACTAAATGCTATAATCAAATATCATAGGGTGACAGAGTGTATAAAAAATCAAGACCCATGTATATGCTGCATACAGTGGAATCATTTGAGACTTACAGACACCTGCAGATTGAAAGTGAGGGGATGAAGAAACATCATGTGAATGGGTGTCAGAGGAAATCTGGGGTAGCAATACATATATCAGACAAAATTGACCTTAAAACAAATACTGTAACGAGAGACAAAGAAGGACACTATATAAAAATAAGGGGGACAATCAAAAAAAGACATAACAATTGTAAATATTATGCACCCCAAAATGTATTTGGCAGTACCCAAATACATACAACAGTTAATACAAACATAAGGGAACTAATAAAAAATAATACAATAATAGTAGGGGACTTTAACACCCCACTTCCATCAACATACGATTGGAAAAGAAGATCAAAAGGAAACGATGGCTTTGAATGACACACTGGACCAGGTGGCTAAAGCAGATCTATTAAGTACATTTCATCCTAAAACATTAGAATGCACATTCTTTGAAGTGCACATAGAGTATTCTTCATAATAGATCACATATTAGGTCACAAATCAAGTCTCAACAAATTTCAAATGACTGAAGTCATATGCATCTTTTCCAATTACAACACTATGAAACCAGAAATAAACCACAAGAAAACATATCTAGAAAAATCACGAATATGTGGAGGTTAAATAACATGCCACTAAACAATAAATGGGTCAACTTAAGAAATAAAGGATGAAATAAAAAAAGTATATGGAAACAAATGAAAATGAAAATACAATGGCTAAAAACCTTTGGGATAAAGCAGAAGTGGTTCTAAGAGGGAGTTTTATATCAATACAGACCTACCTCAAGAAGAAAGAAAAAACTATAAAATACCCAACCTTACTCCTCAAGCAGCTAGGGAAAAACAAAAAACCTAAAATGAGCACAAGGAAGTAAATAAAGATTAGAACAGAAATAAATGATATAGAAACAAACAAAACAAAAACAAAAACAGATTAATAAAATCAGGAGATGGTTCTTTGAAAAAAAATCAATAAAATTGATAAACCTTTAAACAGACTTATCAAGAAAAAAAGGAGAAAGGACTCAAACAAAATCACAAATGAGAGAGGAGAACTAACTACCAACAGCAGATATACAAGCAATTGTAAGAGAATATTATCAATAAATTATATGCCAGCAAATTGGACAACCTAGAAAAAAATGGATAAATTCATAGAAACATATAACCTGCCAAAACTGAAATAGGAATAGAAAATCTGAGGTAACTGATTATCAGCAATGCAATTGAATCATTAATCAAAAAAACTCTTAACAAACAAAAGTCGAGGACCAGATGGCATCACAGGCAAATTCCACCAAACATTTGAAGAAGAGTTAATACTTATTCTTTTCAAAATTTTCCAAAAAGTAGAAGAGGAAGGAAAACTTCTAAATTCATTCTATGTGGTCAGCATTACCTTGATACCAAAACCAAATAAAGACACCACCAAAAAAGAGAACTACAGGGCAAGATCTCCAATGAACACAGGTGCAAAAATCCTCAACAAAATACTAGCAAACCAAATCCAACAACACATTTAAAAAATCACTCACATCCAGAAACATGGAGTCTTTTTCCATTTTTTTTTGTGTCTTCAAGTTTTTTCATAAGCTTTCTATAGTTTTCAGCATATAGATTTTTCACCTCTTTGGTTAGATTTATTCCTAGCTATTTTATGTTTTTTTGTGCAACTGTAAATGGGATTGATTCCTTGATTTCTCTTTCTGTCACTTCATTGTTGGTGTATAAGAATGCAACTGATTTCTGTGCATTGATTTCATGTCCTGCAACTTTGCTGAATTCATGAATCAATTCTAGCAGTTTTCTGGGACTTCATAAAAATAAAAAGCTTCTGCACAGCGAAGGAAATAATCAGCAAAACTAAAAGGCAACCGACAGAATGGGAGAAAATATTTGAAAATGACATATCAGATAAAGGGTTAGTATCCAAAATCTATGAAGAACTTATCAAACTCAACACCCAAAAAACAAATAATCCAGTGAAGAAATGGGCAAAAGACATGAATAGACAGTTCTCCAAAGAAGACATCCAGATGGCCAACCGACACATGAAAAAATGTTCAACATCACTCATCATCAGGGAAATACAAATCGAAACCACCATGAGATACCACCTTACACCTGTCAGAATGGCTAACATTAACAACTCAGCAATAACAGATGTTGGCAAGGATGTGGAGAAAGAGGATCTTTTTTGCATTGTTGGTGGGAATGCAAGCTGGTGCATCCACTCTGGAAAACAATATGGAGGTTCCTCAAAAAACTAAAAATAGAGCTACCCTACAATGCAGCAATTGCACTACTGGGCATTTATTCATGGGATACAGGTGTGCTGTTTCGAAGAGACACATGCACCCCCATGTTTATAGCAGCACTATCAACAATAGACAAAGTAGGGAAAGAGCCCAAATGTCCATCGATGGATGAATGGATAAAGAAGAAGTGGTATGTATATACAATGGAGTATTACTCGGCAATCAAAAAGAATGAAATCTTGCCATTTGTAACTATGTAGATGTAACTGGAGGGTATTATGCTAAGCGAAATTAGAGGAAGACAAATATCATATGACTTCACTCATATGAAGACTTTAAGAGATAAAGCAGATGAACATAAGGGAAGGGAAACAAAAATAATATAAAAACAGGGAGGGGACAAAACATAAGAGACTCATAAATATGAAGAACAAACTGAGGGTTACTGGAGGGGTTGTGAGAGGGGGGATGGGCTAAAAGGGTAAGGGGGACTAAGGAATTTACTCCTGAAATCATTGTTGCACTATATGCTAACTAATTTGTATGTAAATTTTAAAAAATAAAAAAATAAAATTAAAAAAAATCACCACGATCAAGTCAGGAGCAGGGTAAGGATGTCCACTGTCAACACTTTTGTTCAACATAGTACTGGAAGTCCTAGAAACAACAATCAGACAACAAAAAGAAATAAAAGGCATCTAAATCAGTAAGGAAGAAGTAAAACTTTCACCATTTGCAGGTGACATGACATATTATATATAGAAAACCCTAAAGATTCCACCAAAAAACTGCTAGAACTGATAAATGAATTCAGTAAAGTCATAGGATACAAATTCAATGTTTAGAAATCTATTGCATTTCTTTACACCAATAATGAAGCACAAAGAGAAATTAAGAAAACAGTCCCATTTACAACTGCACCCAAAATAAGAAGATACCTAGGAATAAATGTAATCAAAGAGGTGAAATACCTATACTCTGAAAACTAAAAAATACTACTGAAAGGAACTGAAGGTGACATGAAGAAATGGACAGACATTCCATACTCATGGATTAGAAAAACAAATATTGTTAAAATGTCTATATTGCCCAAAGCAATTTACACATATAATGCAATTCCTATCAAAATACCAATAGCATTTTTCACAGAACTAGAGCACACAATCCCCAAATTTGTACGGAACCGCAGAAGACCTAAATAGCCAGAGCAATCTTGCAAAAGAAATGTAAAGCTGGAGGTATCACAGTTCCAACTTCAAATTATACTACAAAGCTGAAGTAATAAAAACAGTGTGGTTTCTTAATAAGTTAAAAATAGAACTACTCTATGATGTAGCAATTGCACTAAGATATTTTGTAAAAAAATACAAAAATACTTATTCAAAGGGATTCATGCACCCCTGTTTATAGCAGCATTATTTACAATAGTCAAGGTATGGAAGCAGCCAAGTGTGCACTGATTGATGAATGGATAAAGGAGATTGGTGTATATATATATATATATATATATATATATATATATACACACACATATACATACACACACATATACATATATACACACACACATATATGTATATATACATATATATACACATACATATACACACACATACATAATGGAACATTATTCATCCATAAAAAATGAAATCCTGCCATTTGTAGTGACATGGATGGAGCTAGAAAGTATAATGCTAAGTGAAATAAGTCAGAGAAAGACAAATACCATTGATTTCATTCAGATAATGCTTAGCGTTTTTTAGCATTACGTTATTTTTAAAATTTATTTTTTAAATTTTTTTTGAGAGGGGGAGAGAGAGAGTGCACACAAGGTGGGGAGGGCAGAGAGAGTGGGAGACAGAATCCCCAGCAGGCTCCACACTGTCAGTGTAGAGCCCCATTTGGTGATCAAACTCACAACCCACAGGATCATGACCTGGGCGAAAGTCAAGAGTCAGACACTTAACCAACCAAGCCACCCAAGTGCCTGCAAAGTATTTTTATTTAAGGTATATACATTATTTTAGATAATGATATTGAACTTAATAAACTACAAGTATAGTGTAAGCATGTTTCACATGCACTGGGAAACCAGAAAAAAAATATTTGAGTTACTCTGTTGTGATACTTGCTTTATTGCAGTGGTCTGAAACCAAACCCACAAGATCTCCAAGATATGCCTGTATACACTTATATGAAGATGTAAAGTAGGCAGTTAAGTCAAGGATGGAGATACAAATGGGAAATTATCAGAAGCTAGATTCTATACCTTATTTAAAATTTGTCTTCATTACATACTTTTGAAGGTAATATTACCAAATACATCTTAGATAGGAAATGGATATTAGGAATATTGAATTTTCAAAGTCTTGAAGCATAAAAAGGTTAAAGAAAAATTTGAATTCTAGTCTCTGTGGCTTTAAAAGTTATTCTTTTTCCATCGCTTTGAGTGGTAGTTGGAGGGTGTGACTGAAGGAAATTCCTATGGAACCATCAAAAAAAACAAATAATAAATAAAAAGTAACTGACAGCCATGATATAGTCATTTGCATTTGGGGAATGTGTTCAACATGGTTAGAACATACAGATGCTTAAAGAAAGAAAATCATGTTAAGAGGCAAATAATGGGTAGATTATGATGACCTACTGAGAACTTTTTTAAACTATGGAAAATTTTTTATAATTATTTTAATCAGAAAAAAGGACACAACTGAGTATCTCTTTTATAAATATCACTGGCATAATTTGGGAATGACAGGTCTTAGACTGGAAGTACAAGTTTTTCTATGTTATGAATAGTGAGAATTATATTTACAATGTGAATAAAAATATATTTGTTAGATTATTTTGAAGTTAAAACTGTTCTATTCTTTTTAATTACTGCATTCTCAGAATGAAAAAGAATAATGGGGTAACATAATATCATTTTCTAGATTGAGACATAAGATTAATGGTGAGGAATTTAAATGCAATAAAAATGCAATAAATATACAGGCAAGGAGTTAATTTGAAGGTAAATTAATGAAAACAGTTTGGTCATGTTGACTCATTATAATATATTTTACCCTTAGGAATGCTGAGACTACCTTTTCAAGATAGCCAATTAAGTATTTAATTCATTTAAATTAGTTAATTATGTAGTAAAGAGAGTATCTATCTCCAGAGTAAATATTGCTGTCCAATCCATCACTCAGGTTAATCTAAAAGCCTCACTGGGGAAAACAGTCCTCCCTTCTTCCTGTAGGAGATCTTGCTTCCTTTATCAATATAAGGTAAAATAGTTTTGTTTTTTTTGTTTGTTTTTTTTTTAGACTTCCACTTTAAGACTGAGTCCATCCTGGCAGTTTAGATTTTTTAACATTTCCAAGTAGGTCTCTGCTTTTGCAATTTCATCAGAACATTTATTTTTTCTCCTTTTGATATGGACAAAAAGCCTTTAACCTACCCTTGGTATTGTTTACATTTCTGTTATGCAAATACAACATGACATGGCAGGATAGTGTAGAGCCACAGCAGTTGACCATAATAGTTCATTGTACAGATGGGTTGTTATATATCACAAATGCAATTTTATGGAATTTCCAAAGAAGCTATGTGGACCAATGTAGAAATTCCTATAAGGTAAGTGCACATATTAATTCAAATATTCAAGATGTGTTCTATAGTCTTGAGAGATTTAGCATTAATATTTTAAGGTAAATGCCAAAAAGGAAATGGTATGTGTTTGAAATGATGAAAAGAAGAGATGGCTGTTTAGATATCTGGTTAAACCAGTAAAAAGTTTAAGCCACTTTCCCCATGAATTTAACTAATACAGAGGGAAAAACAGAATGCTAAAAAAAAAAACAACCAAAAACCAAAAAACAAAACAAAAACAAGTAGCAAAATCTGAATAAAGTGACTACTTGAGGGTTTTTTCCCTATTTTTTTTACATTTTTTCTGTAAGTTTGTAACTATTCTAAGATCAATTTTCAAATAGTTGATATAATTTTAATCATAGAACTGGACAGTTTTAAAGCTCAGTGGCAATTTTTAGAAACACTTTTAGTACAGTTACAGTTGAAGAAATGTAGGGCAGTATGCTCTTTCTTGATATATCAAGTTATAGCTCAGATTTCAAACTTCACTGCATGGAGCAAAGTAGAATGAATGTCACTGAGTAATGTTATTTAAAAAACACAATTTGTGACCATGAAATGGTTCCTGACTTAACTTTATAATCCATGAATTTTAGAAAGGTTTTGTTTGGAAAATAGTTCCCCCCCCCCAAAGGGATGGACTAATCATAATTTAGGGTTAAATATGTTAAGAGCTTACTCAAAAAAAAAAAAACAGCCTTATCTATATTTCAAGAAATGGATAACTCTACCTCATTTTTCTTTTCAAGTGTTCTTTAAAATTTAGTATTTTATAGTACATTGCAGCACTCATTGAAAACACAACTTTATTTGGAGCTCAGAAATGTTAGGTGATCCATTATGATTACATATATAAAATTATAGCTTTGCAAAATCCAGTTAATGATAAAGTTTTGGGCATATTTCACTCCAAATTTATTTTTTAAATAGAAATTATAGATTTCTAAGTGTATGACAATTAAGATACAGAATCCTTGGTTGCTTATAACCTTGTGTCATAATCTTATATCCTTGAAAATATATGTTAAATATCTGAAAATGCTGATATGCAAAAGAAGCCTGTGTTTGGTTTGTAACCTTCTAATTTCCCTCTTTTTTCTAGATTGTATCCAGTTATCTTTAATATACACACATACATACACATACACACATACATATATACACATATCCAGGATAACATTTTAAAAACTATTAGTGATATTTAAAGTTATGGAATATTTTATTTTATTTTAATGTTTATTTCTTTTGAAACAGAGAGAAAGTAAGTGGTGGAGGGGCAGAGGGGTGAGGGGGAGAGGGCATCCCAGACAGGCTCTGTGCTGTCAGAGCAAAGCCTAATGTGGGGCTCAATTTCACAGACTGTTGAGATCATGATATGACCTTAAATCAAGAGTTGAACACTTAACCGACTGACTGAGCTACCCTGATGCCCCCCAAATATGGATTATTTTATAATAAACATGTAATACCCTTTTAGCTAATTATTTTGGACTTTTAGAGAGTTAAAAATATGGCAAATTCTAATAATATACTTATAGGCTACTTCTGAGATTTTCAAATGACATTAATATTTTTATAATTTAAAAGCATTATAGTATGACTTCATATTTTAATATATTTTATATTTAGCAGCTCAGAACATTTGACATTTTCAAAATTGGAGAGTCCATCAAATATTTGCCTTACAAATATTTTTGTAATAGCATTTAATGAATGACATTAGAATGATATCAGTTTTAAACTGTAAAATATTCTCTATTATTATTTGCAAAACATTATTGTGAAATGAAAACAAAAATGAGCTCTGTATTGAATGTGTATTTTGCACTTTAAATTTCATTACCTGGAAATTTGGGATTGTGTTGAAAAACTAGTTTCAATATTGTATCATTAAAAAAATGTGAAAATGTTTAAACAAGGGAAAAAATCGTAAAAAATTTTTAAAAAGCTATTGTATTTGGAAATAATTTTAACTTTAAGAAATGTTACAAGTAGCAATGGAATAACCTTATTCCATATTCATCTATTGTTAATGTTTTCTCCCATTTGCTTTGCACCTCATTACGTCGGACACATTCTCTTTCCAGATATAAATAAGATGTGGTTTTTAAATAATATCTTGTTAAAATACTGGCTTAGAATTAAAATTGCATGTGTGTGTCAATGTATACAGGACTAAATACCTAACTTAGATAACTATCTATTAAGTACATTGGTTAAAGAGTATCTGAGATTTGTTACCTATAAAATATATTTTTAGAGCAATACTGTAAAACTCAAACTCAGAACAAACACTATGTTATAGAAATTTAAATTTTTTTCTTAATAAGTTGTGGAAATTAGAGAAGAGAATGTGAATGGCAGAAACTCAAGTGATATAACACGGAAAAATAGAATTTATTTACACTGGTATTTTATTTTTCTTTTAAACTTTAAAAAATTTTTCAGGGGCGCCTGGGTGGCCAGTCGGTTAAGCGTCCGACTTCAGCCAGGTCACGATCTCGCGGTCCGTGAGTTCGAGCCCCGCGTCAGGCTCTGGGCTGATGGCTCGGAGCCTGGAGCCTGTTTCCGATTCTGTGTCTCCCTCTCTCTCTGCCCCTGCCCCGTTCATGCTCTGTCTCTCTCTGTCCCAAAAATAAATAAAAAAACGTTGAAAAAAATTAAAAAAAAATAAAAATAAAAAAAAAATTTTCAATTGATGTGAGACTTACAGAAAGGCAGATAGCACAAAAGTCTTTTGTACCTCCACCAAGTTTCTTTTAATGTTAATATCTCACATCACCATAGTATCAAATTAGAACATTAATATTGGTATGATACTCTCAACTAAATGACAGATCTTATTCACATTTCATTAGGGGATATGTAGTTGAGGGTTGTACCGTCTGCAATACAGAAAAGAGTACAGAGAAATACTGGGAATGGATCTAAGCAGGAGCAGCACAGTAGAAATGTACAATTTAATAACCCTTTTTTTTTTCTATTGACATGGCCATTGTATTACCAGATTTATTTTAACTATGGTCTCAATTCTTCACTTTATACCACATTTTTTCTTTGTGTTCTCACCTCTGTGAGGCCTCAGAGGTTGAAATGTATCTTAAGAAACTGAGGATGCCATAACAAAATGCATAGACTGGACAGCTTAAACAGAAATTTATTTCTCATAGTGCTGGATGCCAGAAGTCCCAAATCAAATTTTGGCAGGGTTAGTTTCTGACCAAAGCTCCATTCAGGGTTTGCATTTTCATTGCCTTCTATGTACTCACAGGTCTTTTCCTAGGTGCATGCATGCAGAAAGAAAGACCTTTTCTCTCTGTGTTTTTTCCTCTACATATACCAATTCTATTTGATTAAGACTCACTCTCAGGACACCTGACTGTCTCAGTTGGTTGAGTGTCTGACTCTAGATTTCACCTCTAGTCATGATCTCAGTTTGTGATTTCCAGCCACACATTAGGCTCTGCACTGGCATGTGGAGCCTGCTTGTGATTTTCTCTCTTTCCTGCTCTCTCTCTGCCCCTCCCCTGCTCTCTCAAAATAAATTTTGGCAAAAAAGGACCCACCCTTATGACCTTATTTAATTTTAACTATCTCCTTAAACTTATATCTCCATACACAGTCACTTTGGTAGGTTAGGGCTTTACATATGAAATAGGGAGGAGGGGCAAAATTCAGTCTATAGAAGAATCTTCTTGGTATAAATTTTTTTCCGTGTGTGTGTGTGTGTGTGTGTGTTTAATTTAGATATATTTTATATACTTTTGAAATTTTACTTTTTAAAAATTGTGGTTAGATGTAGAAAAAATTTAGCATTTAAACAATTAAGTTGACATTTCTGTGGCATTGAGCACCTTTACAATTTTGTGCAACCATCACCACCATCTATTTCTAAAAACTTTCATCTTGCCTTCCTTCAATTCTGTACCCATTAAACACTAACTCCCCATTCTTCAACTTTCCACCTTTGGCCCATAGCAATTACCATTATACTCTCTGTCTCTGAATTAGATTATTGTAGGAACCTCATATAAGTAAGATCGTAGTATATTTGTTCTTTTGTGATTGACTTATTTCAGTTAGCAAAAAGTCTTTAAAGTTCATCCATGTTGTAGCATATGTCAGAATTTCCTTCTTTTTGACAGTCTCTTCAACAAATGGTGTTGGGAAAACTGGACAGTGACATGCAGAAGAATGAAAGTGGACTACTTTCTTATACCATACACACACACACACACACACACACACACACACAATTCAAAATGGATGAAAGGCCTAAATGTAAGACATTTCAGACATTTCACATCAAATCCTAGAGAACCATAAAAATCCTAGAGAACACAGGCAGTGACCTCTTTGGCCTCAGTCATAGCAGCTTTTTATTAAACGCGTCACTGGAGTCAAGGGAAACAAAGGCAAAAATGAACTACTTGGACCTCATCAAGATAAAAAGCTTCTGCACAGTGAAGAAAAAAATCAAGAAAACTAAAAGACAGTCTGTGGAAAGTGAGAAGATATTTCCAAATACCATATCTGATAAAGGCTTGGTATTCAAAATGTATAAAGAACTTATCAAACTCAAAATAAATAATCAGTTAAGAAATGGGCAGAAGACATGAATAGACACTTTTCCAAAGAAGACATACAGTTAACAGACACATGAAAAGATGCTCAACATCACTCATCATCAGGGAAGTACAAATCAAAACCATTATGAGATATCACCTGTCAGAATGGCTAAAATTAACACAGGAAACAAAAGCTGTTGGTGAGGATGCAGAGATAGGGGCACCCTCTTACACAATTGATGGGAATGCAAGCTGGTACAGCCACTCTGGGAAACAGTATGGAAGTTCCTCAAAAAGTTAAAAATAGAACTACCCTATGACTCAGCAATTTTATCACTGTATACCCAAAGGACACAAAAATACTGATTCTTAGGGGAATATATACCCCAATATTTATAGCAGTACTATCAACAATAGCCAAATTATGGAAAGAGCCCAAATGTCCGTCAACTGATGAATGCATAAAGAGGTAGTATACACACACACACACACACACACACACACACACACACAGGAATATTATCCAGCCGCCAAAAGAATGAAATCTTGCTATTTGCAATGATGTGGATGGAACTGCAATATATTATGCTAAGTGAAATACATCACTCAGAGAAAGAGAAAAAGTGTATGACTTCACTCATATGTTGAATTTAAGACACAGAACAGATGAATATAGGGGAAGAGAAAAAAAAGGAGAGAAGGAAGCAAATCCTAAAAGACTCTTAACTATAGAGAACAAACTGAGTGTTGATTGAGGGAGATGCGTCGAGGGATGACCCAAATGAGGGATGGGTATCAAGGAGGGAACTTGTGATAATCACTGGGTGTTATATGTAAGTGATGAATCACTAAATTATGCACTTGAAACCAATTTTACCATACATGTTAACTAACTAGAATTTAAATAAAAAATTGAAATAAAAAACTTTTCTTTTTAAAAGTTAGATAATATTCCAGTGTGTGTGTGTGTGTGTGTGTGTGTGTGTGTGCACGTGTATGCACACATGCACCATATTGTGTTTATTCCTTCATGGCCAGTTAGGTTACTTTCACATTTTTGCCATTGTGAATGTTATTGCTATGAACATAGTGCACAAACCTCTGTTGTACTCCCTACTTAAAATTCATATAGATATATAGCCTTAGGTGGAATTTCTAGATCACGTGGTAATACTATGTTTAATTTTTGAAGAAGTGTCATACTGTTGTCCACATTGGCTGTACCATTTTACATTCTCACTAGCAGTGTACAAAGCTTTCAATTTGCCTACGTCCTAGTACTTATTATTTTCAGTTTTTTTGTTTTGTTTTATTCTTAATAATAGCCACCCTAAGTAGTGTGATATGATATCCCTCCATGGTTTTGTGTTTCCCTGAAGATTAGTGATATTGAGCATCATCCTGTGCTTTCTGGTTATTGGTATAGTTTCAATGTATTTAAATGCTTTGCTCATCGTTTTAATTGTGTGGTTTTGTTTTTGGGAATAGTTCTTTATACAATCTGGATATCAATTCCTTATGTGAACTATTTTTTTCCATTCTTTGAGTTTCCTATTTACTCTATTGATTGTGTCCTTTGATGCACAATTTATCTATTTTTTCTTTTGTTGTTTATGCTTTTGGTGTCATATCTAAAAAATCATTACCACAAATCCAATGTCATGAAATTATCCCCCTGTTTTAAATGTTTTATAGTTTTTGCTCTTCTATTTATATCTTTGACTCATCTTGAGTTACTTCTTGTATGTAGTATAAGGTTAGAGTCCCACTTTACATTTATTTTATAGTTACGGATATCCAAATTTTTCACTATCATTTATTTAAAAAAAAAACTGTTCTTTTTCCCACTGAATGACCTTGGCATTGTGGTTGAAAGTCATTTAAATACATATGTGAAGTTCGTTTCTGGGTTCTCTAATCTGTTCCATTTATTTATATGTCCATATGCTAATACCACACTGTTAATTATGATGGCTTTGTAGTAAGTTTCGTAGTAAGGAAATTTCCTTTGTAGTAAAAAAAAAAATGAGGCTTCCAAATTTTAATATTCTTTTTCAAGATTGATTTGGCTATTCAGGGTCACTTGAGGTTTCACATGAATTTTAGGATTTTCTATTTCTGTAGATAAAAAGTTGGGATTTTTATAGGATTACATTGAACCTATAGATCACTTTGAGTACTATTGATATTTTAAGTCTCCTAATCCATGAACACTCTATGTCTTTCCATTGTGTTCTTTAATTGCTTTCAGTAACATTTTGTAGATTTTAGTATACAAGTCATTTGCTTCCCTAATTTTGTTCGTATTTTATTATTTTTAATGTTATTGTAAACTTCTCATACATTCTTATATATTCCTTTTCTTTTCATTCTAATTTCCAGGAGTAAATTGGTTTTGATTATAACGTCTGTGAATTTTCAGATTTCAATCTGAAATTCAAATTGAAAGAAATTTGAATTTCTAAAATTTTTATAAGAGTTTGCATCTACCCCGAGAATATATGATGGTATCTCTGTCAGTATTCTCACCAAGATGGAATATTATATTTTAAGTACCCAAATTTAATGTATTTAAAATTATTATTACTATTTTAGTTTGTCTTACCTGATTTTTAGGAGTTTAAATATATGTTGATATATTTTAAGGAGAATTGAAAGATAATATTCAGTGAACTCCACATTTATTTTGGGGGATGTTGGTCACTTTACTATGTGTCTTTGTATACTATGGATATTTATTTATATATATATTATTTTGTATATTGTAGAGCTCTTTGTATATTATATATGAAGCATTTATTCTCTATTTTTAAAAATTCCTCAATATATCCTGGTATATTATGGTATCTGTCTATATCCAAATAGCTCATTTTTAAATCAAAACACATTTTCTCTTATACAGTCAGTAAATTTTACAATACATCCTTATTTCCCTCTGAATTAAAATATAACTTTTGGTGAATATATGCTTTTAGCCATTGCAGAGTAACTAGAATTGGTTACTTGCCTTTCATCCATAAACAACCATAAAAGTGGACAATATATACAGCAGCTATTTTCAGCCACTAGCCAGCAGCAATGAGAGAAGAAATATACAGGAGGTTATTCTCACTTATGCTGTCTTTCTGCTTCGAGCACTGTAAAAGAGTCAGTTAAAACAGAAGGCAAACAAAAGACAAAAAGGTCAACTTTTAAATAATTAGCTATAGATAATCTATTTCAAAAAAAAAGAAAAGAAAAAAAAAAGATGTTTGAATATGTAACAAAAGAGAGCTTCTGAACTGAAGGAAATCTTGAATTTCTTTTTTTTTTTTTTTTTTAATTTTTTTTTTCAACGTTTATTTTTGGGACAGAGAGAGACAGAGCATGAATGGGGGAGGGGCAGAGAGAGAGGGAGACACAGAATCGGAAACAGGCTCCAGGCTCTGAGCCATCAGCCCAGAGCCCGACGCGGGGCTCGAACTCACGGACCGCGAGATCGTGACCTGGCTGAAGTCGGAAGCCCAACCGACTGCGCCACCCAGGCGCCCCGAAATCTTGAATTTCTACAACAGAAACTCATACCACGGAACAGGAAGAAGTTATAAAATGATCAATACCTGGACAGATCCTAGTTATATTAGAGACTTTCAAGTAATGGATGGAAAAAAACAATCAGACAAGATGTACAAAAACCTAATGGGCTAAAATCATTGTCTTCACCTAACAAAAAGTAGTGGACTAAGATTGGCTAGTTTTCTTTTATACATCAAGCAACAGAAAGATCTGGTTATATATGTAACATTCAGAAATGACACAACCATGCATTATTTCTCAAGAAATTTGGAAAGTTATTTTCTAGCCATTGAAAAAATAAATTCTTTAAGTCATTCAAAAATATATATTAATTTTCTCCTTTTGTTGGACACTGGACTAAGACCAAATATATAATAAAAAGAATGGAAAATACATATTACAAATACCTCTCATAATAAGATGTAAAAGTTATACAATAAATAAGTGAACAATATTGAAAACATGTAAATACACACTAAAATACTCTATAAAAATACTCAGAATAGAATTACAGAGACTGCTTATAGTGTAATTCTTGATATTCAGTACAAATTATCATTGTGTTGCATTATTGTATTTAAAATTTATAAACTTGATCAAGTTAAATATTTCCAATATAGGTATAATAATGGTATAAAAGTTTTGGTAGAGAAGTTGATTGAATTACTGATATCCAAAGAACAATTACTTAGGGGTGCCTACATGGCTGAGTCAGTTGAGCATTTGACTCAACTCTGGTCATGATCCCAGGGTTGTGGGATTGAGCTCCATGCTGAGCTCTGTGCTGAGCATGGAGCCTGCTTACAATTCTCTCTCTCTCTCTCTCTGTGCTGCTCTCCCCTGCTTGTGCTCTCTCTCTGTAAAAAAATAAATAAATAAAAATAATAATAATAATATTTAAAAAAACAATTGCTTGGATGTAAGCTAAAAAGGCCTAATGATTTTTCTATGTAGTCCTGCATTTTATGGTAACTAAAATACTATTTCTTTTATTTATTAATCCTTTAACCATTTCAAAATATGCTTTACTTTTTCATGGATGGTCATACTGCTATTCAATTATAAAATGAACAGTACAGATGAAAGATATGAACAAAATCTTCACTAAAAGCTGTATTCAGTATAGAATCTAACAAGAAAAAGTCTATATTCAATACTTTATATCATAAAAATCATAGAAGGCTTTCTCATAAGTTATTTCAATAAGAAGTAATTTAATTATTATTTTTTTCCACATAACTTGAAAATCATAAAATGAAACCATGTTGAAATATGGCTGCTGGACATGAGGTCGCTCAGGTATCCTTAATAAAAACTTCATTTTATCATGTATACCTTGTGGTTTACAAAATTAACATTGACACTTATAAAATTTAGTATTTATCATACATCATGCAACTACATGGAAATGTAGTAAATACGGAGATACCAAAACAATATTGTACTTAATTAATACAATATAGTATTATTGTAATTAATTAATTTATATAATTTATATAATTTATATAATTAAATGTAATTTAATTAATATAAAGTCTGTTGTGAGTATAAAATCTTCGTGGTATTATCTGAAATATTAATATACATATACATGTTTAACAACATTTGTTTTACGTATATATTTGCCAATGACAACACTTATTACTGAAATGCTAAAATTGTACATACTATTTGTAGAAGTCTTAATGTTGGTGGGGGGGGCTGGTGTAGGATTTTTTTAAAGCGGTTACACACCTTCTTTTATCTATTAAAAATTCAAATCAACTGGGGCGCCTGGGTGGCGCAGTCGGTTGAGCGTCCGACTTCAGCCAGGTCACGATCTCGCAGTCCGTGAGTTCGAGCCCCGCGTCGGGCTCTGGGCTGATGGCTCAGAGCCTGGAGCCTGTTTCCGATTCTGTGTCTCCCTCTCTCTCTGCCCCTCCCCCGTTCATGCTCTGTCTCTCTCTGTCCCAAAAATAAATAAACGTTGAAAAAAAAAATTAAAAAAAAAAAATTCAAATCAACTAAGCCAAAACACAAATTAAAGAACTAAATCAAAACACAAATTAAAGCCATGTAGAGTAGACTCAAATTCTTAACGGAAATAAGAAATTGTTCTGAACTGGCATCAACACTGCAGTATTACCCCATGTTACTTATCAAGTGAAAAATAACACACAAG
Source organism: Lynx canadensis (assembly GCF_007474595.2). Lineage (NCBI taxonomy): Eukaryota > Metazoa > Chordata > Mammalia > Carnivora > Felidae > Lynx > Lynx canadensis. The sequence continues at coordinate 106,641,862 of NC_044306.2, forward strand.
TTTTAGCAATGCATAAAGGAAAAAGAGAATGAGAAAAGGAGCAGAAAAACAAACACAAGAAAATCATGCATGAAAAAAATATATTTTTTTAATTTTTTTTTAATGTTTATTTATTTTTGAGACAGAGAGAGACAGAGCATGAATGGGGGAGGGGCAGAGAGAGAGGGAGACACAGAATCAGAAGCAGGCTCCAGGCTCTGAGCCATCAGCCCAGAGCCTGATGCGGGAGATCGTGACCTGAGCTGAAGTCGGACGCTTAACCGATGAGCCACCCAGGCGCCCCGAAAAAAAATATTTTTGAAGCAAAGTTAAAATAAGTTACATTAAGAAAATGATGTAAAAATGTATCTAAAATTTTATATATGTTTATATATCAAGAATTGAGTAAAGTTCTTTAAAAAGCTTATAGAAGAAAAAAAAGGATTTCTTATAATGAAATGTACTTTATTTAATGAAAATTCATTTGCCATGATTAAATTCCTATTTTTACTACTTCACTGGTGTTTTTCTTGGTAACTGCTATCAATTCAGTTTTAGTCTGCAGTTAAAACTATCAAATGACTATGCTACCAAAAATTATATTAAAAGCATATACTAAAATTTCATTTGATTGCATTTTTAAACATATATTATTTCCTTTGTGTATACTTTACTAAATATAGAACAATTAGAAAAGTGGTCATGTATGTGCCAAGTATCTAATTTTCTGGCATTATGGAACATTAAATTGTCTTACATATGATTTAATAACAAAGTATTACTATTAAAATATGCATTGTTTTTAAATTAGTGTAGAATTGATAAAATATAAAAACTATATTTTTTGTTAAATAAGAAAAGTCATACTTTATTTTTTTTAGTTAAAATTAAATAATATTTCATGTTAAGGTACAGCTTATATTTTAGAAGGGTAAACATGCCATAGGGAAAGAATAGATACTTCTTAGAGTATTGATTATATAATTTAGTAGCTGGTTAACTTTAGTATTTGCTTAATAATTCTGTATATCAGTGTTTGTTTCTATTTGTTTGTTTTAATTTGAATCCTAAACTACCTTATAGGATTTTGGTGAATATTGATTTAATTAATGTGTATAAAGCACCTAGTAGTATCTGACACATTTAGTTAAAATTCACATTATGTATTCATTAAAAGCCTCTCTTGCCCTCTATTATCCTACTGATTTCATTGATTGATGCTCTTATTCACTGGTTTAAAAAAGAAATGGATAATAAGTCAAATATTTTGGAAACATTATAGCATTATGTATAGGAGAATGTTAAAAAATACTAGAAAGTCTTTTAAAATTTATTACATACTTGTATTGATTAGTAGGTTGATTTAATTTCTTGAACAAATTGAAATAAACTGAAACTGAAGAATATAGATGATGTATTACTGGAAAGGCTTATCTAGAATTTCTATTAATAAACCTATACTTGAAAATCCTTGACTCTCATGTCAAACAATGGTTGAAAGAAAGAAAGAAAGAAAGAAAGAAAGAAAGAAAGAAAGAAAAAAAGAAAAAAAGCAAAGAAACAAAAGAGGAATGACATTAGCAAGATGGCCTATTAGGCAGCCCTGGACCCTCTTTCCTCCATAAACACACAGATTCAGCAACAATTAATGGACAAATTCCTTTTGTGAAAAATCAGAAATGAAGAAAGTTTCTTCCACCTCTCAGGAAAATGTAAAACCAGGCTCATCAAAGCAAACAGGAATATTCAAGACACCTTCTGGCTGGAGACTGTCTACCTCTCTGTTTCACTCAGGAAAAGAAAAATTTGGTTCACGGAAGAAGCACCTTAACTTTTCCAAGGGAGCTCCACAGAGGTCTATCTTCTGTCTTGCCAGTCTTGGAACTCTGATGGTTCTAGCACAATATATTTTCCCAGGGAAGGATGGACGTGGTGGCTTTGTCTGATAGATACTATTTCATTCAGCACAGAGTAAGTAGGCAGGCAAGATTAGTTTTCAGCTTCCCCGTGGAGAAGAAAGAGTGGATCTGTGTATCAGCATCCAGACTTCTTTGGGGCTGCTCAAAAAACTGGCATCTCTCTCATCACTTTTGAAGCTCTGTCAAGTCCAGCAGATCGAGCAGTCTGAGGGAGAACAAAGGCAGCAGTTTGGGGTGGAAGATACCATAGTCCTTGCACTTCAACTCAGTAAATAGCAAGCAAACAAATACCACAGCGTCCTACTTCTCCATAAGAGGGAAAGACCTGGTAGAGAGTCTCAGAATCTCTGTCCAGGCTGATTGGCAGAGATCATCTCTTATATAAGACCACTCTGTGAAGACTGAGTGGTATCTGATTTGTCTAAAGCAAACACAGTAAGAGAGAGTCAAGGAAAATGAAGAATCAGGAAAAGATGTTCCAAACAAACAAGATAAATCTTGAAAAAAAATGGACTCTAGTGGAACAGAGTTTATTATTTACCTCACGGAGAATTAAAAAATAACTTTCATAAAGATGCTCACCAAAGTCAAGAAAACAATGCATGTAGAAAGTGAGAACTTCAACAAATGGACAGAAAATATTAGAAAGTACCAAACAGCAATTAAGGAGCTAAAGAATACAATAACTTAACTAAAAATTTCACTAGAAGATTGCAACACCAGACTAGATTAAGCAGAAAAAAATAATTGGTAAACTCAAAGACAAATCGGTAGAAATAATTCAGTCAGAGAAGCAAAAAGGAAAAAAAAATAAAAAGAGTGAAGAAGTTTTAAGGGAGTTAAGGAACACCCTTGAGGAAAAAATTATAGGAATCCCAGAAGAAAAATAGAAAAATGACCAGAAGGCTTATTCAACAACATAATGGCTAAAAATTTCCCAAATCTGAAAATGGAAATTGACATCCAGATCCAAGAAGCTGACAGGCACCCAAATAATATGAACCCAAAGAAATCCATGCAGACAAATTTTTGTGAAGTATCAAGTCAAAGAGAGACTGAATTTTGAAGACAAGAAGGGAAAAGCAATTTGTCACATATGAGGAGACCTCCATAACACCATGAACAAACTTTTCAGCAGAAACCTTATGGACTGAAAGGGAATGGGATGATATATCCAAAGGCTGAAAGAAAAAAGGAAACAAGTGCCAACTAAGATTACAATATCCAGCAAACTCTTTCAAAAATAAAGGCATGATAAGCTTTCTCAGACAAACAAAAGGTAAGGGAATTCATCACCACTAGAGAAGCCTTTTTAGAAATACTACAGGATACTATATTACCGAAATCATGGTGGATAAATAACTTTTAATTTTAATCATTATTTTTTTTTATTTTTTTTTGCCTATTCTTCATTCCTAATGAATTTTATTTTATTTTATTTTATTTTATTTTTTTTTATGAAATTTATTGACAAATTGGTTTCCATACAACACCCAGTGCTCATCCCAAAAGGTGCCCTCCTCAATACCCATCACCCACCCTCCCCTCCCTCCCACCCCCCATCAACCCTCAGTTTGTTCTCAGTTTTTAACAGTCTCTTATGCTTTGGCTCTCTCCCACTCTAACCTCTTTTTTTTTTTTTTTTCCTTCCCCTCCCCCATGGGTTCCTGTTAAGTTTCTCAGGATCCACATAAGAGTGAAACCATATGGTATCTGTCTTTCTCTGTATGGCTTATTTCACTTAGCATTACACTCTCCAGTTCCATCCACGTTGCTACAAAGGGCCATATTTCATTTTTTCTCATTGCCACATAGTACTCCATTGTGTACAAATCAGGAGACTATAGATGCTGGAGAGGATGTGGAGAAACGGGAACCCTCTTGCACTGTTGGTGGGAATGCAAATTGGTGCAGCCGCTCTGGAAAGCAGTGTGGAGGTTCCTCAGAAAATTAAAAATAGACCTACCCTATGACCCAGCAATAGCACTGCTAGGAATTTATCCAAGGGATACAGGAGTACTGATGCATAGGGGCACTTGTACCCCAATGTTCATAGCAGCACTCTCAACAATAGCCAAATTATGGAAAGAGCCTAAATGTCCATCAACTGATGAATGGATAAAGAAATTGTGGTTTAATCATTATTTTTAAATGTTTACTTATTTATTTTGAGAGAGAGAGAGAGAGAGATTGTGCATGTGAGTGGGGGAGGGGCAGAGGGAGAAGAAGAGAGAGAATCCCAAGCAGGCCCCGCACTGTCAGCATAGAGCCTGACACGGCTCAATGTCATGAACTGTGAGATCATGACCTGAGTTAAAATCAAGAGTTGGACATTTAAGTGACTGAGCCACCCAGGCACCCCTAACTTTTAATTTTAAAATCAAAGTTAAAAGACAAAAGTATCAAAATTACTATAATATATTAAAAATTTTAAATATAAATAGATGTAAATTATGGCCATACCTAAAATGTGGCTGTAGAAGTTAAAATGTAGTTTTTTATGCAATGGAATTTAAGTTATTAGCTTACAATAGATTGTTATAACTATAAGATATTTTCTGTGAGCACCAAAGTAACCACACATACACAAAATATCTACAGAAGTTACACAAAAGAAAAAGGAGTAAAATCTTATCAACATAAAAACTACAAGGGAAGACAGCAAGAGAGGAAAGACCAAAAGACTACAAGACTAGCAGAAAACAACAAAAATGACAATAGTAGCTCCTTTCATATTAATCATTACTATAAATGTAAGCAAAATAAACCTCCTAATCAAAGTATATAATGAGGCTGAGTGAATAAAAAAGCACAAGTCCTAGCTATATGCTGCATACAGAAAATTCAATTTAGATCCAAGGACACAAAAAAGCTAAAAGTGAAAAGATATTCTAGGCAAATGGTGACCAAAAAAGATTAGGGATATCTATACTGAAATAAAATTGACGGTAAATAAAACAAAGTTATCACAAGAGTCAAAGGATATTATATAATTATAAAAGGCTCCTTCCACAATGAATAACTAACAATTTTAAATATATATGCACTCAACATGCTTATATGCTAGATACCTATATATTGTAGATGTATTTATATAAGCATATAATTATACACATAATATTTATATATATTCATATAAAGTATATGAATAGATAATATACCATTTATATATATTTTTATATACATATATTTATACATAGCAAACATTGACAGAACTGAAGGAAAAATGGCAGTACAATAATAGTAGGAGATTTTACTATCCCACTCTCAGCAATGGGTAGCACATTCAGGGAGAAACTCAATGAGAAAGACAGATATCATGTTTTCACTCTTATGTGGATCCTGAGAAACTTAACAGAAGACCATGGGGGAGGGGAAGGAAAAAAAATGTTAGGAAGGGAGCCAAAACATAAGAGACTTTTAAAAACTGAGAACAAGGGGCGCCTGGGTGGCGCAGTCGGTTAAGCGTCCGACTTCAGCCAGGTCACGATCTCGCAGTCTGTGAGTTCGAGCCCCACGTCAGGCTCTGGGCTGATGGCTCAGAGCCTGGAGCCTGTTTCCGATTCTGTGTCTCCCTCTCTCTCTGCCCCTCCCCCGTTCATGCTCTGTCTCTCTCTGTCCCAAAAATAAATAAACGTTGAAAAAAAAAATTAAAAAAAAAAAAAAAACTGAGAACAAACTGAGGGTTCATGGAGGGTGGGAAGGAGGGGAGGGTGGGTGATGGGTATTGAGGAGGCCACCTGTTGGGATGAGCACTGGGAGTTGTATGGAAACCAATTTGACAATAAATTTAATATAAAAAAAAAAGAAACTCAATGAGAAAATATATGACCTGAATGACACCATAGATCAAATTAATCTAACACACATATACAAAACATTCCACCTTACAATAGCATAGTACACATTTTTCTCAAGTGCACAGAGATATTAGATATTTCTGTAGGATAGATCACAAGTCATGTCACAAAACAAGTCTTAACAAATTTAAGAAGACTGAAGTCAAACTAAATATCTCTTTTGACTACAGTGGAAAAAAACCAAGTAACAGGAAGAAAACTGAAAAATTCATAAGTACAGGGAAATTAAGAACATATTCTTGAATAACCATTGAATCAAAGAAATCAAAAGTGAAATTTAAATATACTTCTAGACAAATACATTTTATTAAGGAAGTGATACTGTTCTTCAGACTCATACAAGTGGAACTCAACACAATAAATGCCATGTTTGTATCATTCATTCTTTCCTCCTATATTATAAAGGCAGGATTTGATTGTTTTATAGGGAAATAAAGTTTCTAGCATCTTTAAAAAGATAAATAATAAAAATACGACTAGACAAATAAAAATGAAAACACCATATACCAAAATTTATAGGATAAACCAAAAGCATTTCTAAGAGGGAATTTCATAGCAATCAATGCCTACATTTAAAAGGAAGGCTTCTGGCCCAAGATAGTGATGTAAGAAGACCCTGAACTCACCTCTTCCATGGACACACCAATTCTATACATATTTATGGAGCAATTCCTCCTAAAGTAGTACTGAGGGCTGATTAAACAACTTCTGCACAACAAAGGTATCTAAGGCAACCGTGCCCTCCCTGGACACTGCAAACTGCAGTGAGGAGGAATAGTACCAAGGGAATGTGAGTAAATTTGTCTGCCCTGGGGCACAGAAAGCTATGATTTCAAAGAGCAACTAGAATATAAAGAGTTAAGTTCTGTATCTCCTCCAAATGGTAGTAGAGTTGCTGAAATTCTCTCCAGGTTGTAGGACCTGGAGAGCATCATGGCTTACATTCATCTTCCACCTTGACAGAGTAGACAGGGGCAGAGTCTGAGTGCCCAATCTGGTTTACCTCCTCAGTGAACTCCAGCCCTCTAGCCTAGGTCAATGCATCCTACCGAGGAAGCCTCAGCACAGTACATACTGGGACACCTCTAGTCAATGCTCATTATAGTTTCAGCCACCTTGCCAAGGTAACAGAGACAGAAAGCACCCAGGAACACTTTAGGCCCACACCACTTCATTGTTAGATGACTTGATAGGGCGGGCACCTTGGGCACAGAACACTCTGGGACCTCCTGGCTCATGCTTACATTGGCTCAAGCCATATTACCAGAGCTGCCTCTGTAATAAGTGCCTGAGGAACCCTAACCCAAACCCTACCTTGGCTCCAGCTTCACTGTTAGTGTGCCTCCTGCATGGAGCAATCTGGGACTCCCTGGCCATGTCTGTCTTGGCCCATCAAGGTAGCCCTGTGTTGAGAAACCCAGGACACCTCAGTTTGAACCAACTTTATCTGCAGCTGTCCTGCAAGAATACTTTCTGTGCAGAGAGCATCAGGTCCTCCTGGCTTATGCCCACACAAAGTTCTATTGTCCTGCCTGGGTGCTGTGTGCACAGAATGACCTAGGGCCACCCCAGCTCAATACCCACTTCAGCTTCAGCTGTCCTTCCGGGGCACCCTCTGTACAGAGTTCCTTGAGACCCCCAGCCCACACCAACTACAGCCTCAAAAGCCAGCCAAAGTCACTAGGTACCCACAGTTTACACAGGGGATGGCTGTACACAAAATAATTCTTTCAATTTAGGAGAAGTGGCTCTTCTGCTTAATTCATAAGAACAAACAGAGAATACCAAGCAAAATGAAGAGACAGAGGAATAAGCTCCAAACAAAAGAATAAGGCAAAACTTTAGAAAAGGAACTAAATGAAATAGAGATAACCAATCTACCTGATAGAGTTCAAAGTAATGGTTATACAGATGTTCACTAGACTGGAGAGAAGAGTAGATAAGTTTAGTGGGAACTTCACCACAGATAGAAAGTATAAAAAATAACCAATTAGAGTAAAAAAAAAACAGTAATGGAGGTGAAAAATATGCTGGAGGGAATCAACAGTAGAATAGAGGAAGCAGAAGAATGGAACAGTGATCTGCAAGACAGGACAATAAAAAGCATACAAGCTAAACAGCAAAAATTTTAAAAAAGGGAAAAAATGTGTATAGTTTAAGGGATCTCTTGAATCCCATTAAGTGAACAAACATTTACATCATAGGAGTCCCAGAAGGAGAAGAGAAAGGGAAAGAAAATTTAGTTAAAGGAATAGTAGCTAAAAACTTTCCTAACCGGGGGAAGGAAATTGACAACCAGGTTTGGGAAGTACGGAGAGTTCCAAACAAGATGAACCCAAGGAGGTACACAGAATGCCACCTCTTTGACATTAAAATGTCAAAGATTAAATATAAAGAGAGAATTTTAAAAGCAGCAGCTAGTAATGTACAAGGGAAACTCCATAAGCTATCAGCTGATTTTTAGTAGAAGATTTGTAAACCGGTGGGGTTAGCATGATGTATTCACAGTGCTGAAAGAAAAACACCTAGAAACAAGAATACTCTGTATGGTAAGGCAGTTCAGAATTATTGGAGAGATAAAGATATTCCCAAACAAAAGTTAAAGAAGGCCATTATCACTAAATTGGCCTTACATAAAATATTAAAGAGACTTCTTTTAAGTGGAAAAGAAAAGACCATAATTAGAAGAAAATTATGAAAGGAAAAATTTTTCATATGTTAAATAAGCACACAGTAAAGACAGTAGAGCAATCACTTATAAGGCTAGTATAAAGGTTAAAAGACAAAAGTAGTAAAATCTATCATATCTAAAAAAATACTTAAGGGGGCTCACAAAATAAAAAGATGTAAAGTATGACAACATTTACTTAAAACGTGCAGGGGATGTAAAAATATTTTTTTTCAAGAATGTGTTTAGGGGCACCTGAGTGGCTCAGTTAAGTGTCGGACTTCGGCTCAGGTCATGATCTTGCAGTGTGTGAGTTCAAGTCCCGCGTCGGGCTCTGTGCTGATGGCTCAGAGCCTAGAGCTTCTTCAGATTCTGTGTCTTACTCTCTATGACCCTCCCCCACTCAGACTCTGTCTCTCTCTGTCTCTCAAAAATAAATAAACATTAAAAAAAATTTCTAAACAATGTGTTTGAACTTAAGTGGTCACTAACATAATATAAACTCCTACATATTTAGAATGTTATATATGAACCCCATGGTAATTATAGAGAAAAAAATCTATATTAGAAACACAAAAAGTAAAGTGAAAGAAAGCCAAGCTTAACACTGAAGAGTCATTAATCATAAGGGAAAAAAAGAGCATGAGAAGAAAAAAAGGAAAAGAGAAGAACTACAAAAAACCCCAGAAAACAAATAACAAAATGGTAGTAAATACATACCTGTTGATAATTACTTTAAATGTAAATGGTCTAAATATTCAATAAAAATACAGAGGGTGGCAGAATGAATAATAATAAAAAAAAGAAGATTCAACATCTGCTGCTTAAAGAGACTCCTATCAGACCTAAAGACACATACAGACTAAAAGCAGAGGAATGAAAGATATTCTATATGGAAAAATATATTCCATGCAAACAGAAGTGCAAACAAAAGCCAGAGTGGCAATATATCTATCAGAAAAAAAATAAACTTTGAAACAAATACTGTAACAAGAGACAAAGCAAATCATTACATATTGATAAAGGGATAGCTCCAACAAGAAGATATAGAAATTGTAAGTATCTATGGACCCAAAATAGGAGCACCTAACTACGTAGAGAAAATATTAACAGACATAAAAGGAGAAATTGGAATTAATACAATAATAGTAGCAGACTTTAAAATCCTATTTGCATCGATGGATAGATCTTCCAGGCAGAAAATCAATAAGAAAATAGTTTATTCAAACAACACATTAGATCAGATAGACTTAACAGATATATACAGAACATTCCATCCCAATACAACAGAATACACTGTGTATTCTGCTGCAATCCTCTTAAATTGCATATTAAACTGCAAATTTAAGAGGACAGAATTTATATCATGCATTTTTTTCTTACCACAGTATGAAACTAGAAATCAATCACAAAAATAAAAACAAACAAACAAACAAAAAACCAACAGAACTGGAAAAAACACCCACAAACATGTGGAGGCTAAGCAACATGATACTAAACAATGAATAGATCAATGAAGAAATTAAAAAAAAGAAATAAGATACAAGTGAAAATAAAATACAACAGTTAAAAATATATAATAATAAAGGCTTACTTCAAGAAAAGAAAAATATCAAATAATTAATCTAACTTTACATTTAAAGGAACTAGAAAAAGAACAAAGCCCAATGACTAGAAGGAAGGAAATAGAGATCAGAGCAAAAATAAATAGAGACTAAAACAAAACAAAACAAACAAACAAACAAAAAACCCAAAAGGTCAATGAAGCCAAGAGCTGGTTCTTAGAAATGATAAACAGAATTCAAAAACGTTTAGCCAGACTCATCAAGAAAAAAAAGATCCAAATAAAGAAAATCAGAGTCGAAAGAGAAGTAACAATGGACCCCACACAAACAGAAAGATTTTTTTTAATTTTTTTTTAACATTTATTTATTTTTGAGACAGAGAGAGACAGAGCATGAACGGGGGAGGGTCAGAGAGAGAGGGAGACACAGAATCTGAAACAGGCTCCAGGCTCTGAGCTGTCAGCACAGAGCCCAACGCGGGGCTCAAACTCACATACCGCGAGATCGTGACCTGAGCCGAAGTCGGACGCTTAACCGACTGAGCCACCCAGGCGCCCGACAAATAGAAAGATTTTTAAGAGACTACTCCAAAAAATTATAAGCCAACGAACTGAACAACTAAGAAGAAATGGATAAATTACTGGGGCCAATCTTCCAAACCTGAATCGAGAAGAAAAAGAAAATCTGAGCTGATTACTAGGATTGAATTTGAGTTGGTAATCAAAAGCTTGCAACAAACAAAGTCTAGGAGTAAATGGCTTCACAGTTCAATTCTACCACATATCTAAAGAGGAGTTAACGTCTATTCTCCTGAAACTAGACTACAATATAGAAGAGGAAGGCAAGTTTCCAAATTTATTTTATGTGGCCAGGATTACCATGATACCAAAACCAGACAGACACTACCTAAAAACTACAGGCCATTATCCCTGATGAATATTGATTGGAAAATTCTCACTGAAATATTAGCTAACTGCATTGAATAATACATTAAAAAGATCATTCACAATCAAGTGGGATTTATTTGGGGATTCAAGGATGATTCAATATTCACAAATCAGTGTGATATACCAAATTAATAAAATGAAGGATAAAACTCATATGATTGTCTCAACAGATACAGAAAAAGCATTTGACAAAATTCAACATTTACTCATGATTAAAATACCTCCACGAAGTGGATCTAGAAGGAACATACTTCAACATAAAGGCCATGGATGAAAAACTCACAGCTAACATCATATTCAATGGTGAAAAACTACGAGCTCCTCCTCTAAGGTCAGGTAAAAGGAAAGGATGGCCACTTACACCATTTTTTATTCATTGTAGTACTGGAAGTCTTCCCTACCACAATCCGACAAGGAAAAAAAAAAGGTGGGGTGCCCGGGTGGCTCAGTCGGTTAAGTGTCTGACTTCTGTTCACCTCATGATCTCATGGATCATGGGTTTGAGCCGCACATTGGGCTCTCTGCTGATGGCACTAAGCCCACTTCAGATCCTCTGTATCCCTCTCTCTCTGCCTCTTCCCCACTAGTGTGTGAGCTCTCTCAAAAATAAACACTTTAAAAAATAATAAAAGTATCCAAAATAGTAAGAAAAAAGTAAAACTCACTATTTGCAGATGGCAGGATATATATAGAACCTTAAAATATCTACCAAAAAATATTAGAATAAATAAATTCAGTAAATTTGAAGGTATGAAATTAATATACAGAAATATATTGCATTTCTATACTCTAATAATGAAATAGCAGAAAGTGAAATTAAGAAAACAATTTCATTTATGATTGCACTAAAAAAGTAAAATAAACTTAAATAAACTTGAAATAAACTTAACCAAGGAGGTGACAGACCTGGACTCTCAAAACCATAAAACACTGAGGAAAGAAATTGAGAGCAACATGACCAAATTGAAACACATACCATGCTCATGGATTTGAGGAATATTGTTAAAATATCCAAACTACCCAAAACAATCCACAAATTCATTGCAATTCTGTCAAAATACCTACAGCATTTTCACAGAACTAGAACAAATAATCATAAAATTTGTATGGAGTCACAAAACAGCCAAAGAAATCTTGAGGAAGACCAAAGCTGAAGGCATTATAATCCCAGACTTCAATTTATACTATAAAGCTATAATAAAGAAAACAATATGGTACTATTAGAAAAATAGACACATAGATCTATAGAACAAAAAAGATAACCCAGAAATAAACCCACACTTTTATGTTCAATTAATCCACAACACAGGAAACAAGAATATTCAATGAGGAAGACAGGTCTTCAGTAAATGGTTCTAGGAAAGCTGGACAACTACACACACAAGAATGAAACCAGACCACTTTCTTACACCATACACAGAAATAAACTGAATGTGGATTAAAGACCTAAATGTCAGACCAGAAACTATAAAACTCCCAGAAGAAAACATAGGCAGTATTCTCTGTATTGATTGTAGAAACATTTTTCTAGATAAGTCTTCTTAGGAAAAGGAAACAAAAGTAAAAACAAACTATTGGGACTACACAAAAATAAAAAGCTTTTGCATGGCAAAGGAAACCATAAACAAACCAACCTACTGAATGTGAGAAAATACTTGCCAATGCTATATCTGATAAGGTACTTATATCCAAAATATATAAAGAACTTCTACAACTCAACACCAAAACCACAAATAATCTTATTAAAAATGGGCAGAATACCTGAATATACATATTTCCAAAGAAGACATACAGGTGGCTAACACACACATGAAAAGATGCTCAACATTACAAATAAGGGGGGTAATGCAAATTGAAACTACAATGAAATGTCACCTCACACCTATCAGAATGGCTAGAATAAAAAAGATAAGAAATAACAAGCATTGGCAAGGATGTGGGAAAAAAGGAACCCTTGTATCCTATTGGTTGGGTTGTAAATTAGTGCAGCAATATGGAAACACTATGGAGCATACTAAAAAATTAAAAATAGGGACACCATATGATCTAGCAATTTCTTGACTGGGTATTTATCCAAAGAACAAACAAACAAGCAAACAAAAAAACATACTAGTTCAAAAAGATGTACACACCCCTGTTTATTGCAGCATTATTTACAGTGGCCAAGGTATGGAAGCAACCTGATAGATGCATACAGAAGATGTATGGCATTTATGTGTCTACACCCACACACACACACACACACAATGGAATATTACTCAGACATAAATAAAGGTGAGATCTTACAATTGACAACCACATGAATAGACATAGAGTGTGTTATATTAAGTAAAATAATTCAGAAAAGGAAAGCAAACACCATATGACTTCACTTATATGTGGAATATAAATAAATAAACCAAAAATAGAAACAGACTCATAAAAACAGGGGGGAAAAAAGGTGGTCACCAGAATGGACAGTGTAGGAAGATGGGCCAAATGATTAAAGGGGAGAGGAAGGTAGCAGTTTCCAGTTATGAAATAAATAAGTCATGTGGATGAAAGGTAGTGGATAAGGAATATAGCCAATGTTATTGTAATAGTGTTATATGGTGACAGATGGTAGGTATAGTATGGTGAAGTATAGCATAATGTACAGAGTTATTAAATCACTAATTTATTATACATTTGAAACTAATATAACATTGTGTGTTTACTATACTTTAATAAAAAATAAAAAAACTAAATAAAATAATAAAAATTAAATCAAAAAATAAATTTAAGATAAGGTCTCAAACAAGTTAATTTTACACCTTATGAAACTAAAAAAAAAAATACACACACTGACCTTAATGTTAGAAGGATGGAAATGAGATTAGAGTAGATGTAAATAAATAGAAAATAGAATAGAAAAAGACCAGTGAAAATGAGAGTTGGATTTTTGAAATGATCAATGATAACATTGATAAACTCTTGACTAGACTAAGAAAAAAGGGATAAGGGTCAAATAAATAAAAACAAATAAAAGGACAGACACTACAAGTAATGATACAAAATAAAAACGATCATAAGACGCTGAATAATTATATGTCAAAAAATTAGGTAACCAAACATACAATCTATCAGGACTGAATCATGGAGAAATACAGTCTGAACTGTCTTTTAATGAGTATAGTGAATGAGTCAGTAGTCAGAAACCTCCTTTACAAAAGAAAGCCCAGGATCAAATGGCTTCAATGGTGAATTTTACCAAACATTCAGAGATAATATCAAGTCTTCTCAAACTCTTCCAAAACAATAAAATATGATGGATCATTTTCAAACTCATTTTACATGGTCAATATTACCCTAAAGCCAAATCCACAAAAAGACATCACAAGAAAGGAAAATTACATGCTAATATTTCTGATGAAAGTAGAAAATTCTTCAATAAAATATTAATAATTAACAAACTGAATCTAACAACATGGTGAAAGAATCATATTCCAAGACTAGGATTTATCTCAAGGATTGTTCAACATATAAATATTAATGTAAAATACCACATTAAAAGACTAAAGACTAAAAATCACATGACTGTCTCAATAAATGTAGAAAAATCTTTGACAAAATTCAGCAATCTTTCATTATAACTCTTAATAATTAAATTTAACATTGAATAATAGAAGGAATAAATACTATATATGAAAAGCCCATAGCTAACACCATACTTAAGAGTGAAAAAATTAAAAACATTTCCACTAAGATCAGAAAGAGACAAAAGTACTCACTACAGTCATTTTTATTCAATACAGTTGTATAAGTCCTAGGCAGAGCAATTAAGCTGAAAAAGAAACAATATCCAAATTGGAAAGGAAAAAGTAAAAATGTCCCTGTTTGTGTATGATATATGCTTATATGTAGAAAACCCTGAAAACTCCATAAGAAAACTACTATAAATAATAAACAAATTTAGTAAAGTTGCAGATTTCAAAATCAAGATGAAATAAGCCAGAAGGGAAAGAGAAATATAGTACAGTATCACTTGTATGTTGAATCTAAACATAAGTAAATTAATAAATAAATATCTGGTTTTATAAAAACAGGAAATAGAAGCGATGGTTGAGGAGTTGGGGATAGAAGAAAATGGAGAGATAGAAGTGAAAGGGTACAAACTTGCAGTTAGAAGAAGAGTTATTTCTGAGGATCTAATGTACAGTGTGATGCCTAGAGTTAACTTGGTATTTTATACTTGAAAGTTGTTGAGAGTAGATGTAAGCAATCTCAGCAGACACATAAAAAAGAGGTAACTGTGTGAGTTAATTGATGTTAATTATCTTGATCTTGACAATCACTCCACACTGTATACAGACCTAAAATAATGTTATACACTTTAAATATACACAACAATATTTCTCAATTATTCCTTGATAAATTTGGGAGAAAATACGTTGCTTTTCTATATAATAACAAAAAAAACTATATGAAAAAATATTAGAAAAGCAATCCCATTTACAATAATACCAAAATAATAAAGTACTTAGAAATAAACTTACCTAAGGAAGTAAAACACTTATATATGAAAAAATTATAAAACAGTGATGAAAGAAATTAAACAAAACACAAATGAAATGTGTTCATGAACTGGAAGACTTAATATTGTTAATATGTCTATATAAATACCAAAGCAATCTACAGATTCAATGCAATGTCTACAAAATTCCAGGATTTATGGAAAAAAATCCTTACATTCTATTGAACCACAAAATACCATGAATAGCCAAATAAATTTTGAGAAGAACAAAAATGGAAGTATCATATTTCCTGATTTCAAAATATGTTCTAAATCTTCAGCAATCAAAAAAGTATGGTAATGGCATAAAGACAGACATATAAAACAACAGAACAGAGAGTCCAGAAATAAGTCAATTAATACACAGTGAACTTATCTTCAACAAGGGTATTGAGAATATGCAATGGGGGGATAAACAAGAGAATACACAATGGGAAAAAGATCCTCTCTTCAATAAATCGTTTTAGAAAAACTAGATCTCAACATATAGAAGAATGTAATTGGATCCACTTCTTAAACCATACACAAACATGAACTCAAAATGGATTAAAGACTTAAAAGTAAGAACAGGGACACACCAGGGTGGCTCAGCTGGTTAAGCATCTGACTTCGTTCGGCTCAGGTCATGATTTTGTGGTTCATGAGATGAAGCCCACTTTGGGCTCTGTGCTGACAGCTCAGAGCCTGGGGCTTTGGATTCTGTGTCTTTCTCTCTACCCCTTCCCCACTTGCGTGTGCACGTGCACACACACACACACACACACACACACACACACACACACACAGAGTCTCTCTCTCTCTCAAAAATAAGCATTTAAAAAAAGTAAGAACTGAAACTACAAAAGTATTAGGAAAAATAAAAAGGAAAAAGCTTCCTGATATTGGTCTTAGCAATGATTTTATGGATAGGACACAAAAGCACAGGCAACAAAGTGAAAAATAAATAAGTAGAACTACAAAAAACTAAAACAAACAAACAAAAAAACCTGTACAACAAAGGAATCAGTCAATAGAATGAAAAGGCAACATAACAAATTGGAGAAAATATTTGCAAACCATACATCTGATAAGTGATTAGCCTCTAAAATACATAAGGAATTTCTATAACTCAACAATTAAAAAACTGATTAAAAAATAGGCAAAGGACTTGAAGAGGCATTTCTCCAAAGAAAATATACTAGTAGCCAAGTGGTGCTCAACATCACTAATCATCAGGGATAAGAAAATCAACATCACAATGAGATCACCTCACACCTGTCAGGAAGGCTGTTATCACAAAATCAAAAGACAACACATATTGACGAGAATGTGGAAAAAAAGGGAACTATTATATTTTGCTGGTGGGAATGTAAAATGTTACACAGTCACTATGGAAAACAGCGTGGTAGTTCCTCAAAACATGAAAGTAGAACTATATGATCTACATCTGACTTCTGGGTGTATACTGACAAAAACTGAAGTTGGTATCTTTAAGAGATATTAGTACTTCTGTGTTCATTGCAGCAATAATCACAATAGTTAAAATGTTCAAACAACCTAAATGGCCATCAACATGTGAATAGGTAAGTAATATGTGGCATATACATACAATGGAATGCTATGCAGCTTTTAAAAAGGAAAGTCTATGATATAGGACAAAATGGATTAATCCGGAGGATATTACTCTAAGTGACAAAAGCCAGACACAGAGAGATATTTATTGCAGTTTATTCCTTTATGAGATACCCAAAAATATCAAATTCATAGAGTCAAAGAGTGGAATGATGGCTAGTATGGTATGGGAGTAGGCAGAAATGGGGAATTATTAATCAACAGGCATAAAGTTTCAGTCAAGCAAGATGAATAAACTAGAGCTCTGTTCTACAACATTGTACCTATGGTCAACAATAACACATTGTATATTTAAAATTTTGTTAAGAAGGTATATTTCTATTATTTCTACTATAAAATAAAATTTTTAAAGAAATTTCCACTCCTTCTTGAATTGTTTTATATATTTTGGCCTCTTCCATCTGACTCTGTTTCCCCAACCTTTATTATTATTTTTTTTCAGTCTCTTTGTCCTTACCCTCATAGTATCTTTATGTGGCTCTTTCACACTGCCTTTTAAACATGTACTGGGGACTGTCTGTAGTCCTGATTCTTTATGCAAGACACACTCATGTACAAACTTCCTACTTGGTATCTTTGCTTAAATATATTTAAATGTCTCTATTAAAAAATTACCAAAGACAACAGAAGATCTTGGAGAGAAGATGTGAAATTAGGCTGTATATACTTGTTTTTTTAAATTTTAATTATTTATGTTTTGTTGCTTAAAAATTTGTCATCTCACATGCAAAAAAATCCAGAAAAATACTTTTAAAAACCTGTGTATATATAGTATTCTTTCATGAAAAGTAATTATAAAAATTAGTTATATTTATACATTTTTATCAAGTACAGTGAGAATGAAATCTAAGAAAGATTATTTCACATTACGGGAGTCTGGGTGGCTCAGTTGGTTAAGCATCCAACTTTGGCTCAGGTCATGATCTCACAGTTTGTGGGTTTGAGACCCACATCGGGTTCTATGCTTATAGCTCAGAGTCTGGAGCCTACTTCATATTCTGTGTCTCCTCTGCTCCTCCCCGGGTCATGCTCTGTCTCTCTTGCTCTCAAAAATAAATAAACATTTAAAAAATTAAAAAAAATTCATGTTACCCTTTGCCCTGGCTCAGGATTCAATGTTCTGAGTGTGACCCCACTCCTGCCTCCTGTATTCTGTATTTACAGAGAGTTGTATCCTGCAAGCTAGCCTCAGCTTTTGTATCAGCTCATTTCCCCTTGAGTTGATCCAATGGGAGGCAAGAATGAGAGAGTTGAGGGAAAGAGAAAGGAAAAAGTTAGCATATTTTTCCATTGCTCTGTTTCCAATGGTTATCTCATGGAATCTGATGGTAACCAAAATACACCCCAAACCTGCCAAAGGAAGACATGGAAGACAATTAAACCAAAGGGAAAATAAATAAGAGTACAACAGGGCACACACCACAAGCAGGAGACATTTCCTGAAGTACCAAGTCCTTGGGATCAGGGGGTTGATCCTACATTGCAGGGCATTGCAAGACCTAGTCTATATAAGCCATTAACTTCAAGAGCAGAAATGTAGCTGACTTTTCTAATGTACAGAA
Organism: Lynx canadensis; assembly: GCF_007474595.2. Lineage (NCBI taxonomy): Eukaryota > Metazoa > Chordata > Mammalia > Carnivora > Felidae > Lynx > Lynx canadensis. Next base: position 106,660,504 of record NC_044306.2, read on the forward strand.
AAAGACACAGAGAGTTAGACAACATGAGAGAGAGAATAATATATCCCAAATGAAACAAAAGGACCAAACCACAGCAAGAGACATAACAAACAGATATAAATAATATGCCTGATAGAGAATTCAGTGTAATGATCATAAAGGTACTCACTGTATTTGAGAAAAGAATGGAGGACATCATTGAGACCCGTAACAAAGAGACAAAAAAACAAACAAACAAACAAAAAAACAATCGGAGATGAAGAACACAATATATGAAATAAAAATACAGGTGATGGAATAAGTAGAAGGCTAGATGAAGTGGAGCAAAGAATGACCTGGAAGACAGATTAATGGAAAGTAACCAAATTGAGTAAACAAGAGGAAATAAAAAACTTATGCAAATTGAGAATATATTTAAAGAATTCTGACTCCATCAAGTGTTATAACACTCATATAATACGGATTCCAGAAGAGGAAGAGAGAGAGACAAGGGGGTGGAAAGTTTAAAGAAATAATAGCTGAAAACTTTCCTAATCTGGGGAAGGAAACAGATATCCAGATCCAAGCAGCACAGAGATACTCTAAAAAACCAACACCAGGATACATAATAATTAAAACAGCAAAAAGTAGTAATAAAAAAAAAACCTAAAAGCAGCAATGGAAAATAACACAGCTACATACAAGGGTAACCCCATAAGGATATCAGCAGAAACTTTGTAGGCCAGAAGAGACTGGCATGATATAGACAAAGTGCTGAAAGGTAAAAATCTTCAACAAGAATACTCTATCCAGCAAGGCTGTCATTCGGAATAGAAGGAGAATAAACAGTTTGTCAGACAAGCAAGTATTCAAAAAGTTCATGATTACTAAACCAACCATACAAGAAATAGATGACTCTTTGACCAGAAAGGAAAGACCACATATGAGAGTATGAAAAATAAATATGTCTGTAAAAAACAGTCATAGGAGTCAGGGAACAAAATGATGTAAAATAATTAACCATATACATAAAATGTGTGTGTTGGGGGGGAGAGGAGTAAAAAAATGGATTCAAATTCAAGTGACTATCAACTTAATACAGACTGCTATATGCAGATGTTATATACAAACCTATCAGTAACCACAAATTAAAAAAAAAAACAATAATAGATAAGCAAAGAATAAAGTGAAAAGAATTCAAGTATATCAATAAAGAAAACCATCAAACCATGAAAGAGAAACAGAAGAAACCATCAGACAAAGAGCATAGAAACAACCACAAAACAAGTAACAAAATGACAATAAATACATATCAATAATTACTTCATATATAAATGGACTAAATACTCCAATCAAGTGGCATAGGGTGACAGAGTAGATTAAAAAAACAAAAAACAAAACTCATGTATATGCTGTATACAAGGGACCAATTTGAAACCTAAAGTCACCTGCAGATGGAAAGTGAAGGGATGGAGAAACATTTATCATTTGAATCGGTGTCAAAAGAAAGCCTGGAGAGCAATACTTATATCAGACAAAATAGACTTTAAAACAAAAATTTTAACAAGAGACAAAGCCACTACACAACAATAAAGGGGACAGTCCAACAAAAAGATATAATAATTATAGTTATCACCCAACATGGGAGCACTCAAATATATAAAACAGGTATAGCAAACATGAAGAAAATAACAAATAGTAATACATTAATAGTAGGGGACTTTAACACCCCACTTACATTAAAGGACATATTGTCTAAACAGAAAATTCACAAACACTGTGGCTTTGAATGACACACTGGACCAGATGGATTTAACAGATATATTCAGAACTTTCCACTGTAAAACAGAAGAATACACATTTTTTTCTTCAAGTGCACATGAAACGTTCTCCAGAATAGATCATGTATTAGGCCACAAAACAAGTTTCAACAAATTAAAAAATATCAAAGTCATACAATGCATCTTCTCTCACCACATCACTATGGAACTAGAAATCAACCACAAGAAAACTCTAGAAAGAGCACAAATAAATGGAGGTTAAATAACATGCAAGTAAATAGTGAATGAATCAACCAAGAAATCAAAGAAGAAATTAAAATTACATGGAAACTAATGAAAATGAAAACACAATGACCCCGAATATTTCGAATACAGTAAAAGCAGTTTTAAGAGGGAAGTGTATAGGAATACAGGCTTATCTTAAGAAGCAAGGAAAATCTGAAATAAACAACCTAACATTACACCTAAAGTGGATAGAATAAAATCAACAAACAAAACCCAAAATGAGCAGAAGGATGGAAATAATAGAGATTAGAGTAGAAATAAATGACATAGAAACTTAAAAAAATCAATAAAACCAGGAGCTCATTCTTTGGAAAACATATCAACAAAATTGGTAAACCTCTAGCTAGAATCATCAAGAAAAAAAGGGAAAGAGGACTGAAACAAAATCACAAATGAGTGTAGAGAACAATCCACACCACAAACATACAAACATTATAAGAGAATATTATGAAAAAAAATGTATGCCGATTAGACAACCTTGAAGAAATGGATAAATTCCTAGAAACATAGAACCTACCAAAATTGAAGCAGGAAGAAATAGAAAATTTTAGCAGACCAACTACTACCAAGAACATTGACTCACAAATCAAAAACTCCCAACAAACACTGATGAAGTTGAAGAAGACACACACAAAAATATGGGAAGACATTACACACTCATGGATTTGAAGAACAAATATTGTTAAATGTTTAGATTACCCAAAGAAACTACATATTTAATGCAATCCCTATCAAAATATCAATAGCATTTTTCACAGAGCTAGAACAAACAATCCTAAAATTTATATGTAACCACAGAAGATGTAAATAGCCAAAGCAATCTTGAAAAATAAATGCAAAGCTGGAAGTATCACAATTCCAGACTTCAAGTGACATTATAAATCTTTAGTAATAAAAACAGTATGGTAATGGAACAAACACATAAATCAATGGTACAGAATAGAAACACAGAAATAAACCCACAATTGTATGGTCAGCTAATCTTTTACTAAGCAGGAAAGAATATCCAATGTGAAAAAGTAAGTCTTCAACAAATGGTGTTGGGAAAACTGGACAGCTACATGCAAAAGAATGAAATGGACCACTTTCTCACTCCATACACAAAAATAAATTCAAAATGGATGAAAGACCTAAATATGAGACCTGAACATATAAAAAACCTAGATGAGAACACAGGAAGTAATTTACTTGACATCGTCCATAGTAATTTCTTTCTAGTTATGTCTCCTGATAGTTTTCTAGATAAGTCTCCTGAGGTAAGAAAAATAAAGTAAAAAACAAACTATTGGGACTATAACAAAATAAAAAGCTTCTGCACAGTGAAAGAAACAGTCAACAAAAGTAAAAGGCAACGTATGGAGTGGGAGAAGATATTTGGAATTGACATATCTGATAAAGGTTAGTATCCAATACATATATAAGGAACTGACAGAACTCAAACTCCAAAAAGAAATAATCCAATTAAAAAATGGGAAGAAGATATAAACAGACATTTCTCCAAAGAATTCATCCAGATGGCCACCAGACATAAAAAAAGATGCTCAACATCACTCATAATCAGAGAAATGCAAGTCAAAACTACAATGAGATATCGCCTTACACCTGTCAGAATGGCTAAAATAAAAAAAAAAAACACCAGAAACAAGTGTTGGTGAGGATGTGAAGACAAAGGAACCCTCTTGCACTGTTGGTGGGAATGAAAATTGGTGCAGCCACTGTGAAAAGAGTATGGAGGTTGCTCAAAAAGTTAAAGAATGAATTACTCTATGATCCAGTGATCACACACTAGGTATATACTTAAAAAATACAAAAATACTAATTCAAAGGGATACGTATACCACTGTGTTTTTAGTAGAATTATTATAGATAGCCAGGATATGAAAGAAGTCCAAGTGTCCACAGATAAATGGATGGATAAAGAAGATGTAATATATATATTACATCCATATATATATATATATATATATACACACAATATACAAAATATATATACATATATGTGTGTGTGTGTGTGTGTGTGTGTGTGTGTGTGTGTATATATATATATATATGAAATATTCTTCAACCATAAAAAAGAATTAGGGTAACCTGTGTAGCTCAGTTGGTTAAGTGTCTAACTCTTGATTTCAGCTCAGGTTATGATATCATGGTTTGTGAGTTCGAGTCCCACATCAGGCTTTCTGCTGATGGTTCAGAGCCTTCTTGGGATCTCTCTCTCTCCCTCTGTCCCTCTGCCCTCTCTCTCCATCCCTCCCTCTCTCTCTGAAAAGAAGTTTAAAAATTAAAAAAATAATAATGAAATCTTTTTATTTGTAATGACATGGATAGATCTAGAGAGTATAATGTTAAGTGAAATAAGTCAGAGAAAGACATATACCATATAATTTTACCCATATGTGGAATTTAATTTTTATTCATTTATTTATTTTTAATTTTAGAGAGAGACAGAGTACACACAAGTGGGGGACAGGAATGGAGTCTGAGAAAGAGAGAATCACAAGCTGTCTCCATATTCAACACAAAGCCCAATGTGGGGCTTGATCCCATGACCCTGGGATCATGACCTGGATCAAAGCCAAGAGTTAGACACTCAACCGACTGAGCCACCAAGGTGCCCCCAAATATGGAATTTTAGAAACAAGTGAGCCATGGAAAAAAATCAAGAGAGAGAGACAAACCAAGAAACAGACTCTTAAATATAGAAGACAAACTGATGGTTACCAGAGGGGATGTGGAGTAGGGTGGGTGAAATAGGTGATGGGGATTAAGGAGGGCACTTGTTGTGATAAGAACCGGGTGATGTATGGAATTTTTGAATCATTATATTATAGAGTTGAAACTAATAATACTAACTGTATATTAACTATAGTGGAATTAAAAAGTAATAAACTTCAAGACAATCAGAAAAATGTAAATACTGATTGGATCTTTAAAGGTATCAAAGATCATGGTTGATTAAAAAATAATTTATAAAATATTCAGTTCAATATAATGATGGGACAACCAATGAGAAACACCAATATGTAAGTGAAGTGAAGTGACTTCAGGGGAATTAGGGACATACAGATTTATAATTCTTTCACAAAGTCTGATAAATAATAAATTAGAACTTTTAAGAGGAAAATATGTCAAGAAGAAGGAGCTGTGGCTTCACTCTTTGAAAGGTTTATCTTTTAAGAGTTTGTATAGCAAGATGTATTGAAATGAAACAGAAAAAGCCCTAGGGGTACAAGGTAACTCAGCATATTATTTCACTAAAAACACCATGAGGGAAAGCATATTTAGAGGAAGGCTCAACAGTGTTCAGTGCTATAGAGAGTCAAGTGGTAAAAAGGTTGAGAAATGACCATCAAGTACAGCAATAAAAAACTATTATTGGCATTTAAAAATCAATATTCTAGTATATGTTCAAATGTAAATGATAATAATCCCTCAGAAGCTTATTTTATTAGAATAAATTGTTTCCTGTTTATAAATATAGGGAAATATGTGTGTTTGTAGTCAGAAGAATGGATTGGAAGAATAAAAAATTTATTTACTTATTTTTTTTAATATGAGGGAGGGGCAGAGACAGAGGGAGTGAGAGAGAAAGAATCCCAAAGCAGATTCCATGCTGACAGTGAAGAGCCTGATGGTCGGGGAGGGACTTGAACTCATGAATCATGAGATCATGACCTGAGCTGAAATCAAGAGTCAGAACTTTAGCCATCTGAGCCACCCAGGTGTTTAAAAAGTAAAAACTTTAGAAGTGCTAGGGTGATACAAATGATGGAAGGAAAAAGAGTACAGTGAATTTGAAAGAAAGTACAAATTAACACCACCTGGAGAATCACCCTTGTGGAAAATAGGATCTCAGATACAAAAGTGGATAAAGAGGGAATCAAATATAAATGGAAAAAAAGAAAGAATTCTGAGTTTGAAGATCTCTATTCTCTTATAAACATATGAGCTTCTCAATCAGTCATGGAGAGAGGTAAAAATTTACTTAGCATTCAGCTTACCATCTTAAACATTTTTCAGTGTACGTTTAAGTAGTGTTAAGTATATTCACTTTGTTGTACATCAGATCTCTGGAAGTTTTTCATTTTGCAACAGTGAAACTCTATATCCACTAGATACTAATTTCCCTTCCTCTCTTCCACCAGCCCATGGCATCTACCATTCTTTCTATTTCTGTGATTTTGACATTAGGTATTTTGTATATGAGTAGAATCATATTCTATTTCTCTTTTTGTGACTGACTTATTTTATTTAGCGTAATGTCTTCAAGGTTCATTTATGTTCTAGCATGTGACAAGATTTCCTTTTTTAAGGCTGTATGGTAGTCTATTCCCATCAACAGTGAATAAATATTCCAACGTTTCTGGATCTTCATCAGCACATACTATTTTCTGTTCTTTTCATACTGAACATCCCTGATTGGTATGAGATGGATGATATTTTGGGGGTTTATTTGCATTTCCTTACTGATTAGTGATGTTAAACATCTTTTTCATGTGCTTACTATCCATTCAGATACTTCTAGATTTATAGCAAGAGAGTATTTATTTATTGCTCATAGTACAGTCTACTTTGGACCTGTAGGGATTGTTCTCCTCATGGTGACTCAGTGACACAGGCTTCTCTATCTTGTCATTGCACTTCCTCTAGGTACTAGGAGTTATTTTCCCCTTTCTATTCAACCAACAGATGGAGAAGGGAATATGCTGTCTTGGAAATCTGTTTTGGCCAAGCTTGAAATCAACCACAGGAAAAAGTCTGGAAAACCTCCAAAAGCATGGAGGTTAAAGAACACCCTACTAAAGAATGAATGGGTCAACCAGGCAATTAGAGAAGAAATTAAAAAATATATGGAAACAAATGAAAATGAAAATACAACAATCCAAACGCTTTGGGATGCAGCGAAGGCAGTCCTGAGAGGAAAATACATTGCAATCCAGGCCTATCTCAAGAAACAAGAAAAATCCCAAATACAAAATCTAACAGCACACCTAAAGGAAATAGAAGCAGAGCAGCAAAGACACCCCAAACCCAGCAGAAGAGGAGAAATAATAAAGATCAGAACAGAACCATATAGAATCTAAAAAAGCTATAGAGCAGATCAACGAAACCAAGAGTTGGTTTTTTGAAAAAATAAACAAAATTGATAAACCTCTAGCCAGTCTTCTCAAAAAGAAAAGGGAGATGACCCAAATAGATACAATCATGAGTGAAAATAGAATTATTTCAACCAATCCCTCAGAGATACAAGCAATTATCAGGGAATACTACGAAAACTTATATGCCAACAAACTGGACAACCTGAAAGAAATGGACAAATTCCTAAGCACCCACACTCTTCCAAAACTCAATCAGGAGGAAATAGAAAGCTTGAACAGACCCATAACCAGCGAAGAAATTGAATCAGTCATCAAAAATCTCCCAACAAATAAGAGCCCAGGATCAGGTGGCTTCCCTGGGGAATTCTACCAGACATTTAAAGCAGAGATAATACCTATCCTTCTCAAGCTATTCCAAAAATAGAAAGGGAAGGAAAACTTCCAGACTCATTCTATAAAGCCAGTATTACTTTGATTCCTAAATCAGACAGAGACCTAGTGAAAAAAGAGAACTACAGGCCAATAACCCTGATGAATATCGATGCAAAAATTCTCAATAAGATACTAGCAAATCGAATTCAACATCTTATAAAAGAATTATTCACCATGATCAAGTGGGATTCATTCCTGGGATGCAGGGCTGGTTTAACATTCGCAAATCAATCAACGTGATACATCACATTAATAAAAGAAAGATAAGAACCATATGATCCTGTCAATCGATGCAGAAAAGGCCTGTGACAAAATTCAGCATCCTTTCTTAATAAAAACCCTAGAGAAAGTCACGGTAGAAGGAGCATACTTAAAGATCATAAAAGCCATTTATGAAAAGCCCACAGCTAACATCATCCTCAATGGGGAAAAACTGAGAGCTTTCCCCCTGAGATCAGGAACACGACAGGGATGTCCACTCTCACCGCTCTTGTTTAACATAGTGTTGGAAGTTCTAGCATCAGCAATCAGACAACAAAAAGAAATCACAGCCATCAAAATTGGCAAAGATGAAGTTAAGCTTTCACTTTTTGCAGATGACATGATATTATACATGGAAAATCTGATAGACTCCACCAAAAGTCTGCTGGAACTGATACATGGATGCAGCAAAGTTTCAGGATACAAAATCAATGTACAGAAATCAGTTGCATTCTTATACACTAATAATGAAGCAACAGAAAGACAACCAAACTGATCCCATTCACAATTGCACCAAGAAGCATAAAATACCTAGGAATAAATCTAACCAAAGATGTAAAAGATCTGTATGCTGAAAACTATAGAAAGCTTATGAAGGAAATTGAAGAAGATATAAAGAAATGGAAAAACATTCCTTGCTCATGGATTGGAAGAATATTGTTAAAATGTCAATACTACCCAAAGCTATCTACACATTTAATGCAATCCCAATCAAAATTGCACCAGCATTCTTCTCGAAGCTAGAACAAGCAGTCCTAAAATTTGTATGGAACCACAAAAGGCCCCGAATAGTGAAGGTAATTTTGAAGAAGAAGACCAAAGCAGGAGGCATCACAATCCCAGACTTTAGCCTCTACTACAAAGCTGTCATCATCAAGACAGCATGGTATTGGCACAAAAACAGACACATAGACCAGTGGAATAGAATAGAAACCCCAGAACTAGACCCACAAAAGTATGGCCAACTCATCTTTGACAAAGCAGGAAAGAATATCCAATGGAAAAAAAGACAGTCTCTTTAACAAATGGTGCTGGGAGAACTGAACAGCAAAATGCAGAAGAATGAAACTAGACCACTCTCTTACACCATTCACAAAAATAAACTCAAAATGGATAAAGGACCTGAATGTGAGACAGGAAACCATCAAAACCCTAGAGGAGACAGCAGGAAAAGACCTCTCTGACCTCAGCCGCAGCAATTTCTTACTTGACACATCCCCAAAGGCAAGGGAATTAAAAGCAAAAATGAATTACTGGGACCTTATGAAGATTAAAAGCTTCTGCACAGCAAAGGAAACAATCAACAAAACTAAAAGGCAACCAACGGAATGGGAAAAGATATTTGCAAACGACATATCGGACAAAGGGCTAGTATCCAAAATCTATAAAGAGCTCACCAAACTCCACACCCAAAAAACAAATAACCCAATGAAGAAATGGGAAGACATCATGAATAGACACTTCTCTAACGAAGACATCCGGATGGCCAACAGGCACATGAAAAGATGCTCAACATCGCTCCTCATCAGAGAAATACAAATCAAAACCACACTCAGATATCACCTCACGCCAGTCAGAGTGGCCAAAATGAACAAATCAGGAGACTATAGATGCTGGAGAGGATGTGGAGAAACGGGAACCCTCTTGCACTGTTGGTGGGAATGCAAACTGGTACAGCCACTCTGAAAAACAGTGTGGAGATTCCTCAAAAAATTAGAAATAGACCTACCCTATGACCCAGCAATAGCACTGCTAGGAATTTACCCAAGGGATACAGGAGTGCTGATGCATAGGGGCACTTGTACCCCAATGTTCATAGCAGCACTCTCAACAATAGCCAAATTGTGGAAAGAGCCTAAATGTCCAATACCTGATGAATGGATAAAGAAATTGTGGTTTATATACACAATGGAGTACTATGTGGCAATGAGAAAGAGTGAAATATGGTCCTTTGTAGCAACGTGGATGGAGCTGGAGAGTGTGATGCTAAGTGAAATAAGCCATACAGAGAAAGACAGATACCATATGGTTTCACTCTTATGTGGATCCTGAGAAACTTAACAGAAACCCATGGGGGAGGTTCATGGACAAGACAACAGTGAAAGAATTTTAGAACATGGGAATGAGGCTGAAGAATCCCTCTTGCCTCAGCTACCACCACAAAGACCAGGACAGAGTGCATTAGAAGGGTAAGAGTAATTGCTACATCCTATGTTGCGTTCCCCCAGCCTTCCACAGAACCACGCCAAGAGGTCTTCCCTGGGCCTCTGGCTCCTGCAGTTGAAAAAAGAGACTGGGGGTGACATCTAGCCCCAGCAACATTTTGGGTCACTCTGTCGACCTCCTTTTCTGGTTTTGCCCTTAGAGATTACAGGGGAATTTGTGGGGCTCAACCACTGGGTATCTGATTATATTGAAAAGAGAATAGAACTTTCAACAACCAGCACTCAAATCTTGGCACACTGACTTCCTTCCTACAGATACCACTGTGTAGCCTCAACTAACAGTTTTGCTCCTCTGAAAAACTAAGTTGGTGGTAGTCTCACCAGGGAACATGATGGGGTGCAGTTTGGCCTGAGTTAGATCCTCAAATGAAAAATTTTGCTGGCCCTTGAGCCTGGTCTGATCATGCCCAGGCAGAAGAGCTGAGTCCTAGCACCACCTGCTTCAGACAGGGCTCTTAGCCTCTCCCAACCAGAAAGCCTGTTGGGAAAAATTGGGGAGGTGCCTGAAATGAGCACTTCCAGTGCTAGTATGGCAGGAAACTTGAGTCATAGCCCCACGTGAAAGGAAGGGCTGATGAGACCACCTGGAAGCTGCTGCATAACCCAACAATGCTTGGGGTGAGAAGTGAACAGCCTAAATTATGACTCCCAGAGTGAAAGCTTTGGTCCTGTTGAGCCAGGGAACTTGGGGCATGGGCCAGATTGAGTTATGAGGACAAAGAACCTTAGTGTCCTTGAAACTATTTCTCCCACTGAACCTGGGACAGGAAACTAAATTGTAGCCCCACTTATTGCTGAATAAGCCTTCTGCTTGCCTAAGTAACCTTACCAGAATACATAGGAAGCTGCATAGCACATCCAAAGCCCTGCTTATAGTGGCACTTGAACACAGAACAGAGATCATAGTTTTCCGTCTGTAGAACAAAACTGATGGCCTCACTTGGCCAGGATATTCATATCATACTCTTGCCTGATTTGGGTACCCTAACAATGAGTTATGTATGACCTGGGGCTCATTATGTTGCCTGCCATCACAGGGAAGCTAATTTATAGCTCTGTCTCATACTAAATATAGTCACCAGTCCCAGCCATCTAGTAAGGCTGACCAGAGAATTTGTACAACCAGAGAGCCCTTCCTACCACTTCACAAAGGCAGGGGAACATGACAGCAGTCCTATTCAACTGTTCTCAGCTAGTGATACGACTCTGCACTCCCAACCTTAGAACTTACACAGTTGTCTCATCCCAAAATAGACACTAATAGCAGGTCCTACCTGCCCACAGATATTACCAGGATCAAAACCTGACTTCACAGCTGACTGATGAAGAAGTCTCTGCCAAAGTAACCTGCAAAGCTTAGAAGAGGAGATAACTTACTCAAAGGGACACATATTATCAAAGTGAGGAATAAAGTTCATAAAATTCAGGTAAATATGACACAACCAAAGAAAATTAATAAAGCTCTAATAACTACTTTAAAGAAATGGTGATTTATGGACTGTCAAAGGACTCAGAATAATCTTCTTCAAGTAGTTTCATAGACTTCAAGAACACACAGATAACAAAGTAAAATTAGAAAAACAATGCATGTACAAAACAAGAAGTTCAACAAAGACACAGAAACTGTAAACTAGATTTTAAACTAAAGGCTGTAACAAGAGATGAAGAACGGCATCATATCATAATTATGGCGTCTATCCATCAAGAAGAGGTAACAATTGTAAATGTTTATGCACCCAATTTTAAAGGACCCTAATATATAAAACAATTAATCACAAACATAAGCAATCTTATCAATAAGAATGCAGTAATTACAAGGGACTTTAATACTCCACTTAAAGAAATGGACAGATCATATAGGCAGAAAATCAATAAAGAAACAATGGCCCCGAATAATACACAGGACCAGATGGACTTGAGATATATATTCAGAACTTGTCATCCAAAAGCAGCAGAATATACATTATTCTTGAGTGCACATGGAACATTCTCCAAGATAGATCACATACTGGGTCATAAAACAGTCCTCAATAAATATAAAAGAATTGAGATCATACCATGCACATTTTCAGATCACAAAGCTATGAAACTTGAAACCAACCACAAGAAAAAGTTTGGAAAACCTCCATATGCATGGAGGTTAAAGAACATCCTACTAAAGAATGAATGGGTCAACCAGGCAATTAAAGAAGAAATTAAAAAAAATATAAGGAAACAAATGAAAATGAAAACATGACAGTCCAAACCCATTGGGATGCAGCAAAGGCAGTCCCAAGAGGAAAATACATTGCAATCCAGGCCTATCTCAAGAAACAAGGAAAATCCTATATACAAAACCTAACTACACACCTAAAGGAACTAGAAGCAGAACAGCAAAGAAACCCCAAGGCCAGGAGAATAAGATAAATAATAAAGATTAGAGCAGAAAAAAAGCAATATAGAATTAAAAAAAAAACAGTAGAATAGATCAATGAAAATAAGAGCTAGTTTTTTGAAAGAATAAGGAAAATTGACAAACCCCCTAACCAGACTTCTCAAAAAAGAAAAAGAGAGAGGACCCCAATAGATAAAATCATGAATGAAATTGACTTATCAAAACCAACCTCTCAGAAATACAATTATCAGAGAATACTATGAAAAATTATATGCCAACAAAATGGACAACCTGGAAGAAATAGACAAATTCCTAGACACCTATACACTACCAAAACTCAACCAGGGAAAAATAGAAAATTTGAACAGACCTGTAACTAGTGAAGTAATTGAATTGGTTATCAAAAGGCTCCCAACAAATAAGAGTCTTGACCCAGATGACTTCCCAGGGGAATTCTACCAGACTCTTAAAACAGAATTAGTATCTATCTTTCTCAAGCCGATCCAAAAAATAGAAATGGAGGGAAAGCTACTGGACTCATTCTATGAATCCAGCATTACCTGATTCCCAAACCAGACAGAGACCCCACAAAAAAGGAGAATTAGAGGCCAATATCCCTGATGAACATGAATGCAAATATTCTCAACAAGATACTAGCAAATCAAATTCAACAGCATATAAAAAGAATTATTCACCATGATCAAGTGGAATTCATTCCTGGGCTGCAGGGCTGGTTCAATATTCGCAAATCAATCAATGTGATACATCACGTTAATAAAAGAAAGGATAAGAACCATATGATCCCGCCAATAGATGCAGCAAAAGCATTTGACAAAATACAGCATTGTTTCTTAATAAAAGCCCTCAAGAAAGTTGGGATAGAAGAAACATACCTAAACATCATAAAAGCTATATATGAAAAGCCCACAGCTAATATGATCCTCAAAGGGGAAATACTAAGAGCGCTCCCCCCGAGAAGAGGAACAAGACAGGTATGTTAACTCTTACCTCTGTTGTTTAACATAGTGTTGGACGTCCTAGCATCAGCAATCAGACAATGAAATGAAATCAAAGGCATCAAAATTGGAAAAGAAGAAGTCAAACTTTCACTTTTTCCAGACAACATGATACACTACATGGAAAACCTGAAAGACTCCACCAAGAAGTTGCTAGAACTGCTATGTGAATCCAGCAAAGTTGCAGGATACAAAATCAATGTACAGAAATTGCTTGCATTTCTATACTCCAAGAATGAAGCAACAGAAAGAGAAATCAAGAAACCAATCCCACTTACAATTGTACCAAGGACCATAAAATACCTAGTATAAACCTAACCAAAGATGTAAATGATCAGTATGCTGAAAATGATAGAAAATTTATGAAGGAAATTGAAGAAGACGCAAAGAAGTGGAAAAACATTCCATGCCCATGGATTAGAAGAATAAATATTGTTAAAATGTCAATACTACCCAAAGCAATTACATATTTAATGCAATCCCAATCAAAATTGCACTGGCATTCTTCTCAAAGCTAGAACAAGCAATCCTAAAATTTGTATGGAACTACAAAAACCCTGGATAGCCAAAATAATGTTGAATAGAAAACAAAAGTAGGAGGCATCACAATCCCAGAATTTAGCCTCTACTACAAAGCTATAATCATTAAGACAGTATGGTATTGGCACAAAAACAGACACATAGACCAATGGAATAGAATAGAGAACCCAGAATTGGACCCACAAATGTATGGTCAACTAATTTTTGACAAAGCAGGAAAGAGTATCCAATGGAAAAAAGACAGTCTCTTTAGCAAATGGTGATGGAGAACTGGACAGCAACAGGAAGAATGAAACTAGACCACTTTCTTATATCATACACAAAAATAAACTCAAAATGGATGAAAGACCTAAATTTGAGACAGGAAACCATCAAAACCCTAGAGGAGAAAACTGGCAACAACCTTTTTGGCCCCAGCCTCAGCAATTACTTGCTCAACACATTTCCAAAGGCAAGGGGATTAAAAGCAAAAATGAACTATTGAGACCTCATCAAGTTAAAAGCTTCTGCACTGCAAAGGAAACAATCAACAAAACTAAAAGGCAACCAAGGGAATGGGAAAAGATATTCGCAAATGACATATCAGATAAAGGATTAGTATCCAAAATCTATAAAGAATTTACCAAACTCCACACCAGAAAAACAAATAATCCAGTGAAGAAATGGGCAGAAGACATGAATAGACACTTTTCCATAAAAGACATCCAGATGGCCCACCGACACATGAAAAAATGCTTAACATCACTCATCATCAGGGAAATACACTGAGATACCACCTCATACTGGTCAAAGTGGCTAAAATGAACAAGTCAGGCAACAACAGATGCTGGTGTGGATGTGGAGAAACAGGAACCCTCTTGCACTGTTGGTGGGAATGCAAACTGGTGCAGCCACTCTGGAAAACAGTGTGGAGGTTTCTCAAAAAATTAAAAATAGAACTATCCTACGACCCAGCAATAGTACTATTAGGAATTTATCCAAAGGAAACAGGAGTGCTGATTTATACTCCAATGTTTATAGCAGTGCTTTCAACAATAGACAGATTATAGAAAGAGCCTAAATGTCTAGTAACTGATGAATGGATAAAGAAGGTATGGTTTATACATACAATGGAATACTACTTGGAAATGAGAAAGAATGAAATGTTACCATTTGCAGCAACATGGATGAAAATGGAGGGTATTATGCTAAGTGAAATAAGTCAGCCAGAGAAAGATTATATGTTTTCATTTATATGTGGAACTTGAGAAACTTAACAGAAGACCATGGGGGAAGGGTAGGGGAAAAATAATTACAGAGAGGGAGGGAGGCAAATCATAAGAGACTCTTAAATACAGAGAACAAACTGAGGGTTGATGGGCATTGAGGAGTGCACTTGTTGCAATGAGCACTGCGTGTTGTATGTAAGCAACGAATCACCGGAATGTACCCCCAAAATGAAAAGCACACTGTACACACTGTATGTTAGCCAATTTGAGAATAAATTGTATTTAAATAAATAAATATTTTAAAAATCCTAGTCTTGAAAAATACAATGACTGAACAGAGGAATTCAATAGAGAGTTTCAAAAGCAAACTCAACCATACAGAAGAAAGAATCATCAACATGGAAAATAGGATATTTGAATTACCTAGTCAAAGGAATAAAAAGAAAAAAAATGAAAATGAGTGCATAAAGCTTGAGACTTATAGGACACAATGAAAAGAAACAATATCCATATCAGAGTAATTCCAAAAGGAGAAGAGAAAAGGACAGAAAGTATATTTAAAGCAATAATGGCTGGAGGCACCTGAGTGGCTCGGTTGGCTAAGCGTCAGACTTCAGCTCAGGTCATGATCTCATGGTTCATGGGTTTGAGCCCTGCGTCGGGCTTTGTGCTAACAGCTCTGAGCCTGGAGCCTACTTCGGATTTTGTGTCTCCTTCTCTCTGTCCCTACCCTGCTCACACTCTGTGTCTGTCTCTCACAAAAATAAAATAAACATTAAAAAAATTAAAAAAATAAAAAGCAATATGGCAGATAATTTCCCAAACCTGGAAAGAGAAATAGACATTTAGATCCAAGAGGCTCAAAGTACCTCAAATATGTTGAACACAAATACGGCTACACACACACATGCCCACGTATACATATAATTAAATTGTCAAAGTCAAAGACAAAGAAGAATTTTAAAAGCAGGAAAAGAGAGAGGTATAAGGGAACCCTCATAAGACTATCAGTGGATTTATTAACAGGAAGTTTTCAAGTCAAATTAGAATGGCTTGACATATTCAAAATACTGAAAGAAAAGCATACTGTTGAAAAAGAATACTGTATCTAATGAAGTGGTCCTTCAGATATGGAGAGATAAAAAAATTTTTGAACAGAAAAAAGTTGAGGGAGTTTGTTAATGCTAAACTTGCCTACAAAAGATGATAAAGGGAATGTTCTAAGGGGAAATAGAAGAACACTAATTAACATCATAAAACAAGAATGCATTGCAGAACTCACTGGCAATAGTAAATATACACTCAAAATTGGAATCTGTAATATGGTAATCATGGTGCATACTTCACTTACAACTCTAGTTTAAAGGTTAAAAAACAAACATAATAACCATAACTATAATAATCTATTAGTTGTATAACATAAAAATAGGTAAACTGTAACATTAATACCCTAAAATGTGAGGGGAGGAGATATAAAATTATAAAGCCTAGGAATTCTATTGAAATTAGGTTTTTATTAGTTTGAAATAGGGTGTTACAATTTTAAGATAGTTTATGTAGGGACCATGGTAACCACAATGGAAAAATCTGTGGTAATTATACAAAGGAACATTATAAACAAGTTAACACATAGTGACATCAAAAGACAAAAAGAAAGCAGGAAACAAGGAACAGTGGATCTACAAACAACCAGAAAACAATTCAATGGTAATAGTAAGTCCTTACTTATTAATAATTACTTTAAAATAGAATAGTTCTCCAATCAAAAGACATAGAGTAGCTTAATGGATAAACAATAACAACAAAATAAAACTCAAAACAACAAGAAACCAATATCTAGTGATACGTTGTCTATAAGAGATTCACTTTAGCCTTAAAGACCAATCTGTGAGTGAGAGTATGGAAAAAGATATTTCAAGGAGATGGTAACCAAAAAAATCAGGAGTATTGATACTTATATCAAGCAAAATAGGCTTTAAACAAAAATGTTAAAAAAAGAAAAAGAAAAAGAAAAACGTTCACTATGTAATGATAAAAGCGTAGATACATCAAGAAGATATAACAATTGTAAATATTTATGCACCCAACAACAGCTCATCAACAAAACACGTAAAAATTAACTAAAAGGAGAAATAAAGAACAATATGATAATAATTGGGGACTATAATACCCTACCCTCAAAATGGATAGCTCATCCAAGACAGAGGAGCAACAATGAAACAGGGGATTTTGAACAAGACTATATGCCAAAATGTACTGAAGACACATACAAAATACTCTGAAAGCAGAATACACATTCTCTTCAAGTACACATGAAACATTTTCTAAGATGGACCACGTGTCAGGCCACAAAACGGTGTTAGCAAATTCAAGAGGGTTTGAAATCATACCAACTATCTTCAGTATCTTCTGGAACCACACTGGTGTGAAATTAAAATTAAAAAACAGGAGAAAACTGAAAAATTCACAAATACAGGGAAACTAAACAATGCTGTCCTGAACAACCAATGGCTCAAAGAAGAAGTTAAAGGGGAAATAAAAAAGTATTTGGAGACCAACAAAAATGAAAACACAACATATTTAAGTTTATAGGACACAGCAAAAGCAGTGCTAGGGAGGAAGTTCATCACAATAAACACCTACATTAAGAAGCAAGAAAGATCCCAAATAAACAATATAACACAACATCTTAAGGAATAAGAATAAATTGTATTACAAGTTAGTAGAAGGAAGAAAATAATAAGGATTAGAGCAGAAATAAATGAATAATAGGAAAATAGGAAATATTAACCAATCTAAGATTAACCAAACAATTTTAAAACATAAAATTGACAAATCTTTAGCTAGACTAACCATGGAAAAAACAAAAAGGACCCAAATCAATCAAATTGTAAATGAAGAAGTGGGCATTACAACTGATGCCACAGATAAACAAACGCTTATAAGAAGCCACTATGAACAACTGTGTACAAAAAAACAGACAACCTAGAAGAAATGGAAACATCTTACCAAGAGTGAATGAAGAAGAAACAGAAATAGGCCAATTGTAAGGAGACTAAATCAAAACCAAAGCAAAATAAAATCTACCAATGAAGTAGAACCCAGATGGCTTCATTGGTGAATTTTACTGAACATTTAAAAAATCAATGCCAGTCCTTCTCAAACTCAAACTCAAACTCAAAAAAAAAAAAAAAAAAAAAAAGGAATATTCCCAAACTCATTTTACAAGGCCAGCATTACCTTGATATCAAAGCTAGAAAAAGGCAAACAGAAAACTATAGACCAATATGCCTGGTGAATATGATGCAAAATTTTTCAATAAAATACTAGTCAATTGATTATTACAGTACATTGAAAGGATTATTCACCATGATCAATTGGGATTTATACTTAGGATGGATGCAAGGATGGCTTAACTATATGCAAATCAACATGAAGCAATACACTAATAGAATGAAATAAAACAATCATATCATCTCAATAGATGCAGAAAAATCACTTGACAAAATCTAACATTTATTTATGATAAGAACAAACAGACTCTTAAGTACATAGAATAAATTGGTGATTGCCCGAGGAGAGAGGGGTGAGAGGATGGGCAAAATTGGTAAAGGGAAATGGAATGTACAAGCTTCCAGTTATGGAATAAGTCACAGAAATGAAAAGTATAGCACAGGTAATGTAGTCAGTAATATAGTAATGACATTGTACGGTGACTATGGTTATCTTGGTAAGTAAACATTTAGTAGTCTGCAGAATTGTCAAGTCAGTATGCCACACACCTGAAATTAATAAAACATTGAATGCCAATTATTCTTCAAAAAAAGACACATGGCAAAAGACCTGAATAGACATTTTCCCCAAAGAAGATGTATGAATGGCTAACAGATACATGCAAATATGATCAACATTACTTATTATCAGGGAAATGCAAATGCAAAACCACCATGAGATATGCCAGATTAGAATAACCATCACCAAAAAGACAAAAGATAAACAACACAGAGGATGTGAAGAGAAGGGAACCAATGTACACTGTTGGTAGGATTGTAAACTGTTATAGCCACTGTGGAAAACAGTCCTTAAGGGTCCTTTAAAAAACTTACAAATAGAACTACCATGTGATTCAACAATTTCAGTTCTAGGAATATATCCAAAGGAAACAAAAACTCTAACTGAAAATACACACCTACGTTTATTACAGCATTATTTACAATAGCTAAGACCTGGATACAACCTAAATATCCACTGATGGGCAAATAGATAAAAAGTTGTGGTGTGCATGTGTGTGTGTGTATATATATATATATATACACACAAACACACACACGCACACACTGGTATAGTATTCAGCCATCAAAATGAGGAAATCCTACTATTTCCAACAACATGGATGGACCTAAAGGGCATATGCCAAATGAAGTAAGTCAGAGAAAGACAAATACCATATGATCTCATTTATATGGAATCTAAAGAACAAAAACAAAAACCAAACTCATAGGAAAAGAGGTCAGATTTGTGGTTATAAGAGGCAGGGGGTCGGGGGTGGGGAGGGAAGATTGGAAGAAGGTGGGTAAAATGTACAAACTTTTAGTTACAAGATAGATAAATGCTAGGGATTCAAGGTACAACATGATGACTACAGTTAACACTGCTGTATGATATCTATGAAACTTGAGAGATTATAAGATTCTCATTTCTAGGAAAATTGTTTTCATCTATACAGGATGATGGATGCTAACTAAATGTACTGTGGTAATCATTTCACAATATATATGTCAGATATGTGTTCATGTCCTTTTTTTGGATAACGGCCACAGATTTCTGTGCAGAACTATAAGTAGTAATGCAAACAACTTAGTTGTACGTGAAAATTTGGAATGCAACCATTTTCCCACCTATAGCTGCTTAGACTATAGAGCTAAATGTCTGTTTATCAAGAACAGCATTATATGACCACACAGGTTTATACATATATGATGATGCTTAATTTTGAAAACTAATCAAGACCACATTTGGTTTTACATTTATAATAGGTAAAGATTCTTTTGTATTTTCGTTGACTTTGTCATATGAAAAAATAATTTTTCTGTGGCATTATTAAAAATTTTTTAATGTTCATTTTTGAGACAGGGAGACAGCATGCAGGCACGAGAGTGCCCAAATTGGGAAGGAGCAGAGAGAAAGAGGGAAACACAGAACCTGAAGCAGGCTTCAGCCTCTGAGCTCTCAGCACAGAGCCTGATGCAGGGCTCAAACCCACGATGTGGCATTGTTTTTATATTATCCTAAAACATCTAATCAGTCACTTATGCTTTCTGATTTATTTAAGCATTTACTTGTTTCAGGTGTGTAATTGCAGAATATAAATGTATAACTTTTTTAGAGTTGGTTGGAACCAATAGTAAAATAGATTTCTATCTGTGGAATTTAACACTAATGACACTATTATATAAAAGTAGCTTTACAGTGCATAGTTTTAATTAAATATTCTCTTAGTTTTTCCCAAAAAACCCATGCATTTGTTTTGCTTCTTTCAGTTTTGAGAATCAACTAAAGTGAAAGGGATAAACTAAACACACCAAATTTTAATGCAAAAACGTGAAAGAGTCAAAAGCATTTAGTGCTAGTGTGTAATTCAATACAAAGAATCTTGTGGTTCAAAGAGGATTTGGACTTATACCACAATTTCTTCACTGTAATGATTCACTAGTTCTTGAAACAGAAAGTCATGACACTCCTGACAGCAAAAAAAAAAAAAAAAAAAAGAAAGAAAGAAAAAAAAAGTAATAGAGGAAAATTTATTTAGTGATGGGGTAGGAACACATTATCAGTATCACATATCTTTTGATTAGAATCTATTTCTTAGATATGCAGAAATGCAGCACATTTCATAAGCTCTTTTACAATGCTTTACTAGGAAATAGACCATATTGAACATAAGTACACTCTGAAAACTGTTAGACTGACAGTTTACATTTCAAGATTTCCTTTCTGTTAAGGCAACTTTAACCCAGACAGTTTCTTAAATTGAGTTGCTTAAAAACACCAAGTAAACTTGAAAATTACTGTATTATGCACATTAAAAAAATACCATACTTCTCATCCTAAGGGATACTTCAATCAGGAAATAAATTCTGTTAGTAAGAATCTCAAATGCAGTAACCTATGGTTTTAGTTTTACAGACAAGAATATATCAATTAGAGGATACAAATTGTATATACAACAAGTTGTATATTTATTTATACTTTTGGCAACCAAAATGAGATGAAATAAATTTGAGGCCAGAGATATTCCTATCCTGTTTTGCTTGAATAATGGTGAGAGAGATTACTCATTATTTCCCTTCTAAAATAACAGTAGCATGAAGAGTTTCCAAGAATATTTTTGAAATTCATTGATATTTAGTTATATGGATAAAATTTCTTTGAGGAAAGAAATGGCAACCCAAGAATTTCATGGTACAAAATATAGAAAGCTTATTAGGGCTAACTGTCATCTCAATATTTACAAAAATTAAAGACTAATTTAGCAGAATAGATTTCCTATAGTATGTGAAAATAAGTATAAAAGATAAACACTGTTAAAAGATTTATCCACAATTTTGAAACCTTATCAGTAGCTTCAGTCATCACCATCATCATGTTCATTATGCTGAACACTTTCTGTACCCTCAAATCTACACTTAAGCGTTTTATCGAAGATAATTCATTGTACAAAGCTATTCTCAAATACTAGATTTATTCGCTTGCTTGAGTTACAAAAATAAAGGACTGAAAACTAGAATGTTTTAAACCTATTTCCATAAAACAAAGGCAGAAAATAAAGGATATCTATAATTTCTATGTTTTTTGGTACATCTATGTAGATTTCTAGAACATAAGATTGATACATACAGTGGTTCATAAAGGCCGTTCTTCCCACTGTTTATGTGATAGGTGCTAAGAACACAGCCTAGGGGAATATGGAGATTTATTTCCAGCACCATGCAGCTAGAGAAATTCTTACTTTTCCAGGGGAATGCTCTTTCCCCCATACTAGGTTACTCCCTTTCCCACCCCAGAGTTAAAGGGCAGCAGCTTCAGTCATTCCAACTGGTGTTTAGATGTACATTCCATCTACAGCTTAATTTTTTATAGTATATGTTTTGCGTCATTGAATACATAACCTATACATACTTTATTATATATATGTAATCATAAGTTTAATAAGCTGACAAAATTACTTTACAATTTAATGTCAAAGAATGCTTCCATAATATAAAGACAATTGAATATATTGAAATCCATCACTGTATTAGGCCCTAATATTATCAAAAATTTACTAGTTCAGAGATTTAAGAGAGTAAACAGCACACAAATAGAGAAAATGAATAGGTGAAAGATACGTTCCCTAAATTTTATAGTAATTCTTATCATCTTAGTTCATCAGCTCAAATAAAATAATAACTATTCATTAAATGGCAACTATGCAATACACATTTTATATAATAAAATATATATTTTAAAATGGAAAGAACATATTAGGGTCCAAGATAATGAACTTTGAATTACATTTGATGATTATGACCTCTTTTTCAACAATTTAACATTTTAATTAAATTTTTAATTATTTTCATTTCTAAGAGATACCCTTCATTGTTTGGTACTACAACCTCATTAAGTGGTTTTCCCCCACAATTTACAATAGCTGGCTATAACTTTTTTTTTAATGTTTGTTTATTTTTGAGAGAGAATGAGCGCAAACATCAGTGGGGGAGGGGCAGAGGGAGAGGGAGACAGAATCTGAAGCAGGCTCCAGGCTCTGAGCTGTCAGCACAGAGCCTGATGCGGGGCTTGAACTCACGAATTGTGAGATCATGAGTTATAGACCCCTGGCTATAACTTTTAATATAATTTCTCAATGACTTAAATCTGTACTATTCACCTTAAAACAAACTAGGAGTTTTTAAAAATTATGAAATGATTAATCAATTAACACATCACTGACTATATTTTAGGTACCCTATACGTTAGTATTCAAATGTAAATGTTTCGGAAAACACTCATGACACGAAGGGGTATAGAAGATCTGTAGCCATTTGATAGTTACAAGTGTTTGAAAGACAAAGCAAGTCACAAAAATCTGACAAAATCAGGTAACCTGGTGGTGAAACTATACAATTTCTTATTTCCATTGAAGATACTTAGTAATCTCTTGGGACTATTTTGAAGATTTTCATAGTTTTCCTTTTACTGTATTTGACTTACTGGTTCCTTTATCAGTTTAATGTAGCTTAGATTAATAGTGGATCAGAAGTTGGCTTAGTGTTATAATTTATGCAATTGTCTTAAGTACATTGTGTCCTTATTGGGAGTATGGAGACCCGATTTTTTAAAGGCATATGCATGATCTCATTATTTCTTCAACTGCATTTGCAAAATGCATTCCTGCTCATTATAATGCAGCACTATACCATCTATGGAAATTAGACTTTAGGTGGTCAAATTTTTAAAAAAATTAAAGAAAAACATTAACTGCTTACAAAAAAAGAATCCTGAAACTTGGTTTTCTTTACACTTTCTTTACAGTTTTGAAACCAATAAAAATTGAACACAATCATTTAGCCACACGCACACACACACACACACACACACAGGCAGACTCTCATGTCTTAGATTGAAAATAATGTGTTGCTTTTTTAACTGCAAGGAGATTCTCTTACAAACAATATTCTGTGGTGAGGAGACTCTAAGATGGCCTTCAATAATTTCCACCTCCTGGTATTCCTACTGACTTGCTTCTAAACAATAGAATACAGTGAAGATGCCACTTCTGTGATTAGATTAAAGACATTTATAACCTCTATCTAGCCGATGCTATTTACTCTTTTCCTTGCTGGTTTGATGAAGCATGATGCCATGTCAATGATGCCCATGTGGCTGCAACTAAGGGTGACCACCAGCCAACTTCCAGCTAGAAAATGAGACTCTCAATCCAACAGCCCATAAACAAATCAATCCTAGTAACAACCACATAAATAAGCCTAGAATTTAATCATTTCCCAGTCAGGCCTTGAAATAAAACATAAGGCCTAGTTGATACCTTAACTGCAACTTCCTGAGAGACCCTGAAGTCAAGGACAAATCTAAGCTGTGCTCAGATTGCGGGCTTGCAAGAACTGTGAAATGGTAAGTGTGTGTCCTGTTGGCCCTTAAGTTTGTCATAATTTGTGATATTGCATACATAACATTTGTTTTGTACTAGTTTTGGAAAGAAATCTATCAGTTTTCCTCATAGTTTTCCATGTCCACACCAACATTTTGGTATTCAAGTAATTTTTAAGTGGATCTGATCTCTTACAACTTATAGAACAAGGAAATAATCACTGCTGTTCTATTGAAGAAATCATGTGTATAGTTTATCATGTATTAATGTAGTCAAATCCTTATTAACCTAAAAAATTAAAGAAATTTCATTCCAATATTGCAAAGCATGTTCAAACCTAATTATCAAGAGTTTATAGTTTATAGATAGATATTAAAAGAAAAGGGGCACCTGGGTGGCTCAGTCAGTTGGGCATATGACTTCAGCTCAGGTCATGATCTCACAGTCTGTGAGTTCGAGCCCCATGTCGGGCTCTGTGCTGACAGCTCAGAGCCTGGAGTTCGGTTCAAATTCTGTGTCTCCCTCCCTCTGCCCCTCCCCTGCTCATGCTCTGTCTCTTTCTCTCAAAAATAAACAAACATTAAAAAAATTTAAAAAAAGAAAAGAAAAAGCCTATTTTACCCATATCTGAAGAGACCCGGACTTGAGTCTGGGGGAAAAAATCAAGTAGTATCTTGAGTTCCTCAGCCTGTCATAGTATACGTTTAAGACTCTCAATCTAGGCAGGAACGCCAAGTCACCATGTATATAATGACTTATAGAGAACTTTTTTACCTCAGTAATAATAAATGTGGAGGCTTTCAAAGTCTAGCAGTTTTGTAGAAATTGAATACACTATTAATCAAAAAAGTTGAAACACTGATTTCTTTCACATTTTTGCTAATTCATTATGTTCAACTTTGATTCTCCTATGTTAATTTAGCCTGCATAGGATAAATTTAGTGCTTCATTTGAAAATGTATGAAATTGTAATTGACAGTATTTCACAATTGGTTGATTCATTAAGTGGTTTAAAAATGCATATACACCAGAGCACTAATACGAGACAATATGTAAAATATACTCAGATTTAGCAATGAGAAAAATTTACTTTAAAAAAAAATTTCAGTTTATTTTTGAGAAAGAGAGAGAGACAGGCAGAGTGTGAGCAGAAAAGGGGCAGAGAGAGGGAGACACAGAATCCAAAGCAGGCTTCAGGCTCTGAGCTCTCAGCACACAGCCTGACACAGGGCTTGAACTCACAAACCAGAGATCATGATCTGAGCTGAAGTTGCATGCTTAAGTTACTGAGCCACCCAGGTACATCAGAGAACATTTTACTTTTAAGATTGGAAAATGTGTCTCAAGGAAAATAAAATGAATTCCGTTTTATAAAAACTGCTTACATTATATGAAGAAAACATATTCCAGAAGGAGAAAAAAAGTCTCAATGGTAAAAACGTGACATGCCTATTACAAGGTGTCTTGATGGAAAAGAGTAAGGGGAATTGTTAGTAGATAACTGAATGACCCTTAACAATAATCAGTCAAACTAAGTATGAGTCAGGTAAATGGATTTGCATGTACTATTAATAGTGAACAGAGAACGATTTGGTCACTGTGTCTGGTAGTTATTCATTCCTTATCAATACACATGGTACCTACACAGCCCCTGGTTATCATATGTGCTGGCTCCTGTTCTGCTCTCAAGCAACTCTCGGTCTAGGGGAAGAAATGGCAAAGATTTGCATAAGTCACAAGGGTTTTGTTTTTTTTTTTTTTTTTTTGGATAATGAGCACATAATTTATAGTGAGGATTCTCCAATGATCTTGCCAAATAGCTACTAAAACAGATAATATTGTGTATTGTATCTTAAGGGGTTAAGATGTGAATAAAATATTAAATGCTTTTGGTGTTTGCCATTGAAGACCAAAATGAAAATTAATCAAACTCCAAAAAAAGAAGGGAGATAAATTCGAATGAGGTACAAGAAATTTAAATAGAATAAAAATGCATTCAGAAAAGTTGGCCATCATTTTGGTAAGAATTAACTTTCAATCAGGGCAGAAATATGAGCTAATAACACTTGATTCCTTAAATTTACTGGTCATGGAGAGATTTGCTTATGATGGTGCCAGTCTCACAGTCCTCACTAGATTTCTAAATTTCTGATACTGTGAGATAGAAGAAAGTTTCTTTCTTGACTTTTGTAGAAGAAATAAAGTGGAAGACGAAGGTACCAATTTAATGTCTGTCTTGGGATCTTAATCACTTTCACTGTATTTCCTACCATCTGTTTTACATTCTCATGCAAGTCCTTGTTTCCAGGCTCCATCCTCTCTGTTTCCTACAGTTCCCAATTGTCTGGCAGAAGTTACCATGGAGAGTCCTCCTTCATTCCCTTCAGTCTTCCAAGGCCTCTTTATTACCACAAAACTTCCATTTTTCTCCTAAAAATTGTTCTACTCATTGGTACAAACTCGTTTGCTCTTTGCTTCAAATGGCATTTCTTGAACTGAGTGATGAAATCCACCTTAACTCCTGAATTTAGAA
Organism: Lynx canadensis; assembly: GCF_007474595.2. Taxonomy (NCBI): domain Eukaryota; kingdom Metazoa; phylum Chordata; class Mammalia; order Carnivora; family Felidae; genus Lynx; species Lynx canadensis. The sequence continues at coordinate 106,687,364 of NC_044306.2, forward strand.
GTACCCCTATGAATAAGTCATTTCTTGCTTCCTGTTTTAACAATAGCCTTCTGATGCAATTGTGAGCTATATTTGTAGTTCAGTATGAATAACCACAAGGGAGACAACCTATAACAGGAGAAAAGTGCATAGATCAATGCACTGGTGACAATATGCTAGTACAGAAAAAATGCCATGGCATCTTTCAAATTCTCATTGATCTATTTGACCACAGCTAGATTTGGTTCAAAGATTAACAAACAAACAAAAAACTAACTTGCATATAAGCTTGGAAAGATTTTCTGATCTCTGCTTCAATTATAGAAATTATAATTATAATTTCATTATAGAAGAAAATAATCACCAGTTACAAAGTTCACAAAGTAATTGTGTCACAATACTGACTCTTGATAACATCAAGAGTTTTGTTATATTTTTTAATCCAAATTTTCAAATTAACAATTTAGATAATTTATATACTGAAAAAATTTTAAATTTTAAGCTTTACTTCAAATATCTTAAACATAAGGTAAGACCAACATTTAACATATGACTTCAGAGCAGTTGTGCCATCATTAGATAGAAACCTGAAAAGTCGGAAAAATAGTAAGAGTTTATGAGATGATTTTGAAGCCATTTTCATAATCTTTAATGTGTCATATTGCAAATACCCCTTCAATTTAAATCCATAGAAGTAGGTATTTTGTGCATTTAAATTTTCACTAATTTTTGGTGTACTTATGTAGAATGCTTAATGCCAACTAGTTTAATTTCATATCTGATTCACTTGTTTTAATATTAGTAAACATTTGCTCTTAGTTCTATTACTGTGAAAAGAAGAGAATAAAAAATATTCATATCTATTACACTTCCAAAACAACTAGAAAAATAGATTTTTTTATATCCTCATTAGCTTTTTTTTTTTTTTTTTAACTTTTAATAACACCCCTTCCCTTATTCATTTTTTGGGTATTTTTATGAGTTTTTTTTTTTTTGCCTTTTGCATTTCTGACTCCCTGTTGGGAAGTAAGTGAAATGTCTGCGGAATTCAAGAGAATGTTCAGAACAGGCAGAGAAACAGTTTTTAAAAAAAGCTCCCTTAAATGCTGTGGGTAATTAAGGAAATCGATATTCTTTCATAAGAGATCAAAAGACTTATTTGGTTCTTAGGAATACTTCAGTTTATGAAGAAATCTTAGATTTTTTTTTTCAGGTTTGTATAAATACTTGCACAGTGGTATTTCTTATTGATAGCACTTATTTACTGCCTACAGACACAGCTGAGAGTGCTGCTCATGGGTACAAAATCCTATCTCCTCTACAGAAAATCATACCCAAGAAATTAGTGATAATTTAGAGTTCTTTTAGAATTTATTTCTTTATGTATATATGTATTTTTGAAGGCTTGGAACTAACCATTCATTCATTCATTCATTTGTTTCAACTTTTGTTTAAATTATAGTTAGCTAACATGTAGTTTAATATTGGCTTCAGGAGAATTTAGTGATTCATTACATACATATAACACCCAGTGCTCATCACAAGTGCCCTCCTTAATAATAATCACCCATTTAGCCCATCCTCTCTCCCAACTCCCCTTCAGCTAGCCTCAATTTGTTTTCTATAGTTAAGAGTCTCTTTTATGGTTTGCCTCCCTTTACTCCGCTTCCCCTATGCTCATCTGTTTTGTTTCCTAAATTCCACATATGAATGACTTGTACTGCAGTTGTCTTTCTCTGACTTACCTCACTTAGCATAATACACTCTAGCTCCTTCCACGTCCTTAGAAATGACAAGATTTCACTCTTTTTTGATGGCTGAGTAATTATTCCATTATTTATATACCACTTCTTTATCCATTCATCAGTCATTGAATATTTGGACTCTTTCCATCATTTGGCTATTGTTAATAATGCTGCTATAAGCATCTGAGTGCTTGTGTCAATTCAAATCAGTATTTTTGTATCCTTTGGGTAAACACCTAGAGTGCAATTGCTGGACATAGGACAGTTCTATTTTTAACTTTTTTAAGGAGATTCCATACTGTTTTCTAGAGCATAAATTTGTATTCCCCCAACAGTGTAATAAGGTTCCCATCTTCACATTTTCACCAACATCTGTTGCTTCCTGTGTTGTTAGTTTTAGCCATTCTGACAGATGTGAGGTGGTGTCTCATCATGGTTTTTACTTTTATTTCTTCAATGATGAATGATGTTGAGCAAGTTTTCATGTGTCTGTTAGCCATCTGGTTTTTCCTCTTTGAAAAAATGTCATTTATGTCTTCTGCCCATTTCTTAATTGGATTGTTTTATGGATGTTGCACTGTATCTGTTCTTTATATATTTTGGATGCTAACCCTTTATCAGATAGGATATTTTAAAATCTCTTCTCACATTTCATAGGTTGCCTTTTAATTTTGCTAATGGTTTCCTTTGCTTTGCAGAAGCTTTGTATCTTGATGCGGTCCCAGTAATTCATGTTTGCTTCTATTTCTGTTGCCTCTGTAGACATGTCTAGTAAGAAGTTGCTATGGCCAATGTCAAAGAGGCTGCTCCCTGTGTTATCTTCTAGGATTTTGATGGTTTACTGTCTCACATTTAAGTCTTTCATCCATTTCAAATTTATTTTGTGTATGGTGTAAGAAAGTGGTCCAGTTTTCCCATTGGATATTCTTTCCTGCTTTGTTGAAGATCAGTTGACCATAGAGTTCGTTGTGGGTCCATTTATGGGTTTTCCATTCTGTTCCATTGGTCTATGTATCTGTTTTTCTGCAAGTACCATACTCTCTTGATGACTACAGCTTTGCAATATAGCTTCAGGTCTAGAATTGTGATGCCTCCAGTTTTGCTCTTCCTTTTCAAAATTGCTTTGGCTATTTGGAGTCTTTTGTGGTTCCATACAAATTTTAGGATTGTTTTTTTCTAGCTCTGTAAAAATTGGTGTTGGTATTTTGATAGGGATTGCATTATATGTGTAGATTGCTTTGGGTGGTATACACATTTTAACAATATTTGTTCTTTCAATCCAAGAGCATTGAATGTCTTTCCATTTCTTTGTGTCATCTTCAATTTCGTTCATAAGTGTTCTATAGTTTTCAGAGTGCAGATCTTTTACCTCATTGGTGAGTATTATTCCTAGGTATCTTATGGTTTTTGGTGCAAATTTAGATGGGATTAATTCCTTGATTTTTCTTTGTGCTGCTTCATTACTGATGTATAGAAATGCAACAGAATTCTGTACGTTAATTTTATATCCTGAGACTTTGCTGAATTTCTGTATCAGATCTAGCAATTTTCTGGTAGAATCTTTTGAGTTTTCTACATAGAATACCCTGTCATATACAGGTAGGAATTTTGACTTCTTCCTTTCCAGTTTGGATGCCTTTCATTTGTTTTTGTTGTCTGCTGAGGATAAGACTTCTAGTCTATGTTAAATAACAATGGTGAGAGTGGACATCCCTGTCTTATTCTGGATCATAGAGGAAAAGATCTAATTTTCCCCCATTGAGGATGATATTACTGTGGGTCTTTCACATATGGCCTTTATGATATTGAGGTTGTTACATCTATCCCTACTTTTTGAGGGATTTTATCAAGAATGGATGCTATATTTTGTCAAATGCTTTTTCTGCATCTATTGAGATCATATAGACCCTTTCTTTTATTTATATAGTGTACCACTTTGATTGATTTGCAAATATTGAATATCCCTTGCAGCCCAGGAATAAATTTCACTTGATTATGATGAATAACTCTTTTAATGTACTGTTGGATTCAATTTGATAGTATCTTGTTGAGAATTTTTGCATCCATGTTCATCAGTGATATTGGCCTGTAATTCTCCTTTCTAGTGGGGTCATGTCTGGTTTTGCAATCAAGGTAATGCTGACCTCATAGAAAGAGTTTGGAAGTTTTTCTTCCATTTCTATTTTTTGGAACAGTTTGAGAATAAGTATTAACTCTTCTTTAAATGTTTGGTAGAATTTCCCTGGGAAGCCATCTGTTCCTAGACTTTCATTTTTGTGTGTGTCTGAGATTTTTGATTACCAATTCAGTTTCTTTGCTGGTTATGGGTCTGTTCAAATTTTCTATTTTTTCCTGTCTCAGTTTTGGTAGTTTATATGTTTTCAAGAATTTACCCATTTCTTCCAGTTTTTTATCATACAATTTTTCATAATATTTTTTATTGTGTGTATATCTATGGTGCTGGTTGTGATCTATCCTCTCTCAGTCATGATTTTATTTGGGTCCTTTCTCTTTTCTTTTTGATTAGTCTGGTTAGAGGTTTATTGATTTTATTAATTCTTTTGAAGAACTAGCTCCTAGTTTCATTGATCTTTTTGTATGTTTCTATATAATTTATTTCTGTTCTAATCTTTATTATTTCCTTTCTTCAGCACGCTTTAGGCTTCATTTGCTGTTCTTTTTCTAGCTCCTTTAGGTGTAAGGTTAGGTTGTATATTTGAGATTTTTCTTGCTTCTTGATGTAGGCCTGTATTCCTCTATACTTCCCTCTTATGACCGCTTTCTCTGCATTCCAAAGGTTTTTGGACCAGCATGTTTTCATTTGCATTTGTTTCCTTCCATGTATTTTTAAAATTTCTTCTTTAATTTCCTGTTTAATCCATGCATTCTTTTTTTAAATTTTTTTAAATGTTTATTTATTTTTGAGACAGAGAGAGACAGAGCATGAACGGGGGAGGGTAAGAGAGAGGGAGACACAGAATCTGAAACAGGCTCCAGGCTCTGAGCTGTCAGCACAGAGCCCAACGCAGGGCTTGAACTCACGGACTGCGAGATCATGACCTGAGCGGAAGTTGGCCGCTTAACTGATTGAGCTACCCAGGCACCCTAATCCATGCATTCTTTAACGTCCATATATTTGTGAATTTTCCACGTTTTTTCTTGTGGTTGACTTCAAGTTTCATAGCATTGTGGTCTGAAAATATGCATAGTGTGAGATCAATCTTTTTGTATTTGATGCGGCCTGATATGGGACATTATATGATCTATTCTGGAGAATGTCCCATGTGCACTTAAAAAGAATGTATTCTGCTTTAGGATGAAATGTTCTGACTATATCTGTTAAGTCCATCTGGTCCAGTGTATCATTCAAAGCCATTGCTTCCTGGTTGACTTTCTGCTTAGATGATTTGTCCATTGCTGTAAGTGAGGTGCTAAGCGCCTACTATTACTGTATCTTTATAAATGAATTTCTTCATATTTGTTAATTTTTTTTTTTTTACCTATTTGGTTGCCATCAAGTTGGGGCATAAATATATACAATTGTTAAATCTTCATATTGGATAGACCCCTTTATTATGATATAGTGCTCTTCTTCATCTCTTAATACAGTCTTTGGTTGAAAATCTCATTTGTCTGATATAAGTATGGCTACTCTGGCTCCCCTTCAATATCTATTAGCATCACAAATTTTTCTCCATCCCCTCATTTTCAATCTGCAGGTCTCTTTAGATCTAAAATGAGTCTCTTGTAGGTAGCATGTAGATGGATTTTTTTTTAATCCATTCTGGTACCCTATGTATTTTGATTAGGGCATTTAGTCTATTTACATTAAGAGTGATTATTAATAGATAAGAATTTAGTCCCTTTGTGCTACCTACAAAGTTCGTGTTTCTGGTAATATTCTTTGCTCCTTTCTAGTCTTTGTTGATTTTGGTTCTTTTTTCCCCGGAGTCCCCTTTAATATTTCTTGCAGGGTGGTTTAGTGGTTACAAACTCCTTTAGTTTTTGTCGAGAAACTCTCTCTTCATTCTGAATGAAAGCCTTGCTGGATCAAGTATTCTTGGCCGCATAGTTTTCCCACTCAGGACATTGAGTATATTATGCCACTCCCTTCTGGCCTGCCAAGTTTCTGTTGTCTTACCTGCTGCTAACCTTATTGCCTCCCCCTGTAGGTTAGGGATTTCTCTTCCCTTGCTACTTCCAGGATTCTTTCCTTATTTCTGTATTTTGCAAATTTTGCTACAGTAGGTCTTAGTGTTAGTTTGCTTTTGTTGATTTTGATGGTAGTTCTCTGTGCCTCCTGGATTTGGATATCTGTTTCCTTCCCCATATTAAGGAAGTTTTCAGCTATAATTTCTTCAAAGATTCTGCTCCATGCTTCCTCCTACTTCTCCTCCTCCCCTTCCTCCTCCTCCTCCTCCTCTTTTTCTTCTTCTTCTGGGGGTCCTTTGCTACAAATGCTGTTACACTTTATAGAGTCACTGAGTTCCCCACATTTGCATTCGTGATCAAATGTTCTTCTTTCCCCCTTTTCAGCTTCATTATTTTCCATAAATTTGTCTTGTATATCACTTATATGTTCCTCTGTTTTTTTTCCACCCTTTTTGTCATTACAACCAGTCAGTTTTTCATCTCAGTTATAGCATTTTTATTTCAACCTGAGTAGCTTTAAGTCTTTTAGGTCTGTGGTAAGGAACTGCCTGTGTCTTCTATGCTTTTCTCAAGCCCAGGTAGTATTCTTAGGATTGTGGTTTTAAATTCTGGTTGAGGCATTTTACCTTCATCTGTTCCAATTAGATCCCTGGCTGTGACCTTTTATTGTTCTTCCTTGTGGGATGAATTCCTCCATCTTGGCATTTTATCTAGGTCCCTGTGTTCTTTTCTATGTTAACAGCAGGAAATATAACAGGCTCTCCTAAGAGTAATGGCTTTATAAAGAAGAAATCATATACTGTCCAGGGCCTGTCACTTCTGGAAGTGCTTCTGGTGTATGCTGTGTGCACTCCGCTGCTGTGTTTTGGCTGCTCTTTCCCTTAGGTCAGTTTCTACAGAGTTTCTCCTTGCCTGTAGTGGGGAGTGTTTGGATCTTGTCCAGAGCATGGGGAGTTTTAACTAGGTATGCTCTGAGCTGCTTGTTAAAAGAGGCCTGATCACATTTCCCCTAGAGCTGAAGCTTTGCAGTGCTCTATGGTCAGTAGACTTGCTGGTGTGCAGGGGTTTGCACTGGTCTTCTGGGGGAGGGGCCCGCTCCTCAGATTCTCAGGCACACTTGCCCTAGTAAACAAGCACCTGCAGACCACAGTGGGGTGGTGTTTGGTGTAAGCATCTCAGGCCTTCACTGTGGGTACCGTTCTGCTAACTGAAGTCAGTCTGTGCTGATGGGCAGGGGAGAAAAAATGGTGCCAGTCCTCTCCCTTTTCCCTGGAGAAGGGAGTTCTCACATGCCATTGTCCAGGAAGCCTTGCTACAATAGCAATCTCTCCTCATATGTCCTAAGCATACCTCAGATTCCTGCCTTCACCCTATACCTGGGCCAACTGCTCTCTGTACAGTGCAATGGCACCTATCAACTGTTTTGTCCCCCAACTGGCAATACAACCTCTCCCAAATGCACTCCGAGAAAGGGTAACCTTCTCTCCCAGTGCATCCCAGGGGATCCTCAGATCATGTGGTCTGCTCTTAGGTCTCTGCCCTCCTTCTCACAGGAGCAGCACAGTGCCTGCCAAGCTCCATAGCCACCATGGCACAGACTTCTAAAACTCCAATATTTGAGTTCTGTTGGTTGTAAAATCTCAGGATAATCACCTCCTCTCACTTTCTCAGTCAGTGGTTTTGGGGAAGTGTTTTTCTTGGGCAATTCCTGTGTGCTGTTCCTTCTCTTTCACACCTGTATCCCCCCACCCCTCCCTCCCTCTCCCCACCCCACCCCCCAGGCCTCCTTTCTCCTCCCTTAATAATTATATTATAAAAACAGAGGTATAAGTCTTAATATACTTATTTTATATTTAAAGATATGACAGAATCAATGTCTAAATAAAACTAATTCAAAACTAAAATTTAGCACCATGTTTCTTAGTGAACTATAGAGAAAATATCAAGGAATTCTGTTAAAGCCATCAAACAACTTTTAAATAACAACTTTGTCCTTACAAATTACTTATTTAAGCAATCTAATTAGAAGTGTTGCCTGTGCCTCTATTGATTTGATCAACAATTTTAATTGTATGTTTTATCAGTTATTGCTATCTAAAGAAATTGCAATAGTCTTTAGAAGAATCTTAGCAAATCATAAATGCCTAGACTAACATTTAAATAAATACTGATCTTATGCAAATATATATGTCATTCCAGGTTGAACTAGGAACCTGTATATATTTACTCTCAGAATATTTACATTAATTAATTCTTTTTCACCTAACAATTGTCAATTAGACATTAGAATGATTGGTGAAGTCATGATAGTAATTTTATACCCCATTTATACCAAAAAGCCAGTATTTCCTGCTCATTTGAACTGGATAAAAATAACAATCATGGCCTCCAAAGAAAGATGAAAATAAGACAGTGCTATTTTAGTACATAAATCGGTAGTAAAGTAGAAATATTTTTAGCACCTGTTTTTAAATATCGTTTTATATAGAACAAAGTTGAGGCCACATAAGGTCATTCATAGAACACTTTCAATACAATATCATATACAAATTAAATGCTATGGGTACCAATAAAGATGGTAGCAAAGAAATATGCAAATAAATGAAGAGTACACCTAAAATTAAAATAATTAGTTGTGTAAAGTTAATGGTAAGATGTATGTTGATTTATAACTTTTGAAATGGTTTATCTATTTTACCAAAATGCTTAATGTTTTTATGTGGGGCATCTGGGTGGTTCGCTTGGTTAAATGACTTACTCTTGGTTTCGGATCAGATCATAATCTCTTGGTTCGTGAATCAAACCCCATGTCAGGCTCTGCACTGACATCATGGAGCATATGTAGGATTCTCTCTCCCTCTCTCTCTGTTCCTCCCCCACTCATGTGCTCTTTCTCTCCATCTCTCAAACATTTAAAAAATTTGAAAGTTTTTATGTGTTGTAAATGTTTCCCCCATTATAATTATTGCTAAGTTAGGAGATAACAGAGTTTATATTGTTCAGTTTATTCCAATTCAGTTCATTGCCTATGTATCAAGAGACTGTCACTCTCTGTTACATACAGTTACCCTCCAATCTATAAAGTCAATCAAACAACCTATTTACTGACTTGATGCATTAATACTTTAATAACAGTATTTTATATGTATGCCATATTATTTCAGGTAGCCAAAGTTTCAGTAAAGGAAAAAGTACATAAAATCAGGAGAAAAAAATGTGTCATTTTTAAAGGAAAATTAAGTGGATTGACACAGAGAAAAGTATCCAAACCATTTTATAATACCTTTCATATTACACAGTTTATATACTTTCCTTTTTTTCAGAAACAAAAATATGGTTTTCATCAAAATGTTTTGACCAAATCACAAGAACCTGTACTCTGGTTTAAAATGTTCTATATGGAGGGGCACCTGGGTGGCTCAGTTGGTTAAGCATCAGGCTCTTGGTTTTTGGCTCAGGTCATGATCTCATGGCTCAGGAGTTAGAGTCCCTGCATCAGGCTCTGCACTGACAGCAAGGAGTCTGCTTGGGATTCTCTTTCTTCCTCTCTCTGCCCCTCTTCTGCTCATGCTCTCTCTCTCAAAATGTGAAGAAAGAAAGAAAGAAAGAAAGAAAGAAAGAAAGAAAGAAAGAAAGTTAGTTCTATATGGAGCTGGGAAAATTATAAGCTCTCACAATCTGTGTTAAATCTATAAATTATAAAATTTAAGAAATCCAGAAACTTCAATTTTGATGACAGTGTTGATGCCTCATTCTCAATTCCTCTGAGTTACTAAAGTATTTGTAGCTATTTAAAACAAAACAAAACAAAACAAAACGAGTCCATGAATCTTTAAATCCAGTATGAAGTAAAAGGAACATACTTTAACTCCGGTAAGAATTTAATGTTTTCCAAGTAATAGCATTACAAAATAGAATTACTATTCTTTTACTATTCTGGTAGTATGGGTGTTAACTGGATAAAATTCAAACTATGAAGCAGTAAGTATCTCAGTGCTAATGATGGTTACAGCTATTCTACTAGGATACTGGAGGCGGACAGGAGGTTGCTGTGAATTAAGAGGTTAACAAGTGGTAAGGAGGAAAAGTAGATAGATCTCTAAATAAGTTTGGCTATGATAGAAAAATGTGAGCTATTGTTGTGGGAGCCAACATAAGGATGGTAAGGTTATAAATGCATGTCTTGTTTATAAGGAGGAAGAGGTAAGAGGTATTAGTTTAACACATAAGATGCAAAGATATATTAAAAAGTGTAGCTTCTATTAAAGAATTAGAAGAATGGTGGTACAAAGGAACAAGGCCTCCAGAACAGAGGTCATAAGCAATTTAAAAGAAAATCAGGAGGAAACAGAAAAGAGTGAATGAAAATACAAATGAATTTGTCAGTTTAAATTGTTTTCAATGTTTATTTTTTTTTATTTTTTGAGGAGGGGGGAGGGGCAGAGACAGAGGAAGAGAGAAAATCCCAAGCACGCTCTGGCTCCCAGCATGGAGCCCAGTGCAGGGCTCAAATCCATGAACCATGATATTATAGCCTGAGCCAAAATCAAGAGTTGGACACTCAACCGACTGAGTCACCCAGGTGCCCCTGTATTTGGCAGTTTAATGGCAGGAGGTTGGATAGTACAACTGACCCTTGAGCATTGTGGGCATTAGGAGCATTGACCCCAAGATAGTAAAAAATCTGCATGTACCTTTGACTCTCTAAAAATGATTAACTGGCCTACTCTTGACCAGAAATAAGCCTTACAAAGAAGGTAAAGTCAATTAACACATTTTGTATGTCATATGTATTACATACTGTACTGTTATACTCAAGCTAAGAGAAAGTGTGAAGAAAATCATAAAATACACTTAGAGTACTGTGCTATATTTATTAAAAAAAATCCATGCTTAAGTGGACACATGTAATTCAAACCCATGTTGTGTAAGGGTTCACTGTATTTTCTCTGCAAAGAGATGGAGTTTTTCTGCTGCTAGAGGAGAATTTGTAGTGGGAGGTTTACAGAAATTGGAAAACTGTTTAAATAGCTATTGTGAAGACTGTAAGTGAAATAGGTGATTGTCCTACAAGATTGAGGGCACAACCAGCAAAAATCTTTAAAGTTTTATGATTTACTCCAGGAGTATATAGCAGTCTCGAAGTAGGAAGAGAGAATGCATAACAACAGATATTTGGAGTTTGCTAGGATGGAAGTTTTGCCAGGTGACTTCAAAGGAAGGACAACACAGAACGGAGGTTTAGGTCTTGTGAAGAGTGTGCTTAAGGAGATCTACCATAGTACCAAATCAGGAAAGCCAAGAGGTCGTACTAAACTGTTGATTGGACAACAGCAACAAACAAAAAAAGCAAGAGAAAAATCAGAAAACTTAGGGGTCATAAGATTGGAGTTCTCCAAGTTAAGGAAGAGTTACAGCAGTGGTAACTGAGGGTAAACAAAAAAGGAACTAAAATGTTACATGTTTGTACTTAACATTTCAAAACCCTAGGACCCCAATGTTATTGAAAGAAACTGAAAGGACCATGGAGAATGGACATTCAGGGAGACTCAGGGGATCGAAGTATGTCAAGTGCCTAAGAGGCTGAGTGAGGTTTGGTATTCCAGAAGGATTTCGGTCAGTGAGCCTCATGGCTAGTCTGCAAAAAGGGAGAAAGACATAAGCTACATTCCCCAGTCAACAAAGATGAAGGTAAGTTTACCTGAAAAACAAAGAGATTACTGTAGCTTAGTGGCCTTGGCCAAGCTATTTTAGGAGAGGAGAGAAGAGGCCCAGAAGGAGCACATCAAGCAGAACCCTGTTCTCACATTTCAAGGAAGGCAACAGTCAAAAAGCAGCATAACTAGTCTCAGTTACATTAAAATGATGAAAGAACTCAAGAAGGAGAATGTATTTTCTAAGGACCAGAGTGTATAGGATCTAGAGTGTATAGGGGGATTACTTAGGTGTATATGAGAAGGGGTTTGGACAACACAAAATGATTACTGGACAGTATGGGAACAAAATTGTGGGAGGGGACATACAATCAGAGAAGATCCCATCATGAATCATCAGCACAGACCAGGAATAGAAGAAAGTCTGGTTGCATAATTGGCCAAACCATTTCCCAGAACAATAGTCAAGACAGGACCAGGGTAGATTAGAGCATGAGAGAACATTCAGAAGACTCCCCAGCAGTGACCTACATGAGCAGCACCTCAGTCATGGAGATTCTGGTCCACTTGGAAAGATAGATGTTTGGATTCTCGGCTTAGTCTAGGCGTGTAATGGAGCCCTTATTGGAGCCTCAGCATTCACTGACACTTATATTCAGGCTTGTAGGGTTAGGACCCTTATTCTTTCACATTATATTTCTTTCTTTCCTTTCTTTCCTATCTGCACATTTGTTTCACTTTCCCCTTGCTATCTAAATTGACTAATTTCAGGGTGTTCAAAATTTCTCCTCAGCCATGAGTTTTATGTGCATGCAGTTACTGTGACTTTTTAGCCTCTTTTCCATGAACATCATTTATATACGTCAATTCTCACTGTTAATTGGCACATTTTGCCCACATTTCTTAGTTTGGATGTCTAAAAGAGACTGATAAGCTCAGCTCCACCACTCTCCCTCCTCTTTAGCCACAGAGGTCACTGGCAGTCCATGGTAACCCCCAGGTCTGATCTATTCAGGTGAACTTTGCATAGAGCATTGCTTTATTTCACAGCAAAGCCTGAAATCAGTACACAGTTCACGATCGACATAGTCAGATGGAAGAGAAAAGGACTCATATATTAAAATTATATCCATCTTGTGCCACACAAATTGAGAATTTACTTTTTTCATTGAAAAATATCAAAAAATAATTCTAGAACTAAGAATATTCTGAGGCTTGCAAAGCCTTTAATTATATAGTTGTTTTTCTGAGAACAGTGCAATGAACTGAGAAAAATAATGCATATTATCAGGCTCCCTGCAAAGGCAGGGAAGATAATTTTTTTAGTCCAAAAGTTGTTTGTCCATCTGACTTTTCTGGTGGGACATCAATATTGCCAAAGGCTGAAGAAAATTTGTAGCTCTCTTGTTATTAGCCAACAGAAAAGCCATAACCAAGACCTTTTTTAGAGCGTATCTTCTTAACATTACTTCACCTTGCCCTTATCAGAAGCTTATTCTTTGAAAAGGATTGTCTGAAAAATTTGCCCCTCATTTTTTAAAGTAATCCATGTACCTTTTAAGGAATACCACAAGAGAACTGCATACCTGGATTGCATCTGGCTGGCTCCATACAAATACATTTAGTGAAATGTACTTTATTATGTTAATCATTTTCTGTAAAGTATTATGAGAAAAACTTGGTGATTAAAAATCTGCTTCTATAATAAGAATGGTATTGAAAAAATTATCCAGTTCATTGCACAGAATATACCTGATAATACAAGACAAATGTTCCTCCAAGGTATTTTTTAAATTTTATGTACACTGGAAATCATGCAACAGATGTTATGAAAAATAAAGCTGCCTATTAGGATTTAAATTAAGGCTTTTTTTTTCTAAGAACCAGAATCTATAGAAAACAAACAAGAGTGTGAGTATATATAGATTCAAGGAGTGTGTCTTCAACGCCCTCAGCTTCTAAACAGTCCTTTTTATACAGTGCCTCAGAGGAGATTCCTGAGGTAGAGACTTCTAACTGACCAGTGCCAGTCTCTTCCTGACACAGAGCTCTTCTAGTTTCCTGGCTGCCTGCCCTTGCTGGGCACTGTGCCCATGTGACTAGATCTCAGCAGGGAGATACCTGTGAAAGTCAAGCGTAGTTCTTCCAGGTCAAAGATTTTAGGAAGTAAAGAGGTCTCTCTATACTCCTTTTCTGTTGGTGTGTAGGGTACAGGTGAAGATGATAACTTAAGGAGTGACAGAAGTATAAACAGGAAGGACCCGTGGGCCTCAGATCATCTGCCCCCATTTGCCTTTCCATTAACACACCAGGCACTGGACTGTCATGTGAATGCAAGATAAGCTATTATGATATGCCCTGAAAGGTTAGAGTTGTTTTTCCTAAGTAATACATTTTTGAAATTATTATTTTTTAAAGTTTATTTATTTTGAGAGAAAGAGTGCACAAGCATGCATTCATGAACAGGGGAGGGGAGAGGGAGGGAGAGAGAGAACCCTAAGAAGGCTCTACATTGCCAGCACAGAGCCCAATGCAGGGCTCAATCTCATAAACCATGAGACCATCACCTGAGCCAAGATCAAGAGTCAGATGCTTAATCACTGAGCCACCTCGAGATTATTTTTTGATCAGTAGGGAGATCAGAGTTGATGACACTGAGAAAAGGAGACCTAATTACATATAGCTTTTTTTTTTTTTTAAGATGTGATTCTTCACTACTGACCCAATTTCTCTTCATGTATCCACTAGGTAAAACTTAAGTAAACAGATGATGAATACAGACTGTTTAGTCAAGTTCACTGCCAAAAATATGTAAGTTGTTAATGCTAGCTGCTGGTAAGATTCGTGTTATTACTTTTGTTTTAATAATCCTTATAGCCCGCTTAAAAGGTCCCACCTACACCTAGTGAAGGCATTTTGTTTACTGTACTAAATCATCCTCTCACATTGCCTTTTAGACTACTTTTCCTTGTTTCACAAACATCACTATTTTTGTCTCTTCTTTGAGCAGCTGCCTTTATACAAGATAATGAGAGATAACGCATTTTTTTTTGGTAGTTACAACATTCCACAACTCTACTCCTATAAAATGAGGAAGGAGTTAGCAAGACAGAGGATTTTACAGAATATATCACAGAGGGTGACATGGGGTCTAAGCATCCTGCACAGGGGATGACCTCTGTGAGTAGGCTAGAATACAGTGGGACACATAGTATGATCCACGAGAAACATCTCAAGGAAATAAGGAGAATGGATATAGAGAGATTGAAATCTGAGAGAAAATGGGATTATAATAATGACAATTGATAGATAACTCAAATTTCATCCTGGGAACATTCTCCTGTGAATGACAGAGATCCTAACACTGACCAAAGCAATCCTAACAGAAAACAGTAAAGCATATTTAAATATCCCAGTAACTAGGTGACATTCACTAATTTTCAATTTTTACAATCAATTTTGAGAACAATCTTGGAATATTTTACAACTGCTAGAAGTTCAACAAAATAAAATTAGAATTACAGCTGGGAGGTCCTGTGAATATGAAGGAATGAAGGGGGGGGAATCACTGCACAATGAGAGAAATGCAGTCTGTGGAACATATAAAAATAGGGTTTTCATTATGCCATTTGAAGAGGGTGTAACCAAAACTGTTAATATAATCATTTGAGTTGAGGAGGATGTTAAAGAAAGGTGGAGAGAAGGGTAAAATTCAGCCAAATTCTATATGTGTGTATTTAAAACCATAATATTTTAAATAACTAAACATTATAGAACTAAGAAATGGCCAAAAGTACTCACCTCTGGGAAGTAGGTTGGTGGGGAGTAAGGATGAACAGTGTCTTGATTATCATCATTGCTCTATTTTACTATTTGCTTTTTATGATTGGAAATGAAGGTGTTGCTTTGACCATTCTTTTGGGGATTAAAAAAAAAGATTGGAAAGAGAGTTCCACTGATGTAAGTTTTCTCTTTCAGTGTAAGAATAAACTCTGAGAGATGCCTAGTGAGGCCCAGAGTAGGTTATTAAATGTTTATTTTTGAGAGACAGTGAGTGCACGAGTGGTGGAGGGTGCAGAGAGAGAGGGAGACACAGAATCCAAAGCATCCTGAGCTGTCAGCACAGAGCCCGATGCCGGGCTTGAACTCAGGAACAGTTCATGACCGAGCTGAAGTTGGACACTTAACCGGGCCACCCAGGTGCCCCCCCCCATTGTAGGTTCTAATGCCTGCTCAACCCCTGAACATGTTACATTCACCTCCGAGAACTCCTTTTCTCCAAGAGCAACTTCATCCTAAAATTGGTTGTAGATAATGCACAGCTATATAACTTCAGAATATAAAGATGGGTAATATTTTGTGTAAAGACAGTAAGCCCAATATCATTTTCAAACCTTACAAGTTATAACCAATGTCATTAAAATAAATCAACTTTCATTTAAAGCTCATTAAAAATGCACATTGTAGACAAATGTAGGGTCACAATAGTTTAATTTTATAGTTTGTTTTTTCCATTTCTAAGATCTATTTCTATTCCTGAGAACTATACCCTCAAAACGCCGTGCTAAATTAATCTGATGAAAAGTAAACCGACAATCCCAATGTAGTTGAAACAAAAGGGAAAAAATGGCTAACTAGGGTTATAGAAAGATAGACCTTTTAGCCTAAATGAAGAAGACAAAGAGACTTCCTAGAGATTTTGTGCTTCTTAGCCACTAAACAGATTTATATGTGCCATTGTTGATTAAATCAAGACCCTCACATTAAACAATTACCCTCTTTATTATAGTCATTGTGAGGTTCAAGGAAAAATGCTTTCCTTAATGATTATCTTAAAAATCACACCCATATTTCATATTTGACTGGCTAATTGAATAATTGATGGAGTTTTTTGCATTTATTGATGGAATTTATTATTTCAGAAGTTGGTGTATTGTGGAGCACACCAACAAGAGAGATAGCTTGTTTACCTTTGCCAGCCTACTCGAGGTATAGCAGAACTCTCTCCATTTTAGAGAATTTACTCTTGAACACTAAAAAGAGATTGTGCCCAACTAAAATATTTGGAACTGAGCCAACTAAAACAGATCTGTAATAATGAGATTCTTAACACACATAGTTATGAATACAAAGCAATAATATTTTCTTCAGTAGGACACTGGAAAAAATCCCATTAGCTCAACACTATGTTAGGATCTTCTAGGTTTAGCTAGAGCCTGAGTGGTGTGGCTCACAAGATAAAAAGTAACTTCATCTTAACATTTATAAGGGATTCTGTGGTCGACTTTGCTCTAAATTGGGCATGAAATAAATGTATTACTGAAAAGCAGAGAAACAAAATCTATTATAAACTTGAAATGAATCTTGAAATAGTCAATCATTTTCTATGGTGCAGTATTTTCAATGCTATTGTTTTGCTTTATTCATTTTTAAAGCTTTGCTGAAAAGCAATTATGCTTTCTCCTTTATTTCATTACTTATGAATTCGATATTAACTTTTACTTCATCATCATTTGGTTTTGTTTTAGAAGGATCACGAGAGTTATAAGGAATTCAAAGGTTCTATTGACTTGGCAACAATGTTATGCATTATTTTTCAACTGTATGCTCACAGATTTCTCTAGAATGATCTGAGAGTTTCTTGGTATCATAAAATGAACAATCAATTTACATTTTTCCAGAGCTTTTAATTGTATAGGTTATAAATTAATTTTTTGTCTTAGCGGTGTGATTAACTTATTAAAAAGCTGCAGGTCAATGCATTAATTGCCATTAGGTGAGTTTGTGCAAATTCAACATATTTGTAGTTACATTTTTTTTTGATGAAAAAAAAATCAGTTTAGAGATCAATGTAGATCTCCTAAAAAGCAGTTAAAATGTTTTAAAAGTTGAGGACATATTTGTGATTATGTCAGAAGGCCAAGTGGTCTGAATTTTTAAAATCAGACTCATTATTAATCACAGGAGCATTATAGTTTCTGCTCTAATATTACAAAAGTACTTTTTGGGAAAAAAAGTTTCTATGGAAATAATCAACTTAGGTGAGAATTTAAACCTAGGAAACTTTGTAACCAGAGCACTAATAAAATCATAATCAAAGTAATAATGTGGTAAAATTCCTGATGAATGAAGACTATCCTCTTCTTCACTTTAAAAATAGAATGTGATTATAGTTTGGTAGGCAGAGATCTGAGGCAGGAATGCAGTTGCCAGATGAGAAAAACAAGAGCAGAGAAACCTCTCCAGAAGGAGCAGGCAGAGTAGTTTGTGTCTTTTGCACTCAGAAAGCACTGTGAAATAAACACTTACAAAGTGGAATATTAAGTTAAACTGACCTAAGGAGATTTGTGGGTATGTGATCGTACCAAACAAGGCTGTTTCAGCTGGACTCGTTGCCTCCAGCTATGTAAGGGAAGCTGCCTTTCAGCTGCTGATTCTTTGTAATAAAAAACTATCATGTGCTGGAAAAAAACATAAATCAATGTGATTTCTGAATTATAAGGATATCATTTATGTATTTATCAGTTATGATTAGTTATCTATTTGTTTATGAAGCTATGCACTATTGAAAAACAGATTGCATTGTTCTTAGGAATTAACCTGAATTTTCCCATTTGTTTAATACAAAAAGATACATATGAATTCTAAACTATTTTCAAGTGGATAATAGAGTCATATTTATGCTGTCACAATAGCACTCCAGTGATAATGCTCTTACATT